>NC_056745.1:455973137-456327979 GCF_019279795.1 Protopterus annectens
ACGCTTCTCGCACTTATTTTCAATTTCAGTTTTTTTTTTTTTTTGTGGGGGTGCAAACATTTTTGAAAGTTGTTAGAATAAAATGTGTTACCACAATGCATGTCACTGCCGAGACTTGAACCCAGGACCCTATGCACTGCAGTCAGAGCAATATACCACTATGCCAAATCAGCAGTTTCCTGAATGATAGGAAGACTGAAACTTAAAATGGCTATGATTTAATGAATTCAGTTCTCACTTCTCACCATAGCTCTAGTCTGAACCTCAGCACAAAAAAATGGACAAAGCCAATAATGGGGGGAATATAGCCTCAAAATAGGGACACATTTCAAATGCTGATCTTATAAATTTAGAAAAATGCTAGAATAAAAGGTTTTGTGTTGCCATTTAGTTTCTGAAGAATCTGAAGTCTGAAATTCAAATGCCTGTCATTATTTAGTGAATTCAATCTTTCAGTGATTTGCCACAATCCTGAAAACCACAGATTTAATGAGGAACAGATCAAAAATAGGAGGCTTTATTTCACAAGTGGTGGTGACTTAGGGACTTTAGGCTCTTTTTACCCTGTACCCAAGGTGCAGAGTTTGAGCCTGAGTACCTCTAGCCTATGTTATCCACTTCCACCCATGTATAGCAGTGTAGTGCTTTAATTACTACAGTTACTCAGACATAGAAATATACCTGTAAAAAGTTAATTTTCAAGAGTTTATTTAGACAGGACTTTGACCTTTAAAACTGAATCAAAGTAAGCATACATCAGCAATGTATTTCATACGATTTTCCACTTCAGTATACTTAAAAAAAAAAAAAAAAAAAAAAAAAAAAAAAAAAAACCTCAAGTTATGAGTCATACTCTGTCCATTAATAGTTGAAGGTGCCTGCATTTTTCACTATGCTGTATAAGGATCATTGCCATGTAAATATCTCAGTCACAATATACAGAGTTACAGTTTTATTAAAAATACAGGTCAGGTTGAACTGAATTCATCTGAAAGATTATTTCATGTCATTTTATATCTGACAAAACAAATTATCCCATGTTTAGTTTTCCTGAATAATTGGCTCACCTAGGGAGCTTTCTTCATAAACAAGGGCAATATATTTTATGTTTTTGCTTCTGGGTGGCAAAAGATGGCAAAAGTAATGCATTATTCCAGTATTTCACACAGGCATCAATAAAGACACCCTGTGTATGATAGATTCTTATGCTATTTGTCTTACTTGAACTTTTTTAAGAATCAGAGGAAACAACTGGTCAAAACTTTTACCACTGTGAAGCATTTGACCTCTACCAGTAATGTCCTTGATAGGACAGCTCCAGAAGGAAGAATGAAATTCCTTAATCTGGCCAAAATTCTAAAAAAACAGTTCTGACCTTATTAATGATTGCAGCTGCCCTAACAGAAGGAAACTAAACTGACTTACAAGCATGACAAGTATTGACTAATTTTAAAGGTGATCCTGATGCAAATTAAATATGCCTGGACATTAAAATCCTTTAAGGAGAAGGATGAACAGACATGTTTTAATGTATTTAGTATATGTTTTCTTGCTTTGCTCAGAAATTTGATACTGTTCATACACAGATTGCATATCTCAGTAGTCTGCAAAACAGGTTTTGTAAAAAAAAAAAAAAAAAAAAAAAAAAAGTCAGAAAGTAATATGACTATAATCAAGGTTACTGTTTTGTAAATCTTTTTGTCTGACTAAGTATTCACCGATACTGTTCCATCAGGAACACTTGATTAAGCTGCTTTCAGGATGGAATAACAGCACAACATAGTCCAGAGGTACCTTCCACAACATCAAAACTTCCTAAAATAAAACAAACAAAAACACACACACACATGCATGCATATACACTTTCACATGTGCACACACACCATTAATATCATTCTAAAAGAACGGAACCAAATGCAGCAAATTCAAGTATCTCAACTACAGCATTCAAGTATCACAGTAATAACTCAACTCTATGCAACTTTATCACACAGCAATTCAAATGCTTGTATTTGCACACGAGTCGCAACCTCTGAAAGAATGGAATGGTTCTGATGTTCATCGTGTTTCACTGTTGCAGTCATTACACTTGGGTTATCCTGCTGGCAGGCTACCCGCAGTCAGCCTGAATTCCAAAGTCTAGGTCCGGCGTCGGTTGCTGTCGCCTCTTCCCTGACATCAGTGTGCCAGGGGTATAAAAGATGCAGCCGACGCCATTTTCTTCAGTCTTTCTTGCCGCGCGGTGCCTGAAGCAAAAACAGTTCACAAGTGTGGTCGGCCGACTCTTGAGATTTTCAAAAACGAATTTCAGATCCGAAGTCTTCATTAAAGCCAAGTACCCCGTTGGGGAAACTTTTCTTGCTGCAGTCCGATGTCAGAAAAAGTTAATAATTGTATTTCTTGTGGGAAGCAAATACCTCATAAGGATTTTCATTCTTACTGTATTCCTTGCCTAGGTCCTGATCACAATGTTGCTAGCTGTCTGTTTTGTGCTAGATTCAGCCAATGCACTATTAAGCGTCGGTACGATTTTGCCTTTCATTACTTTGGCCGAAGATTCAATTATATAATGCCATTGGAACAGCCGATGACTGGAGTTTATAAAAAGTGCAAGGAAAAAGAAAAGGACAGGCATCCGAGGTCGAAAACAGACGAGGCTTCCGCTAAGCCAGTCGCCGGTTCTCAGTGAGGCGCTTTCGCAGCCCCTGGCGCCCACTACCTCAGAGCCACAGGCCACTGATGACTCCCACGTGGAGCCAGTTTGGCCTCTGGATACTCAAGGTATCGGACACTCGGAAACTATTCCCACAGATGGGTCCGGAGCCGCTGAGCAGGCATCGGCTTCTGAGAGTGTTTTCGGACTTACACAGTTATATGTAAAGCCTACTTCAGCTTCCAAAGCAAAGACTAAAGCAGTTTTAAATCAAAGAAACAAGTACAGCATTCTCCTGGACAGACTACCATGCCTAAAAAACAGATGCTCAAAATGGCCGAAGACCTAATTACCTTGATCAGGGGTTCCCATCCCCCTCCTGACAAGAGGCCTAGGCAAGAGGCAGAATATGAATCTTCAGATTAGGTTTCCATTCCCCCTGACTCCTCTTCTGAACAGGAGTACTCTCTTCCTCCTTATGAGGATTCTGATGCTGAAGAATCTATCCCTTCAGCGTCACCGCCTGAGGATTTTTCTTTTGGGGAAACCCTGCATACCATGAGGTAGCACTTCCACTGGGAGAGCCAAGACTACTCAGAATCTAAGAAAAGACTTAAGAGATTTTCTGTTACTACCTCAGCACAGGCCTTTGGCTATTCCTCTTGTGTTAGACATTGTAGATGTATTTTCAGAGTCCGGATTTTCTCCTGACTCTTTACCTCCTGCCCCTGTTAAACCAGACAGATATTACAGGGTCCCAGATTCACATAAATTTCTTTATAAAAACCTTGCTGCTGACCCAGAAACTATTTCTCAGGGTCCCAAAGGGGTCATGGCTTCTACTGCTAAAATCCTTATCCCCTCTGATAGAGATTCAAGGGTACTAGACAGATGGGGAAAAAAGGTTTACAATTCTACTACTTTGGCTGTGAGGGCTTTAAATTGTCAATTTCATATGCTTAAATATCAGCAGTACTTAATGTCACTGCTAAAACAGAAAATGTTGTCAAATTCTGATTGTGCAGAAAATAAAGAAATGCAGCATTTATTGCATGCAACTGAACAAGCTGGAAAGCATACATTGCAATGTGGTTTTGATTTTCTGGAAGCCTCTTGCGGGATGCAGTTACGGGTTCTGTCATTAAGAGGCATGCTTGGTTAAAGGAACAGAATCTGCCTGATCATGTTAAAGCAAAATTATTAGATGCTCCATTACAACATACCACCTTATTTGGTGTTAAAGCAGAGGAGGTGTTGAAGAAAATGGAGGACAAAGCGAAATCTATGTAAACAGTAAAGGATTTCTTACAGGTACAGCCACCCAGATTTAGCAGGAACTGGCCTGCAAAGAATTGGTCCTTTCCAGTGTCAGACAGGCCACAAAGAGGCAGATACAGATGCCCCAGAGGCAGATCCCAGCCCCAGGGCTCATACAGGCCTAAACAGTGGGGCGCTTCTACCTCCAAAAGCGGAGAAGACAAATCACAGCCATAAAGGAAACAGTCCCAATGACTTTCCTCTGCCAGCACCAAGCACTTATCTTTTGGCAGCCGCCTTAGGGGGAAAACTAGCGCTTGTTTCTCAAAATTGGCACATGATCACCCAGGACAAATGGGTCTTGAATATAGTGTCCCAGGGCTACAGGTTCCACTTCCACACCCTGCCAAGGGCAAAAGGTATGCCAGACCTGCCACACAATCAATGGGCAGAGGCACAAAAACAAGTTTCATCCCTCATGGACATGAGGGCCATTCAGCAAGTACCGCAGCAAGAGCAGGGACAAGGATTTTACTCAAGACTTTTCTTGGTACCCAGAAAAGACAAAACCTGGAGACCAATACTGGACCTGTCTATTCTAAATACATTCTGGACGTTCCAAAATTCAAAATGTTGATTGCAGCAGCTTCTGCCCATGCTGGGCAAGAAGGCTTGTCTTGTAACTTTGGACCTAAAAGAGGCATACCTGCATATTCCAATCAGACAGTCTTGCAGAAGATACCTCAGATTCATTGCTGGCTCAATGCACTACCAATTCTCTGCACTGCCCTTTGGCTTATCTACTGCTCCTAGGGTCTTCACAAAATGCCTGGCACCAGTAATTGCATTTTGCAGACAAAGAGGAATTCAAATATATCCTTACTTGGACGATTGCCTTATTCAAGCAGAGAACAAAGACATTCTACTAAAGCATCTGGCATTTGTAAAAAGATTACGAATTTGCTTAGGGTACACAGTAAACGAAAAGAAATCAAAACTAGTACCCTCTCAAGAGATAATATTCCTGGGTGCAAGCTTGAATACAACTGCCCAGATGGCTTATCTCACGCCAGACAAACAAAGGCAACTGACTTCTTACTTCACAGTGTTGGCAATAAAGACCCAGTTATCTGCAAGAAAAATTCTGCAGGCTTTGGGCTTCATGGCATCCTGCATTCTGCTAATTCCATATGCCAGACTGCATATGAGGAAACTACAGTGGTACCTAAAAAGTGTTTGGACTCAACATTGTCACAGCCTGGAAACATTGATTACCCTCATTCCTTGCCTGCAACAGGAATTTCGATGGTGGGCACAGGCCTGCCACCACAAGGGAGAGCCATTCACCCTACCCACAGCCAGGTAGTCAATAACAACAGATGCTTCAGATTATGCCTGGGGGGGCCCACATGGCAGGAAAATGTTTTCAGGGCACATGGCCCACAAGCCAAAGGCATCTTCATATCAATCAAAAAGAGATGCTAGCTGTTCAGAATGCCCTGACAGCTTTCAAGCATCTACTCCATCCAAGACAACTACTGATAAGGACAGACAATACTACAGTCATGTGGTACATAAACAAGCAAGGAGACACTCATTCCTACCCCCTCTGCAGACAAGCCATGACTTTGTGGGACACCGCATTGACTTATCAAGTACACCTGCAAGCACAGTTCCTGTCAGGAAAGAAAAATACTCTGGCAGACTAACTAAGCAGAAACCTTACGGATCCCCACGAGTGGAAACTGGATCCACAAGTCTTCAGCATGGTAATAAAGAAATGGGGATGCCCAGACATAGATCTGTTTGCCTCCCCTCACAACTGCCAGCTACAGAGCTTCTGCACAATGACGTATCACAAGCAAGCATGGAAAGTGGATGCTCTATTATTCAGCTGGAAAACCCTAACAGCATATGCCTTTCCTCCTCTGCCTCTCCTCCCCAAGGTACTCCTAAAGGTCAGACAAGAGAAGCCAAAAATGATTCTGATTGCTCCAGATTGGCCCCGCCAGCACTGGTACTCAATCCTAAAGAGCTTGTCTCAAGACCCAGCCTGGACATTGCCTCTAACTCCTCATTTACTGACCCAACAAAACAATCAGATCCTGCACAGCCAACTCAGAACCCTAAATCTGGCAGCATGGCGGATAATGTAGCCATTCAGATCACACCTCTCTGTGATGGATGTTATTTTGGAGGCCAGGAGGCCCATACCAGAAAATCTTATGCAGAAAAATGGAAAAGATTCTGTGCTTGGAACCAGGCACAAGGAATTGACACGTTTGTACCAAATATTCCTCAGATTTTACAATACCTAACTGAGATGCTGGACAAAGGCCTATCCTTTTCATCAATTAAAATCCATGCCTCTGCCATTTCAGCTCATTATAATACGGAACCACCAATTTTTCACATCCGTTGCTAAGACAGTACCTCAGAGGGGCCAAAAACATAAGACCTCCAAGGAGAGCACCAATACCTGCTTGGGACCTCAATTATGTCTTGGAAAAATTCACACTGCCACCTTTTGAGCCAGCCAATACAGCTAAAATAAAGTTCTTATCGTGGAAGACAGCTCTGCTCCTAGCAATAACCTCTGCAAGACGAGTCGCAGAGTTACAGGCACTCATGGCTGTGGGACCTTTTATCATTTTCCATCCAGACAGGGTTTCCTCTAAGGACAAACCCGAAATTTATGCCTAAGGTAATGTCCAGTGTGGCCCTTGACCAAACCATTCATTTGCCTACCTTTTATCCAAACCCACAAAATAAGGGTGAGAGACTCTTGCATTCTTTGGACATACACAGACAGCTACGCTTCTACTTGGACAGCACTAAAGCTTTCAGAAAGACTGAGCATCTCTTAGTAGCATATGCTGCAGGATCACAAGGAAAGGCTATCTCAAAGCAGACTATTTCAAAATGGATAGGCCACTGCATTCATTTCTGCTATTCACAACATGGCAAATCAGTGCCTAAGGGCATTAGGCCTCACTCAACTAGAGCAGCAGCCACTTCAGCAGCCTTCCTCAGAGGAGTACCAACCAAAGACGTTTTAGAGGCTGCAACTTGGAGTTCAGTGCACACTTTTACCAAGCACTACCACTTATCTCTCTACTCTAAATCTAGATTAGGCTTTGCCACTGCAGTTCTGCAGGGCCTTATAGCCTCTCCTAATCTTCTTTAGACCCAGCCACCCAACCTCAGCTTTGGGATTCAACCCAAATGTAATGACTGCACCAGTGAAACACGATGAACATAGTACAGTTGTGTACCTATCATGAATGTAGATGTTCGAGTGTATTCACTGTTGCAGTCCAGGTTACCCACCCACCATCCCCCCTTTTCTTTGCTGGGACTTATCTGTACTTCTCTATCCTATACAACCTATGTGGTGTATTTGCTTGTAGAGGAAGGAAATGTTTATTTTTGTGCATGCATTCTTATTGGCATAATTTTCAGCCTACCAATTTGGGGGCACCTGACATCTGGGGCAAGAAAAACTGAAGAAAATGGTGTCGGCTGCATCTTTTATACCCCTGGCGCACTGACATCAGGGAAGAGGCGACAGCAACCGACGCCGGACCTAGACTTTGGAATTCAGGCCGACTACGGGTAGCCTGCCAGCAAGATAACCCAAGTGTAATGACTGCAACAGTGAATACACTCTACATTTATGGTAGGTACACAATTGTACTTTCTGTATAGCAGTACATAATTGCGGCTAAAAACTACACAGCATTCAAATGGGGACTCAAAATGTCTAGCTTCTAACAGCAATAAACAGAACAGGAACATCGGTTCAATAATTGCACACAATGGGACCCGATAAAAATAAAGCAGTAGAATAAAACGTTGCAGCTAAAAACTACACATGACATGCGCATGACCAGAAGGGGAACGGGACTCAATAAATGCAGCAGCAGATAAAATAAAATGTCGAGACTCAATAAATGCTGCAGAGTATCTGGCTCCACACCAATAAATGCAGCAGAATATCTGGCTGTTTTCCTTACCTGTGGCTGCAGTCATCAACACACCCACGTTACTTGCTGCCCCAAAGTACAGTTAGTCAGTCACACCCCTTGAGCTCTCAGCCAATTCCAGTAGGCTGGCAGGCTGCTCACGAAGTTGACGTCATCGCGCACGTCTCAGCACGTGATGACATCAGCAGAAAATTACAGAAATAAGTAATCCAAAAAAAAGCCGGGAAATTCTGGAATAAAGGGGGCCACTCTGGAATTCGTGGCACCCCATTATTTGGACCTCCAAACCGATAAATGCTGAGGAATTCAGTACGGTTGAGAGGTATGATCACCTTACAGTTCTTACAAATACTCATTGACAGAGGTCAAATGTCAATACAATTGTTTTTGCCATCATGCATACTTCAAGATAAAATTTTCTGATACCTTGTATGTAGCATGGTTTTGGAATTATTAATGCAGATATGAACAAGCAATATTTGACGCCTAGAGGTGCAGTAGGAGTTAATTGCAGAAATGCCTGGAGGTGTACTCTGCTGTAATGAGTTAGGGGAGAATGTGCATAGTGAAAAAAACTTCCTGTCACCTGTTTCTGTCGACAGGGCAGATGTACTGGGGTTTGCCAAAGAACTGGTTACTGCTTTTTCTTCATCTTTTCAGCTTTACTGGGAGAAAAAGGAAAATAGTTGCTTCCCATTCTGACAGGATTTTCCAACCAGAAGAGCACCTAAAGCAGGGGTAGACTTAATTTCTTCTCTGTCTGAACATTCTAATTCTCAGAATAGTATTGTTTCAGAATTCTCTGAATAAATTTCTTTGTCATTTTATCTAACATGAAAGAGGTGTTTCAGTGGGATCAGAATGAAATTCTTATGGCTCAGAAAGTGTATTCTGATATATTACAAGTATAGATGCCAAAGTTGCACCTATTCCTCCAATATTGCAGGATTTAGGGAATATTTTTATCACTGCATCAAGCCACCCTGATGGATAACCTTTGGTCCCTAAGAGGTACAGTCGATATAAAAAGTGTACACACCCCTGTTAAAATGCCAGATTTTTGTGATATAAAAAATTAGACCAAAATCAATCATTTCAAAACTTTTCCCACCTTTAATGTGACCTATAACCTGTACAATTCAATTGAAAATCAAATCTGTCGGGGGAAAAAATATAAAAAATAAAAAATCTACAATAAGCTGGTTACATAAGTGTGCACATCTTTAAACTAATACTTTGTTGAAGCACCTTTTGATTTGATTTACAGCATTCAGTCTTCTTGGGTACACACCTGCCATCAGTTAGAGATTCTGATTAACCGCAAGTAAAGCTCAGCTGTCCTAGTAGGATTTTCTTGACATTTACTCAGTTGCCTGCTACAGCAAAAGCCATGGCTCACAGAGAACTTACAAAACATCAAAGGGATCTCATAAATGGATCTGTCAAGAGAAGGGTACAAAAAAAAAAAAAAACTTCCACAGCATTGGATATACCGTGGAACACAGTGAAGACAGTCATGAAAAAGTGGAGAAAATGTGGGACAACAGTGACGTTGCAAAGAACTGGACGCCCCTCCAAAATTGATGAATTGACTACACAAAAACTGGACAGGGAGGCAGCCAAGAGACCTACAGCAACACCGAAGGAGCTGCAGGAATTTCTGGCAAGTACTGGTTGTGTACTATGTGTGACAACAATCTGAGTATTCACCATATGTCTGGACTATGGGGTAGCGTTGCAGGACAGATGCCTTTTTGTACACAGAAAAAACATCCAGACCCAGCTAAAATTTGCATAACAATACATCACATCTTCCAAAAGCATGTGGGAAAATTTGTTGTGGTCTGATGAGACCAAGGTTGAACTTTCTGGCCACAATTCCAAAGGTACGTTTGGCACAAAAAAAACACTTCACATCAGCAAAAGAACACCATCCTCACGGTTAAGCATGGTGGTGGCAGTATCATGCTTTGGGTTGCTTTTCTTCAGCTGGAACTGGGGCTTTAGTCAAGGTGGAGGGAATTATGAACAGTTCCAAATACCACTCCTTTTTGGACCAAAAACTTCAGGTGTCTGCTAGAAAGATGAAGAGGAATTTCACCTTTCAACATGACGATGACCCCAAAAGAATGCCTTCATCAGAAGAAAATTAAAGTTTTGGAATGGCCTAGCCAGACCAGACCTAAATCCAATAGAAAATCTGTGAGGTGACCTAAGATTGTGCACAAGAGATGCCCTTGCAATCTGACAGATTTGGAGCACTTTTCAAGGAAGAGTGGGCAAATATTGCTAAGCTAAGATGTGCCACGCTGATAAGACTCCTACCCAAGAAGACTGAATGCTATAATTAAATCAAAAGGTGCTTCCACAAAGTATTAGTTTAAGGGTGTGCACACTTATGCAACCAGTTTATTGTACGTTTTTTATTTTTTATATTTTATATTTTTCCCCTAACGGATTTGTTTGTTTTTTAATTGAATTGTACAGGTTATAGGTCACATTGAAGGTGGGAAAAGTTTAGAAATGATTTATTGTGGTCTCATTTTTTTATGTCACAAAACCTGGCATTTTAACGGGTGTGTACACTTTTTATATCCACTGTATGACTGGTTATGTTAGGTGCTGCAGACCCATAAATGCCAATTTTCTAATCTTAAAGCAGATCTGGCAATCATTACTTTAACAATGTCTGCTCCTGCTAAACAGGTAACTGCTACTAATCCTGTTCTTACTGGCAAAGATGGGGAAACAGTGGATAAGTTGGGGAAGAAAAAGTATTCTAGTGCTTTAACATTCGGAATTTGGAATTGTTAAGCTCATATTGTTAGTTTTTGTTTTGTCCTTTGAAAATATGCAGAAGTTAATGGTTAAGCTTCCCTCTTCTGAGTTTAAGAAAAATTAAGTGCTTCTGTGACAGCTGCTGCTTAGGTGACAAAGCACATCCAAAAATGTGCTTATGATGCAGCTGACTCCAGGGTTTCTGCATCTGGATCAGTTTTGTAGAGACTTGTTGGGCATTATGATTAAAACCTTCCTGAAAATGTTAAGTCTGAGATTTTAATCTTGGGTATGGAGACCCTGTTGGCCCTTCTGCAGCTGTGGTACTGAAGAAGTGTGACAAAGGGGAAAACTGACGCAAGGAATGGTTTAGGTTTTCCAACCATCGTTTTCTTAACCAAGTAGTTTTCTTTCTTCCTCTGCCTCCTTTTCCAGTTAATTTTAAGCAGCAAAGAGCCACTTTTCAATATTTAAAAAAATGGAAAGGAAGTTCAAAAAAGAAATGAAAGCTTTCAAATCTTAAGGAAGCCCCACAGCCAGCATGATTATCCACCTGTTCACCCCCCCCCCCCGACAGTCTTTCTGTGTTCCTGATACTCTGTTCTTGGCATGAGGTATTCTCAAGACCGTTTGGATTCTGACTGTAATTCAGTATGGATATTCCTGGCAATGAAAATCTTTTCCTCCCCTTCAAGCGATTCCACCTTATCCAAGGAACCAAATTTCTCTTTTCCTCCCATTCTGCACAACATATCTTAAGAAAGCATAGAACCAGACCCTTTCAATCTCTTAGACAAAGGCTATTATTCAAAGATCTTTCTGGATGTGAAGTTGTTCAATCTCGCCGTTCATTCTTACACATGGGTTTGGAGCCTATCGGCTCCGAGTCGGCCGCTTTACTAGCTGAAGATCTCAGAGTGGCTCGAGGTCAGGTCACTATCCCATGATGCTCTCTGTCCTACCTCAGATCTAGTTTGCTGCTGCAACAGATCAGAGATCATTTGAGAGCTCGGGCCATTTTGTAAAAATTTTCTATTTTTATACCTGTGTAGCTAAGCTTTTTGGATATTTTACTGTTTCTACTGTTTATTGGGCTAGTTAGCCTTTGTTTACTTTAGTTTTTGACGAGATTTCATCCTCTTAAGAGCGGCTGCTCTTAGGCCTTTGGCCGTGCATTGGTTTAATAGTTCCCTATCCTTTTATAACATGTGCTTAGGTAGTTCTTAGGATTTAGTGTAGTTTCTTTAGTCAGTCTATGTTTAGCTTCTATAGATAGCTTAAAAATGTTTACAGTTATACTTAGCTGTTACAGTTGTTAGTTTGTTCATACTGTAGTTAGAGTTTGCAGTGTGTGTGTGTGTGTGTGTGTGTGTGTGTGTGTGTGTGTGTGTGTGTGTGTGTGTGTATGTATTTGTGTGTGTGCGGTTGTTCTACAGTGATTTATGTCCAGTTTAGTGTATACTGTTGGTGTTTCTTCTTAGCATGGCTGACCAAAAGGAGAAGAAGAAATCAGGCTTTAAAAAGTGCCCAAAATGCAGGCAGAAAATATCAGTTACTGACGCCCATGTAAATTGTGTCTGTTGCTTGGGGCCAGTTCACCTCCAGGAGGATGATTGCTGTATCTGCCATTCCTTCAGTAGTCGAGTTTTGCTTGAAAGGAGAAGAAAGTTGGTAGATAGAGGGTTATTGAGGCCAGATTTTCAGGAGTCCTTGGACAAGGCTGACCAGACCTCCAAGTCATTGAAGGGGTCGAAGTCCTCTAAAGCTTCCTCGGAGCCCAAGTCATCGGTTCCGAGTTTTGCTGTGAAGGTGTGGTCGCCGGCTCCACACTCTTCGGAGCCGTGCACTGAGTCAGTGTTTCGGAGCCAGTCCCCAGTCTTGGAGCTGGTCCCCGAAACCTTAAGATCTCCTATCCTTCAATCTCGGTGGCTTCTTTGGTTCCTTCGACTCCTTCCTCGAGGACCCTCACTGATGTAGACCAGGAGGTGCAGAGGCTTCTCGAGAACCTGGTACTGGCCAAATTATCAGCTTTGACCCAACCGGTTTTGGAGCCTAAGACCATCGCACCTTCTGTGACTACTCCTCCTCCGAGCCGAACCGGGCCTTAGGAGCCGGGGGAGGAGGATCTGATGATTGTGGATCCTTCGGAGCTGAGGCTCATTCAGGTGTCATCAGCTCTGTCAACCCTCACTTCTTTGGTGCCATTTGAAGAGTCTGGGAGCCGACACTCTCTGGTCGGCTCCGGGGGGGGGGGGTCGAACTGATGCGTCGGTTCCGACCCTTCCTCTCTGGGCATCAGCATGGATGAGCTCGGCTCCTTCCTCTGGCTCGGAGCCCACTGTCTTGGCACCGAGGAGGTTGCCATCTTCTTCAGAACTGGCGGCTTCCTCAGGTCAGAGCAGTGGAGCATTCGATGCTATGAGGAGAGTTATGTCCAAGACGCACACATCATCAGGGCCCTCCTCCCCTAAAGTGCCGCTTTCTGCCTCTACATCGTAGGTCCCTGTAAAGTGTCGAGACCCAGAGCCTCAGGTAACCCCATCAGGTGACCCTTGTTCTACTGAGACCTCACCAGAAAATCCCACTGATGAGGTTCCCAGGAAGAAACTTTGTAAGAGGAGGCATTTAGAATTCCCCGCAGGAGTCTTTGACATCAGACACCGACTTAAATGAGTTAGAAGGGTCCCTATGGTCCCCCTTGGAGGATATCTCCTTGGCTAATATCCTGGAAGTCCTAAAGCAGAGGGGTGACTGGCAGTCTGTTAGCCCTACTGGGGATGAGTCGATGCTCCTGAAGGCCTTTGGGTCTCAACCTTCCACCTCCTGGGTGACTCCGCCCTTCGAACTAATGGAATTGGTTGCTCGAAGGGCGTGGGAGTCTCATGATACTATGGAACCGGTCCCTCGGAGGCCCAACGAGTTTATCACCTCCCCCTAAGATAAGATGTTCCTCACTAAGAGAGTTCCTGTTGATGCCATGGTGGTGGCGGCGGCCACCAAGAAAGAGATGTCCCAAACCTCTTCTACTGTCCATTCTCCTAATAGGGATTCCAGGACAATGGACAGGTATGAAAAACACATCTTTAGTTCTGCGACCTTTGCTATGCAATCGTTTAACTAGTTTACTCATTTTACCCATCTTCAAAGAGATCTCCTAAAAGAGCTCGGAGATACTCTGCAGGGTAGTACAGATGGAGGTGTCTCTGAGATGGTGACAGCCCAGCTTAATACCCTTAATTCCATAGTTAAATTGTCCATGGGGCTCATTTCCTATGCAGCCAATGGTTCGAGTTGAGCAGCGGGTTAAGCAATAGCTGTGCGGAGACGTTCCGGGATACGCTTATGCTCCTTTGCGGAAGCCTTCAAGTCTTCCTTTGTCAACACCCCATTCGATAGCTTGTCTCTTTTTGGGCCCAAAGTTAAGGAGACTCTCACTAGGTGTGAGCAAGATGGAAAGACTCTGCCGTAGGCTTCCGTTTTTCTACCCCTACCAGACCATACCCCAAAGGGCAAAAAGGTGGAAAAAGGTGGTTCCAGAAGTCCCAAGGAGTGAACCCCCCTCCAGGGGCAGAGGAGGGGGTAGAGGGGGTTCGCAGAACCAGGTTGACAGGGATCAGTTCTTTGGTAAGCCCTATCAATGCTCCTGAAAGGAGGCCCAACTGTCCTACTCTGGAGGCAGTCGGGGGGTCGCTTGGCTTTGTATCCGGATGCCTGGCTAGGAGTTACAAGAGATTCTTTGGTACAAAGCCTGGCTAGGAGTTACAAGAGATTCTTTGGTACAAAGCATCATTACCAGAGGTTACATCATTCCATTCTTAGAAACCCCACCTGTGCAGAAGAAAATCCCAGATGTTCCACCCAGTCTCAGAAATCAAGCAGCCTTAGAAATCCAGAAGCTGCAGGAAAAGTCATCCAGCCAGTCCCAGCAGACCAGATAGGATCCGGAACTTACTCCAGATTCTTTTTAGTTCCAAACAAGACGGGACTGGAGGCCCATCTTGGAAATCAGCAGACTCAACACATTTGTAAAGAAGGAGAATTTCCGGATGGTCACGCTTCAGTCTATCCTCCCATTCCTCGGAATGGGCGATTGGATGTGCTGTATAGATCTCAAGGATGCATACTACCATATCAAAATGGCCAGGCCATTCAGAGATCATTTGCGTTTCTGGCTGGGAGCCAGTCACTACCAATTCCGAGCACTGCCCTTTGGACTCGCAACAGCCCCCAGAGTGTTTACCAAATGCATGGCAGTGGTTACGGCTCACCTGAGACGTCTAGGATTCCGGGTGTTTCTGTATCTGGACGACTGGCTCCTTACTGCCGCCTCCAGGCATCAACTAATTCTGTCCGGGGATTGCACTCTCAATCTCTGCTGTCAGTTAGGCATAACTATAAATTTTGAAAAGTCTTCGTTGTCGCCATTGCAGCGTATCTCCTTTATCGGAGCAGAACTAGACACCAACACCGCCACAGTAAAATTGCCCCTGGACAGAATAACCAGTCTTCGAAACCAGGTGTCAGACATTTTGCAGAGAAAAAAGGTACTGGCCTCTCAAGTATTGAAACTACTAGGTACCATAGCAGTTCCCTTGGGATGTATGCACATGAGGATTCTCCAGTGGTTACTCTTCACCCAGTGGTCTTAACAACTTCCAATGTCATTCTTAATCATGATTACGGACTGTTGCAAGAAGGATCTTCGCTGGTGGTTGACCAGCCACCAAATTACAGTAGGTCGACCATGTGTTTCTCCCCTGCCATCAGCCACGGTGACCACAGACGTTTCCCTGATAGGGTGAGGTGGGGCTTTTTCAGGGAAGAACCGCCCAAGGCACCTGGTCAGAGACAGAGTCACAGTTGCACATCAGTGTTCTGGAGCTGAGAGTGGTGCTTTTGGCGTTGCAAAACTTCCATGACTCTCTTCCTCTAGGGACGATTGCGATACAGACAGACAAACATGTCTGTGGTCTGGTACATCAGTAAGCAAGGGGGGAACCAAGTCTTACCCTCTGTGTCAAGAGGCCTTGAGAATTTGGCAGTGGGCGGTATCCACCGGGTGCTTTCTGATAGCAACACATATCCCAGGGAAATCCAACGTGATAGCGGACAAACTGAGCAGAGCTATTCTGTTACCGCACGAGTGGTCTCTCAAAGACGAAGTTGTGGAGATGATTTTCTGCAGGTGGAGCCAGCCTTGCTGTGACATGTTTGCATCCCCTATGAATGCCAAATGCAGAAGCTACTTTGCCCTGAATCCCCCACCAGGGGGACAGCTGAAGGGACTCGCTTGTACACAATTGGCCCCCGGGACTCCTATATGCCTTTCCACCTACACCCCTGATTCCGAAATTCTTACAGAAAGCCAAAAGCCTGGGAAAGACTGTAATCTTCCCCTTTTTGGCCTCAACAGATTTGGTTTCCCTTCCTTCAACTCTATCAACTGGAGGAACCTTGGATTCTGGACCCAGTTCCAGACCTACTGACATATTCGTCAGGGGCTCTCCATCCCTACCTTCATTCCCTCTGACTGACAGCTTGGCTGCTCCGATTCCCATCCTAGCCAGGTCACACAGTTTTTCTTCTGAGGCACAGCATATTCTTGCATCTTCGCATAAAGCTTCCACTAGAAAGTTGTATGCTAGTAAATGGAAGCAATTTGCTTTTTTTGGGCCTCCCAGAATAACGTTCATCCTTACGTTGCCCTGATTGCTAGTATCCTGGAATTCCTAAGCTTTTTCATGAAGGTGCTGCAGCTGCCACTGTTAGAGTTCACCTCGGAGATGAAGGTTTTAATTTGATGTCTCACAGATTATGTAGGGCTTTCCTGAAGGGTACCATTCATCTTAGGCTGCCTGTTAGACAACCTTTTACTCCCTGGAATCTAAATTTTTTGCTGTCACGGATCATTCTTTCCCCCTTTGAGCCTGCATTATCCTGCCATTTAAAGTTTCTTTCTTGGAAAACTATTTTCTTGGTGGCCATTACCTCAACACGTAGAGTGTCTGAGCTTCAAGCCCTATCTATCAAACCCCCATATTTGGTGTTTCCCCCTCACAAAGTATCATTGAGGACCAGTCCTTCATTCCTTCCTAAGGTATGTGCCGAGACGAACCTGAATCAAACTATTGAACTTCCAACCATTTTCAGTAACCATTCTAATAAGTTGGAGTACATGTTGCATAAACTTGATGTCCACAGACAATTGAGATTCTATTTGGACATGACAAAGGAATTTAGAAGATCTGACCAACTCTGTCTGTCATGTGGACACTAAAAAAGGACTACCAGTCTCTAAAGTTACCCTTTCCAAATGGTTAACTGACTGCATTAAATGTATATACTCCTCAACAAATCAACCATTAGAGCATGGTGTGAAAGCACATTCCACTAGAGCTGTTTCACGTCTTCTGCTTATGCAGCTCAATTGCCTTTGGACACTATATGTGCAGCTGCCACTTGGTCTAAGCCGCATACCTTTATCACTCATTACGAAGTGGACAGGGCCTCCAGGGACGGGGCTTCCTTTGGATGTTCTTCGTGTTTCACTGTTGCAGTCATTACATTTGCATAATCCTGCTGGGAGGTTGCCCTCAGCTGGCCTGAATTCCAAAGTCTTGGGTCCTGCGTCGGCTGCTGTCGCCCCTTCCCTGATGTCAGGTGGTCAGGGGTATAAAAGATGCGGCCGACGCCATTTTCTTTAGTCTTTCTTGCCGCGCGGTGCCCGAAGCAGAAGCAGTTCGCAAGTGCTGGTTGGCCGACTCCTGAAATTTTCGTGTTCGAGTTTCAGATCCAAAGTCTTCAATAAAGCTAAGTACCCCATTGGGGAAACTTTTTTCTTGCTCCAGACCGATGTCAGAAAAAGTTAATAATTGTATTTCTTGTGGGAAGCAAATGCCTCATAAGGATTTTCATTCTTACTGTATTCCTTGCCTAGGCCCTGATCACAACGTTTCTGGCTGTCGGTTTTGTGCTAGATTTAACCAACGCACTATTAAGCGTCGGTATGATTTTGCTTTAAACTATTTTGGACACCGGTTTAATTATCCAGAAATGTCGTTGGATAGCCATCTGACTACTGGAGTTCACAAGAAACGCAAAGAAAAGGAAAGAGACAACCGAGGCCCAAAACTGACGACGAAGCTTCTCCTAAGCCAGTTGCTGGTTCTCAGTGAGGCGCTTTCGCTGCCCCTGACGCCCGCTACTTTAGAGTCGCAGGCCGCTACTGACTCCCACTTGGAGTCGGCCATGCTGCTGGAAACTCAAGGTATTGGAGCCTTGGATATTATCCCTTCAGATGGGTCCGGAGCTGCTGAGCAGGCACCGGCTTCTGAGGGTGTATTCAGACCTAAACATCTTTACATCAAACCGACTTCAGCTTCATAGGCAAAGACTAAAGCACCTTCCAAAACAAAGAAACAAACTCAAGACCACGTGGTTAGGCCTCTATGCCCAAAAAACAGATGCTCAAAATGGCCAAAGACTTGATTACCTTGATCAGGGGTTCCCATCCCCCTCCTGATGAGGCCTAGGCAAGAGACTGACTATGAATCTTCTGATCAGGTTTCCATTTCTTCCGATTCCTCTTCTGATCAGGAATATTCTCTTCCCCCCTATGAGGATTCTGATGCTGAAGAATCTATACCTTCAGCTTCTCCTCCTGAGGACTATTCTTTTGGGGAAACCTTACATACCATGAGGGAGCATTTCCACTGGGAGAGCAAAGATTTTTCAGAATCTAAAAAGAGGCTCAGGGATTTCCTTTTACTACTTCGACACAAGCAACTAGCCATCCCACCTGTGTTAGACATTGTAGATGATGTGTTTTCGGAGTCTAGTCTTACCCCTGACTCCTTACCTGCAGCTGCTGTTAAGCCTGACGGGTATTACAGGGTTCCTGACTCTCATAAATTCCTTTTTAAAAAACCCTGCTGCAGACCCAGAAACTATATCTCAGGGTCCCAAAGGAGTTAAGGCTTCCACTGCAAAAAAACCCTAGCCCCTCTGACAGGGATTCTAGGGCACTGGATAGATGGGGAAAAAAGGTTTACACATCTGCTACCTTGGCTGTAAGGGCCTTAAACTGTCAGTTTCATATGCTCAAATATCAGCAACATGTCATGGCATTGCTTAAACAGAAAATGTTGTTAAACTCTGAATGTGCAGAAAACAAGGAAATGCAGGATTTATTGCATGCAGCTGAACAAGTTGGAAAGCATACTTTGCAATTTGGATTTGATTCTTTAGAGGCCTCCTGCAGGGCCGCAGTTACAGGTTCTGTAATTAGGAGGCATGCTTGGTTAAAGGAACAAAACCTGCCTGATCATGTTAAAGTCAAATTATTAGATGCACCTTTACAGCATGATACTTTGTTTGGTGTTAAGGCAGAAGAGGTGTTAAAGAAAGTGGAGGACAAAGCTAAATCTATGCAAACGGTCAAAGATTTCTTACAAGTACAGCCATCTAGGTTTAGCAGACACTGGCCAACAAAGAATTGGTCCTTTCCTGTGTCAGACAGACCTCAAAGGGGCAGATCCAGACGCCCTAAGGTCAGATCTCAGGCGTAAGGTTCATACCGCTCAAAGCAATGGGGGCTTCTACCTCCAAAGTTGGAGAAGACAAATCACAACCATACAGGAAACTGTCCCAATGACTTCCCCCTGCCTGCACCAAGCACTTATCTCCTGGTAGCACCCTTAGGGGGACAATTAGCACTTTTTTCACAAAATTGGCACATTATAACCCAGGACAAATGGGTCCTAAATAGTGTCACAAGGCTACAAGTTCCATTTCCATACCCTGCCAAAGGCAAACGGCTGGCCAGATCTGCCAAAAAATCAATGGGCAGAGGCACAAAAACAAGTCTCATCCCTCTTGGACATGGGGGCCATTCAACAAGTACCAGAGCAAGAGCAGGGACAAGGATTTTACTCAAGACTGTTCTTGGTTCCCAGAAAGGACAAGGCCTGGAGGCCAATACTGGACCTATCTGTTTTAAACATATTCCTGGATATACCAAAGTTCAAGATGTTGACTTTGCAGCAGCTTCTGCCCATGCTGGGCAAGAACGCTTGGCTTGTGACTTTAGACCTAAAAGAGGCATACCTGCATGTCCCAATCAGACAAAGATGCAGAAGATACCTCAGATTCAAGTCTGGCTCAATGCATTACCAATTCTCTGTACTGCTCTTTGGCTTATCTGCTGCGCCCAGGGTCTTTACAAAGTGCCTGGCACCAGTAATTGCATTCTGCAGACACAGAGGAATACAAATATATCCTTACTTGGACGACTGTCTAATTCAAGGAGAGGACAAGGACATTCTTCTACAGCATCTGGCGCTTTTGAAAAGACTTCTAACATGCCTAGGGTACACAGTCAACGAAAAGAAATTAAAACTAGTACCCTCTGAAGAGATAATATTCCTGGGTGCATGCTTAAATACAACTGCCCAGATGGCTTATCTCATGCCAGACAAACAAAGGCAACTGACTACCTATTTCAAAATGTTGGCAACAAAGGCCCAGTTATCTGCAAGAAAAAATCTGCAGGCTTTGGGCTTCATGGCATCCTGCATCCTACTAATTCCATATGCAAGACTGCATATGAGGAAACTTCAATGGTACCTAAAAAAGTGTTTGGACTCAACATTGCCACAGCCTGGAGACTATGATTACTCTCATTCCCTGCCTGCAACAGGAGTTTCGATGGTGGGCAAAGGCTTGTCACCAAAACAAGGGACAGTCATTCACATTACCCCCAGCCAGGCAGACACCAACAACGGATGCATCAGATTATGCCTGGGGGGGGCCTACATGGCAGGAAGATGCATTCAGAGCACATGGACCTCAAACCAAATGCATCTGCATATCAATTAAAAAGAGATGCTAGCAGTTCAAAATGCCCTGACAGCCTTCAAGGACCTTCTTCATCCAGGACAACTACTGATAAAGACAGGCAACACCACGGCCATGTGGTATATAAACAAGCAAGGGAGCACACATTCTTACCCCCTTTGCAGACTAGCCATGACTTTGTGGGACACAGCATTGACTTACCAAGTACATCTGCTGGCACAATTCCTGCCAGGAAGGAAAAATACTCTGGCAGACGAACTAAGCAGAAACCTCATGGATCCCCATGATTGGCACCTAGACCCACAAGTCTTCAGCATGATAAGAAAATGGGGGTGCCCGAACATAGACCTATTTGCCTCCCCTCACAACTACCAACTAAAAAGATTCTGCACAAGGATTTATCACAGACAAGCATGGAAAGTGGACGCCCTTTCTTTCAGCTGGAAAAACCTATCAGTATATGCATTTCCCCCTCTGCCTCTCCTCCCCAAGGTACTCCTAAAGGTCAGACAAGAGAAGCCAAGGATGAATACTGATTGCCCCAGACTGGCCCCGCCAGCACTGGTACCCAGTTCTAAGGAGCTTGTTTCAATGCCCAACCTTACCTCAAATACCTCAGCTACTGTCCCAGCAAAACAGTCAGATCCTACACAGCCAACTCAGAACTTTAAACCTGACAGCATGGCTAATAATGTAGTCATACAAAACACACCTTTCAGTAAAGCTGTGATGGATGTCATTTTGGAAGCCAGAAGGCCTAGTACTAGAAAATCTTATGCTGGAAAATGGAAGAGATTCTGCGCTTGGAACCAGGCATAAGGAACTGATACAGCTGTGCCAAATATTCCTCAGATTTTGCAATACTTAACTGAGATGCTGGACAAAGGCCTGTCTTTTTCATCTATTAAAATTCATGCCTCTGCCATTTCGGCTCATTACAATGTAGAGCCACCAATCTTTTCTCATCCCTTATTAAAGCAGTACCTCAGAGGAGCCAAAAATTTAAGACCCCCAAGATGATCACCAATGCCTGCATGGGACCTCAACTGTGTCTTGGAAAAACTCACCCTGCCTCCTCTTGAGCCAGCGGCTACTGCTGATATAAAGTTTTTATCTTGGAAAACAGCTCTGCTCTTAGCAATAACTTCTGCAAGACGAGTTTCAGAGCTACAGGTACTCATGGCTGTGGAACCTTTTATCATTTTTTATCCAGACAGGGTCTGTCTGAGGACAAACCCAACATTTATGCCTAAGGTGGTGTCCAGTGTGGTTCTCAACCAAACCATTCACCTGCCAACCTTTTACCCAAATCCACAGAACAAGGGGGAGAGAATTCTGTATTCTTTGGATGTACATAGCTTAGATTCTACTTGGACAGAACCAAAGTTTTCAGAAAGACAGCAATTGCTAGTGGCATATGCTGCAGCATCACAAGGAAAGGCTATCTCAAAGCAGACTATTTCTAAGTGGATAGGCCACTGCATTCGTTTCTGCTATGTACACCATGGCAAGCCAGTACCTAAGGGCATTAGGCCACACTCAGCAAAGCTACAGCCACTTCAGCAGCCTTTCTCAGGGGAGTACGTACCAAGAACATTTTAGAGGCTGCTACTTGGAGTTCAGTGCACACATTTACAAAGTACTATCGTCTGCCATTCTACTCTAAATCCAGGGCAGGCTTTGCCACTGCAGTTTTGCAGGGCCTCATAGCTGCTCCTAATGCTGTTTAGCTCCAGCCTCCCAACCTTAGCTTTGGGACTCTCCCCAAATGTAATGACTGCAGCAGTGAAACACGAAGAACATAGTGCAGTTGTGTACACTTACCATAAATGTAGATGTTCGAGTGTATTCGCTGTTGCAGTCCAGGTTACCCACCCGCCATCCCCCTTTCTTCTGATGGAACCTTTCTTTCCTTCTCTGATTTATATAACCTATGTGGTGTATTTGCTAGTAGATGAAGGTAAAGTTTATATTGGTGCATGTATTTATATATATATATATATATATATATATATATATATATATATATATATATATATATAAATGTTGGCTACCCTTTTAGGGGGCACCTGACATCTGGGGCAAGAAAAACTAAAGAAAATGGCATCGGCCGCATCTTTTATACCCCTGACAACCTGACGTCAGGGAAGGGGCGACAGCAGCCGACGCAGGACCCAAGACTTTGGAATTCAGGCCGGCTGAGGGCAACCTGCCAGCAGGATTACCCAAATGTAATGACTGCAACAGTGAATATACTCGAACATCTACATTTATGGTAAAGTGTACACAACTGTACTTTCCACTGTCCACAGGAATATACTCCCCTGAGCCACCCAGGATTAGGGTGCTTGGGACGGTACCCATGTGAAAGAATGAACGGCGAGATTGAACAACTTCACATAAAGAAGTTATGTACTTACCATAACATTCCATGTGAGTTGTTCATCTCGCCTTCATTCTTACATTCGCACCCGCCTTCCCCCTCCAGGGTCTCTAAGAACGAGTAGACTTGGAGTCTGGTGGTCTTGTTCTGTGACTTCTTACTCCAGTTGGAGTGTTTAAGTTATATCTGTTGCATGCTGGGTTCAGCAAACTAGATCTGAGGTAGGACAGAGAGCATCATGGGATAGGGACCTGGCCTCAAGCTACTCAGATCTTCAGCTAGTAAAGCGGCCAACTTGGAGCCGAAAATCGTGTAAAAATGAAGGCGAGATGAACAACTCACATGGAAAGTTATGGTAAGTACATAACTTCAAGAACAAGGAATCTATAAAAAATGTGCTTAGTGGATCTTTCTGTTCTAAATGCTTTTGTCAGGATCTTGAATTCAAGATGTTATCACTTTGAAATCTTGTTACATTCTGTTCATCATCTAGCTTTCATTGTAAAGCTGGACCTAAAGGGTTCCTGTTACATATTGCCAATCTTTTCAGGTGTTGATTAAGATTTGCTGTATCGGCTCACATGATCAATTCTCTGTTTTACCCTTTGGAGATATTCCACTGCCCCAAGGATATTCAGAAAATGCCTAGCTCCAGACAATGCTTATTGCAGACTCCAGGGCTTTCGTATGTTTACGAAGTCAGACAGTTGTCTTTGTAGACTCTTTCCAGCTGTCAAGAGTCTTAAGTAACTCTTCAGAACTACTTTACAGTCTGGGGTTTGAAATCATTTTGTAGATGTCTTCTCTTCTCCAATCTCTCAAAATGATTTTCCTGGGATGTCTGTTAGCCTTTACCTTGGTAAGAGCCTTCCTTCCCCCAGGCAAACCTCTTCAATGGAATTTCTCAGGGAATGATCATGCTACACTTTGCCAGGCTGCATATGAGGGAAGATACAGTGGTGCTTCAGGTCAGTCTGGAATCAGCACTTACACCCTTTAACGTTTTATATCCCAGTTCTGGGATTTGTAAAGAGAGAGATTGGATAGTGGGTAGATCAGATAGCTCCCATCCCGATTTACCATTCTCCCTTCTGACCACTCTCCATTCAGTCACCACAGAAACTTCATGAAGCCTTGGCATGGGAAGTGGTTTTAAAAGGGGCAAAAGAACAAAAGTGTAAGTTCTGTGGGACTTAATAAACAGACAGAAGCACTTAAATGTCAGGGAGATGTTGGCTGCCATCAATAGTTTGAAAGCCTTGAAGCATCTTGTCCCCAGAACCTGTGCAAGTGTACACAGACAACACCGCACTGATGTGATACTTAAACAAGGGGATTCCAGATGGTTGTGATGGCTTGGGTGGCACAACAGAGTCTGACCTTTCAGGCTTCATACATTCCATCCTAGCAAAACCTTACTTGTAGGCAAGCTCATCAGGACCAGGGCAGACCCCCAGACATGGAAACTTCATCTTGGGGTCTTCCAAGAAATGATATGTGTGAAGAAACACGTCGTGTAGATCTGTTTGCCTCCTCTCACAACAAACTAAAGAAATTATGTTCCAGGATTTCTTGCAGTCACGCCTGGAAGACATGCTTTGTCATTCCCATGGATGAGTGTGTTCCTGTATGCATTTCCAGCATTTCCACTGACTGCCAGGGTTCTTCTAAAGATCCAGGAAAAAATCTCCAAAAATTGTGGTGGTGACTTCCTTCTGGCCAGAGCAACAGCATCTCTCCATTCTTTTCAGTCTGGCCAAGGGCAGTTACCAGAAGCAACACCACAGACTGGATTTACTCCCATTTCCAAGACCTTCCTTCTAGAATGAATGGTACTAAGATTTTATTTATTAGAAAGATAGACTGGTTCATTTGGGAAGTCAGGAACTAGGAACTTTGGTTGTATGTGCACTCCTTTTTGTAGAAGTGGAGGACACATAATCATAGTGGTGGCTTCTTCGGATATAGTATTATGATCTTTACATTGAGTACTCTGCATATTGTCATTTTGAATGTAGCCAGTGCAGAAGTTGCTGTTACTCCTTTGGATGTAATGTGTTCACTTATCAAAACTTGACTGGTCAATAAGTTGGTTTCCATGGTTATGTCTCTCTGAATATCTTGGGTGCTTCTGCCCTTTTCTCTGTTTTTTCTATGAAGCCTTTCCATCTTATTTGTATTGAATGGGGCTTTTCTTGCTGTGAGGATGTCACAGAAACGTTCTAATATTCAGTTTAGAATCTAACATTTTAGAAACTAGTCAGGCACATACACCTTTTATGACTTCATCTTAAGTTGGCTGGAAAGTGTCCTTCCTTGTTTTTTTGTGGAAGGACAGTCTTGAGGACTGAATATTGATATAGCTGGAATTGCTCTTGGTAAGTGCAGTGCTTTGAATTTTGAGTCAAGATTATTGGTGTGGATTGTTGTATAGCCCAAGAGTGGCCAAACTTCATTTAAATTAATATGTAAACTTTTATCAAGACAAGAATTTTGGTTAGCATTATCTTGTTTGACTGCTCACATAATGTTGTCATTACATTTGTGTTCAAGTAACTAAAGCTTTAAAGTCTACTTTTTATAGATACCGAACAGAAAGAAGAAAAGGAGGGAGATGACAAATCAGAAGACAAAACACAACAGAAATCAATACGGGAACGGAGGCGACCTAGAGAAAAACGAAGGTCTACTGGGGTATCCTTTTGGACACCTGATGTAAGTACATGTGAGCATAGTTAAAATATAAACCGAGATACTGCTTCAGTTTGTCATAAGTAAATTTTAACTTTGACATGACTTGCAGAAATTAATTTTGTGTGTGTCATCTTAATTAAGTCACAAGTCTTCCTTTGTTGTTTAAGCAATTTGTTTGGAAACCCACTACCGTACAACAAGCCATCATGACATTTTCCACCAGTTTCTAATTTTATTAAACATTTCATTAACTGCAATTAATATTTGTTCATTTAATTATTTGTAATAGCTCTTTCCACTGGTTAAATTGCAGGAAGTTCGTAGTGTTGTTTTAGGAGACCTTACCATTGTTGTTCAGATTGAGTGTTGCCAAAGTTTTAATTAAACATTGTTCAAGATTTTTACATGCTGACAAAGCAGGTCCCTTGATAGGTTTGACAAAAATGTTTACACTTCTGCTACCCTAGCCATGAGGATCCTTAACTGCTAGTTTCATATGGTTAGATACCAGCAAACTAGTCAAGATCAAATGAAGCAAATGATGTCTACTCTGCAAAACAAGAACATTTCCATGGAATTGTTGGACCTTTGCCATTCTAGCTCCCAGGTGGCTAGGCACTCTTTACACTGCAGCTATGATGCTATGGAAGCCTCCAGCCAAACTGCAGATTCTGGTTCTGTCATTAGAAGGCATGCTTGACTTGGGGATTAAACCCTCCCAAACCATGTTAATTCCAATCTTCTGGATGCACCCCTGGCCAAGGCCTTCCTCTTTGCACAAGGAGTGGAGGCTGTGCTCATAAAGATGAAGCAAAATCTGTGCAGACCGTTAAAGACTTCCTCCAAGTTCAGCCCCTAGGTTTAGTAGTAATTTTCCCACTAAACACTGGTCCTTTCCCTCTCAGTCAAAAAGCAGGCAAAGGAAACCCCGGAGAGAAAGACCTCAAAGACAGCACCAATCACAAAGACCCAGGCAGTGGTCCTCAGAAACCCCCAAGCAAGGGAGTTCTAGGCCACAGGATCCTGGCAGAGAGCATAAATGACTCTCCATTCCCCTCCCCTCCCCTTGCCCACACTCTCGCCAAAGAGATAGGAGGAAGACTAGAAAGAAGGCTATCCCTGTTCAAAGAAAATTGGTTCCTCATCACTTCTTCTTCTGGTGTTCAAAGCACTCCTGCAGATCACCTCAGCAGGAACTTAATGGATCCCAGTGAATGACATGTGCATCACAAAATGTTTCTCAACATAGTCCAGAAATGGGGAATCCCACAGGTAGACCTCATTGCTACCAAAGAAAATGCTCAACTGAAAAGATTCTGTTCCAGGAATAAACTGCTCACAGCCTGGAAGACCGATGCTTTCCCCTTCCTTTGGACCCACCTTTTCCTTTATGCATTTCCTCCCTGCCTCCTCTTCCTCAGGTCCTCCTAAAACAGGGAAGAGGGCCCAAGAGTCATTCTGATAGCCACAGACAGTCACAGGCAGCACTGGTATCTTCTTGATACTAAGTTTGACCAACAAAAATCCATGGCAGTTAGCTCAGAGAGTAGACAAGGGGAGATTTGTGCATCCCAATCTGCCGACAGTCAGACTCTAAGCCTGGATAATCCCCCAGCATCAACCTCCAAGCAAGCTCACAGCAAACAAGTTCAAGACCTTCTCAAAGAGGCCAGGACGCCTAGTACTAGGAAATCATACTCAGCCAAGTGGAAAAGATTGTCCATCTGATGCCAGCAGCAAAGCCTCAATCCTTGTTTATTTTGAAGTTTTACTCTTTTTAGATGAAAACGCATTTTAATCTACTGTTGGAAGTGTTAATATAGTGTGTGTACTGGCAATACAGGAACCTTTTTTTTTTTTTACCACCAAGTCCTTTCTTTTTGTGCCTGGATTTTATTGGTTTATGGTGATTTTGCTGTGGCACATTCTCCTTTCTTTTTTGTGAATACATTGTAATACATGATCTTATGTTGTAAATCTTTATTCATTCTTTACTGTTAGGACTTCAGTTCCATCCTCGGAACTGGCACAGCCGTTACCATGCTCACGCCAGCCAAAAACTCTCAGCTAAGACCTACCCATAATACCCCTCTCATAGTCTCTTCAGATGTCGTCTGCTGTGTTCCTCGTCAGACGTGCCAAGCCTCCTCTCTCAAGCTAAGTGTAGCATTTTTTGTGCTAAATTCTATCACTACCTTTCTTTTTAGTCAGTTTTCACAAAAATTTCATCTTTCATCTGTAACTCATTTACTTGTTCTATTTCCTACCTTCTACCTTTGGCAGTTTCTTTTATACCATCGTTGGTACTGTCCCTCTTCCTTACCTTTAGTTAAGCCCTATTTCCTACCACTTGTGGTATTTCTAAGTACCATTGTTGGTACTCTTCACTTTCCTATTTATCTGGATATAAAAAAAAAACTCTTCTCAACTTTACTGTTTTTGGCTTTTTATCTTGTCACTAGGACTAGTGTGGTGTTTTTCATTATGCCTGAAAAAGCTAAATTGAGTTTTAAATAATGTGATAAGCGTGGGCATAAGATGCCCAACTCAGACGGTCACGATTGGTGCGTTTATTGTTTGGGCGTTGACCACATTAATGCTTCGTGTGATATCTGTTCCACCTTTAGCAATCGGACTTTGGCTGAGAATAAGAACAAGTTGAATTTGAAGGGTATGATGAAAACTCCCTTCTCAGAGGCTCGCTCTGGGACTGAGATCTCACCACCTCCTAAGACTAAAAAACGTAGAGAAACAGAGTCACTCATTTCCTACTTCTCTGTCCTTCTTGGAACTGAGTTGACACCGAGCTTCTCCTGCACCTTTGGCACAGGCAACTTTGGCACCAGGCTCTGTCCTCCCCCTCAGTGTCACCCCTAATTTTGACTCCTATTACTGTACAAGCTTTGGCACCATCATCCTTGGTGTCGTCCTTGGTCTTGACACCGGCTTTGACTACCGTACCCACATCGGCACCATCCCCGGCCACTGTGCCGATACCTTGTATAGCTCCACAGACAATGACTCCGTTGGTTCCGAAGGTTGAACACCTTCCCAGAACCAGATATTCTCCCACTTATGACCCCTTTTTGGGACACCAATTTAGTCCCTTTCTCAGGAGACCGGACCCTCCTTCAGCAGCCTCCTTCAGATCCACCAGGAGCCTTTCAGAACAAGATGTAGTGAGGGTTGTGGACCAGCTTCTTGCAGCTAGAGGATTGCCCACCCCTGCTAGGGCTTCCTTCCCCCTTGGAATGGAAGCTTTCACGGCATATTCACTAATATATGCTCTGGCCTCTTCCCAGGCCTCGGAGACTTTGGTACCGATGACCACCCCAGTGCAAACTGTGTCTGCTCTGGCTGTGGAGGTTCCCCTGTCGGCACCTGTTACTCTTGGCACATCGGCTCCTTTGGAACTGGTGCACTCTCGGAGGAATGATTGGGCTGTCAGCACCATGGTTCCTAGTTCGGCGTCTATTTTTTCGCTGGCATCGTCTATGGCCACTGCTCCACCGGCAGCTACCAGTCCTCTCGGAGCTCCTCACCTGGAGGTGGGCTCCTCAGTGCAGGGTGTGACCCCAGTTCCGAGGTTGTCCCTTTCTGTTTTGGGCTCCCATCCTTCCTCGGGTGGGCCTGCTCTCCAGGTGATGGAGTGGGTCCTTGCCTCAACAGGCTTGGAGGCAGCACCAATGGCATCAACACCAGAACCCCCCTTTAGCATGCAGCTGTCCCAACCCCCTACTCTGGGATCCCGAGCATGGGAGCTGCAAGACCTTCCCTTGAAGGGAACCCTTTCTCCGGAATCCTCCTCAGAAGATCCCACTGGGGAGCCACCCCAGAAGAAATGGTGCAAGAGGAAGCACCTTGATTCCCTTGAGGAATCTATCACTGATTCACACCGATTGTGATGAGGAAGAAGCCCCACGGTCTCCCTTGGAAGTTGTCTCATTTGGAGACATTCTCGAGATCCTCAAGCAAAGAGGAGACTGGAAGTCCTCTAACCCTTCAGAGGAATCTGTGTTCTTGCAGGCCTTCCGTGCTCAGCCATCTACTTCCTGGGTGACCCCACCTGCGGATGAGCTTGTTAAACTGATCGTACAGCGTGCCTGGAAGGCCCCGGACAACATAGAACGTGTCCCCCCAGAGGCCATACAAAATTTTATCCACCCCCGAAGACCAGCCTAATTGGTCCAAGCAGGAGTTGATGCCATGGTCATGGAGGCGGCCACCAAGAAGGAGCTGGCAGAAGATAGAGGCCTAATTTCAGAAATGTCTGCCTCTTTGGTGGCGGTACTGCCTGACGAGGTGAGTGACACTGTTGCCTCACAACTGGCTACCCTGGAATCTGTCTCGAACTTCTCGATGCGCTTGATCTCTCACACCACCAAAGGGGCAGCTCAAGCAGCCGCATCAAGCATCATCATGAGATGGCATGCTTGGATGCATTTCTGTGATTTTGCAGACCCCTTTAAATCTTCCTTCGTCACTGAGACTGTTGACTAATGTTCCCTTTTTGGTCCGAAAGTAAGAGACACACTATTGCGAAGTGAGAAAGATGGAAAGACCTTGTCTGCTGTGGGCATACATTTTTCCACCCACCAGAGATCCTATTCCAGGAATCAAAGGGGAGGAAAATTCTGGTTCAAGAAGTCCCAAGGATTTTTTCGTGACACTCTGTGAGCAATGCCCCCAGGGCAGAGGGGGAAACTCATCCGGAAGATGCCCCTTTCGGGGCAGAGGGGATCTGCGCAACCAAGGCACTAGAGATTCCTTCTCCAGCTGACCCTACCAGCGCTCCTGAACAGTGGCCCATTTGCTTTCCTCTGGAAATAGTCGGGGGTTGATTTTCTTGCATCTACAAGCCTGGCAACTCATAACTAACGGATGCATGGGTGCAGAGAATAATATCCAGAGGCTATCCATATCCCATTCGATCTTACTCCCAGACCTGTCAAACGAATCCCTGATGTTCCACCCAGTCTGAGGGAGGTAGCAGCCTTCGAAATCAAAAAGCTGCTAAGAAAGAGAGTCATCCAGCCAGTCCCACCAGACCAGAGAGGATCCGTTTTTTACTCTAGGTTCTTTCTAGTGCCAAACTGGAGGCCAGTCCTAGATCTCAGCTTACTAAACAAATTCATAAACATTAAAAATTTTGGATGGTCACGGTACAGTCCATCCTCCCCTTTCTAGGGAAGGACAACTGGATGTGCTCTATAGATCTCCAGGATGCGTATTATCACATAAAGTTGAACAAATGCTCCCTGAAATTTCTCCAATTACAGCTGGGAGCCAGTCACTACCAGTTTAGGGTACTGCCATTCGGTCTGTCGACAGCCCGCCGAGTGTTCACCAAATTTATGGCAGTCATAGTAGCTCATCTCTGACTACAAGGATTCCAGGTGTTTCCATATCTAGACGATTGGCTCCTTACCGCCACGACCAGGAATCTTCTCATTCACAGCCTGTGTTACACTCAAGGCCTTGCTCTTCGTTTAGTTATCACGATCAATATGGAAAAATCTCAAATGTCCCTAACAAAAACACTGGAATTTATTGGAGCGATCTTCGACACAACATCCTGTCAAGCTTCCCTTCCTCCTCACAGGCTCTCAAAAATAAGAAGCCAGATTTAAGTCCTCCTCCAACAGACTTTTGTACCAGCATGCCTTGTACTACAGCTATTGGGATCTCTGGCAGCACCCATTACCTTATTTCCACTGGCGAGGTTGCACATGAGACTAGTACAGTGGCTCCTTTCATCACAATGGTTGATCTTAACCCATCCGCTCGACCACATAATATGCCTTACAAATCTTTGCAAGAAAGAAATGCTTTGGTGGACGAAGCCAGAATCAAATCTTTGGTGTCGACCATTCTGCCTTTCCCAGGCCAGGGCCACGGTGACCACGGACGCTTCCCTGCTAGGGTGGGGGGGCATTTCCAGGGAAAGACCGTCCAAGGCACCTTGTCCCCCATGGATGCCAATTTGCACATAAATGTATCCTGGAATTGAGGGCAGTTCTCTTAGCGTTGCAAGCGTTCCACACATCCCTTCCTTCCGGGACCATTGCAATTCAATCGGACAACATGTCAGTCTTCTGGTATATCAACAAACAAGGTGGAACCAAGTCTTACCCCCTGTGTCGGGAAGCCATGAGAATTTGGCACTGGGTGATAGCTTCCAACCGCTTTCTTATAGCAATGCAAATTCCTGGGAGTTCCAGCCTTATTGCGGACAATCTGAGCAGAAACATCCTGATGCCTCACGAGTGGTCCCTCAGTCCTATAATAGCAGATCAGATCTTCCGCTGTTGGGGCAGGCCTTGCTGCGACTTGTTTGCTTCCCCTCTCAACAAATGCAGAAGCTACTTTGCCCTGATCCCAACCCCCCTCAGGGGGAGTCACCAAGGGATGCTCTGACGCACGATTAGCCGCCAGGTCTGCTGTACGCCTTTCCCCTCATACTGAAATTCCTCCAGAAAACTCAAAGGTTGAGAAGCAAAGTGATCCTCATTGCCCCTTATTGACCCCGTCAAGTCTGGTTCCCTTTCCTATGACCTCATCTGATTCACAGCCCGTGGATCCTGGATCAATCCCAAGGTCTGCTATCTCACCCTCAGGGACCGATTCACCCCAATCTCCACAGCCTCAAGCTCACAGCTTGGATGTTCTTTGTGTTTTACTGTTACAGTCATCACATTTGTGTTATCTGCTTGCAGTTAGTCCTCAGCCAGCCTGAATACCAGAGTCTTTGGATTTCTGCGTGGGATGCTGTCTCTTCTTCCATGACGTCAGCTCATCAGGGGTATAAAACATGCAGCCGATGCCATTACAGCAGTCTTTCTTGCCGTGCGGTGGCCAAAGCAGAAGCAGTTTGCAAGTGCCGGTCGGCCAACTCCTGAAATTTTCGTTTTCAAGTTTCAGACCCGAAGTCTTCAAAAAAGCTAAGTACCCCATTGGGGATCCTTTTTCTTGCTCTAACCGATGTCAGTAAAAGTTAACAATTGTCTTACCTGTGGAAAGCAAGTACCTCATAGAGAGTTTCATTCTTACTGCATCCCCTGCTTAGGCCCAGACCACGACGTCCCTCATTGTCAGTTTTGTGCCTTATTTCCCGAACTATCCGTCGTCAGGCTATTTTTGCAGCTAATTATTTTCATACTCATTCTGCGTACTCTGACATGGCTTCGTCAAGCTATACGACTACCAATCTTCCGAAAAAAACGTAAGGATAAAGAAAGAGACTGCATAGATCCAAAACTGCCAACGACGCTTCCAGTAAGCTAGTCACTAGTCCGCCGGTTCTCAGGACCTTTCGCAGCCCCTGATACCCGCTACTTCTGATTCGTAGGCCTCTACTGAGACTCATTCAGAGTCTGGTATGCTGCGAGATGCTTTTTCGACTATGGAACCTGCAGATGTCGCTACCTTGGATGGGTCCAGGGCCGCTGTGCAGGCACTAGCTTCTGAGGGTGTATTCAGGCCTACAGACATTCATATTAAACTGATGTCATCATTTTCATCCAGGCCTAAAACTCGCACCACGCCTAGAAAACCGATGACCAAACCGCAGGCCAAGGCTCATATGCCTAAAAAACAAATGCTTAGAATGGCTGAAGACCTCATTACCTTGATTAGGGGAAGCCAGCCTTCCCCCTCTAAGAGACCTAGAACTGAGTTTCTTTCTGATTCTTCTAATCAGGAATCTGATTTTTCTTCTCCTTCTGATTACCAGGATTTGCCCTTATCTACTTATGAGGATTCTGATGCAGAGGATTCCATTCCCTCTGCTTCCCTTCCAGAAAATTTTTCTTTGGGTGAAACCTTGCACACACTTAGGGAGCATTTCCGCTGGGAAAGCCATGATTACTCTGACTCCAAAAAGAGGCTTGGGGAATTCTTACTCCTACCTCAACACAGGCCTTTAGCTATCCCTCCTGTTCTGGACATTGTAGATGATGCTTTCTTGGAATCTAACCTTTCCCCAGACACTTTACCTCCAGCTCCCAGAAAATCTGACAGGTATTGCAGAGTACTTAACTCTCACAAGTTCCTTTTTAAGAATTCTTCTGCGGATCTGGAGACCATTTCCCAAGGACCAAAAGGCATTAAGGCTACTGGTGCTAAAAATCCTACCCCTTCTGATAGAGATTCTAGAACCTTAAACAGATGGGGTAAGAAGATATACACTTCTGCTACTTTGGCCATCAGGGCTTTAAATTGCCGGTTTCATATGTTAAAGTATCAGCAGCATGTTATGGGGCTACTTAAACAGAAAATGATGTTGACTCCTAACTGTACTGAACACAAAGAATTGTAGGATTTAATACTTTGCAATGTAGTTTTGACTCTTTAGAAGCATCTTGCAAGGCTGCTGTCACTGGGTCTGTACTTAGAAGGCATGCTTGGCTTAAGGAACAAAACTTACCAGATCATGTAAAAGCTAAATTACAGAATGCTCCCTTAAACCAAGACCGCCTTTTTGGCAACAAAGCAGAAGTTCTCAAAAGGATGGAGGAAAAAGCTACATCTATGCAAACTGTTAAAGATTTCCTACAAGTACAGCATCCCAGATTCAGTAGGCATTGGCCTTCTAAGAACTGGTCATTTCCAGTCCCTTCTAGGCCTTTTCAGTCCAAACCCAGGAACAGCAGACCACCTAGGCTACAGTCTCAGGCTTCGCACAAACCTAAGCAGTGGGGGGCTCCCACTTCCAATGTAGGTAGTAGTAAGCCACCCCCCTACAGAAAAATGGCACAATAACTTAACCCTTCCAAGCCCTGCTGTACTAACTGCTCCCTTAGGAGGAAAGCTCGCCATGCATGCAAAAAACTGGGAACTCATTACCCAGGACAATTGGGTTTGAACATAGTTTCCCAAGGATATAGATTCCACTTCCACACCCTACCAACACCAAATGGTTGGCCAGACCTACCCCCAAATCCATGGGTGGAAGCCCAACAGCAGGTTCTCTCTCTCCTCAATTTGTTTGTGTCTTTCGGCTTTTCCCGGTTAGGGGTCGCCACAGCAGAACTCCGGTCCGCTAATGATTGGTAGTTGATTTTTACGTGCCGAGTTACCAGCCCTGACGCACAACCTTCAACGAAGGTACGCCCATTCACGCATGTCTCCACGCAGAAGACGCTCTAGCTGAGAATCGAACCGGACAGCTTCTTACTGTGAGGCGACAACGCTACCGCATATCGGCTATTCATCCTGTCCCAGCAGAAAAAAGGGGACAAGGCTTTTATTCAAGATGTTTTCTGGTACCCAGAAAAGCCTCTCTATTCTCAACACCTTTCTGGTAGTTCCAAAATTCAGAATGCTAACTCTGCAACAGCTTCTTCCCATGCTAGTCAAAGGATGCCTGGCTGGCAAACCTAGACTTAAAGGAAGCTTACCTGCACATCCCAGTAAGGGAATCTTGCAGGAAATACCTATGCTTCAGGGCAGGCTCTATGCACCATCAGTTCTCTGCACTTCCCTTTGGCTTATCTACTGTGCCCAGGGTATTCACAAAGTGCCTAGCTCCAGCCATTGCATTTTGCAGGCAGGGAAATATTCATATGTACCCATATTTGGACGATTGTCTGATTCGGGCAGAAAGCCAGGACTTGCTATGACAACACCTGGCATTCATAAAGAAACTTCTAACCTCACTGGGGTGCACCATCAATGAAAAGAAATCTCACCTAGTACCCTGCCAACAGATTGTATTCCTGGGAGTAAGCTGGAACACAACTTCCCAGATGGCACTCCTCACTCCAGAGAAACAAGTTTACTTGACAACCTACTTCACACTATTGGCCACAAAACCCCAGCTATCTGCAAGGAAAATACTGCAAGCCCTGGGGTTCATGGCCTCTTGCATTTTACTAATTCCATATGCAAGACTGCATATGAGGAAAATACAATGGTATCTAAAAAGCCTATGGTGTCAACATTCTCAAGACCTGGAAACCATGATTTCTATCATTCCTTGTATCAAGACAAGAGTTCCTTTGGTGGGCAGAGGCCTGCTACCACAACAAGGGACTCCCTTTCACTCTAACCCCTGCCGCCCAAACCCTAACAACAGACTCATCAGAGTATGCATGTGGGACTCACATGGCAGGGCAGTACATTCAGGGCAAATGGAACCCGAGAGAAATGCACCTGCTTATCAATCAAAAAGAAATGTTAGCTGTACAGAATGCTCTGACAGCCTTCAAAGACCGTATTCTTCCAGGATAACTGTTGGTAAAGACAGACAACATCACAGTTATGTGATACATAAACAAGCAGGGAGGAATCCACTCGTACCCTCTCTGCAGACTAGCCATGACTCTGTGGAACACAGCCTTGAGCTGCTAAGTACACCTGCAAGCTCAATTCCTGCCAGGCATACTAAATTCACTGGCAGATGACTTAAGCAGAAATCTCATGGACCCACACAGTTGGAAACTAGATGCCAAAATATTCAACCTCTTGAAGAACAAATGGGGGACTCCAGAGATAGATCTGTTTGCCTCCCCTCAGAACTACCAATTGAACAATTTCTGCACAAGAACTCCCCACAGCCAAGCTTGGAAAGTGGTTGCCCTATCCTTTACCTGGGAAAGCCTCTAAGTTTATGCCTTACCCCCCTCTGCCTCTTCTCTTGAAGGTTCTGCTAAAGATCAAACAGGACAAGCCAAGGACAATATTGATTGCACCAGACTGGCCACGCCGGCACTGGTACCCTCTCTTGCGCAGTATGGCACTGCTACAACCATGGCACCTGCCTCAGACCCCTTCCCTGCTGTCACAGCAGGCGGGCCAGATTCTGCACCCTCAGCTTCAAACCCTGAACCTTGCAGCCTGGCTAATTCCTTGAGCACTCCATTTGCATCCCTCAGTAAGCAGGTACTGGATGTCATTCTGGAGGCAAGGAGGCCTAGTATTGGAAAATCTTGTGCTGAAAAGTGGAAAAGATACTGTTCCTGGAGCCTGGCTCAGTGGATGGGCACAACGGTTGCCCAGCTTACCTCAGATTCTACAGTAGTTAACAGAAATGCTCCACAGGGGCCTATCCTTCTCGCCAATTAAAATTCATGCCTCTGCCATTTCAGCACATTGTCATACAGAACCACCCCTTTTATCTCACCCCTTGCTAAAGCAATTCGTTAAGAGGGGCCAAAAATTTAAGACCCCCCCCAGGAGAGCTCTCACTCCAGCCTGGGACCTTAACTTTGTATTGGAAAAGCTCACTCTTCCCCACTTTGAGTCAGCTGCAACAGCAGAGTTGAAATTCCATTCTTGGAAAACAACCTTCCTTCTAGTCATCACTTCAGCAAGAAGAGTGTGTGAATTATAGGCCCTCATGACAGTGGAACCCTTCATTATCTTCCATGCGGGAAGAGTTTCCCTCAGGACTAATCCTTCCTTTATGCCCAAGGTGGTGTCTAGTGTGGCCCTAAATCAGTCCATTCATTTGCCTACTTTTTTCCCTAATTGATAAAACAAAGGTGAACGAATACTGCACTCTCTGAACGTGCACAGGCAACTTAGATTTTAATTGGACAGGTCTAAGCCTCTCAGAAAATCTGAACAGCTGCTAGTTGGCTTTGCTGCAGGTGCAGAGGGGAAGGCCATTTCAAAGCAAACCATCTCCAAATGGATAGCCCATTGCATTCATTTCTGCTACAAGCACCATGGAAAACCTACACCACAGGGGATGAGTTTGCATTCTACCAGGGCTGCATCTACCTCTGCAGCTTTTCTCAGAGGAGTCCTTAACCAGGGATATCCTAGAAGCCTGCTACGTGGAACTCTGTACATACCGTCACCAAGCATTAACACATGCCTATCTTTTCTAAATCCAGAGCTGGATTTGCCACTACAGTCTTGCAGGGCTCTTAATAGCTGGCCCTAACTCTCTTTAACATCCTCCTCCCTTCCTTAGCTTTGGGAATCAACCAAAATGTGATGACTGCAACAGTGAAACATGAAGAACATAATACAGTTGTGCACACTTACCATAAATGTAGATGTTCGAGTGTATTCACTGTTGCAGTCCTGGTTACCCCCCCTTCAGCCCCCTGACTTCTCTTGGCTCTACCTTCCTTCTTGTTTGGTATATTTTTTCTGGTGTATTTGCTTTTTGATGGGGGTATAGCATACCATATAACTGCTTCCTATTTTGGGGGCACCTGACATCTGGGGCAAGAAAAACTGATGTAATGGCATTGGCTGCATGTTTTATACCCCTGATGACCTGACGTCATGGAAGAAGAGAAAGCATCTGACGCAGAAATCCGAAGACTGTGGTATTCAGGCCGGCTGAGGGCAACATGCAGGCAAATAACCCAAATGTGATGACTGCAACAATGAATACACTCTTAACATCTACATTTATGGTAAGTGTACACAGCTGTACTTTCCTCCGCTTCCGATGATTGCCAGGCTACCTGATATTTCATCTCCTGTTCATGAGATTCTTCTGGCTTCACACAAACCTTCCACCAGGAAAATTTATTCTAGTAAGTGGGCTAGGTTCTCTACATGGGCCAAAGATCATGACATAGACCCTTTCTCCATGTCTATTCAGAAGATCCTACAGTACCTGACTACCCTGTTACATGCATGAGCTTCAGCATCGACAATTACTGTACATTTAGCGGCTATCGCAAATTTTTACAATGGATTTGATAATTCTTCTATGTCGCATCACTCTGTCTGTGCAAAACCTTCTTGAAAGGAGTATTACATGTTAAACCTCCTGCAAGCCCCCCATAGAGGCTTGGGACTTGACTTTGGTACTTCAGTCGTTAACAATCCCTCCTTTCGAACTTCCTAATTCACGTGATATGAAATTTTTGTCTTGGAAGACTTTACTTCTAGTAGCCCTTACCTCAGTGAGAAGAGTATCTGAGTTGCAGGCTTTCATTGTCAAGAGACCTTACTTGATTTTTCATAGGGAAAGAGTGTCTCTACGTACTGACCCATCCTTTTTGCCCAAGGTAATTTCTGGGTTTTCAGTTAACCAATCTATTGACCTGCCGGTTTTCTTTCCTCAGCATTCAAATAGAGGGGAATGTCTTCTGCATACCCATGATGTTCATAGCCAACTTCATTTTTACTTGGACAGAACTAAATCTTTCAGAAAAACGGATCAATTGTTTGTGGCCTTTGCAGGACCCAGACTGGGTAGGCCTGTCTCCATAATGACTCTTATCTTCTTGGCTTAGAAACATCATTACCTTTATCTACCCACAGAATAAACTGTCTTTGCCTTCCAGAATAAAGGCTCATTCAACAAGATCGATGGTTACTTCAGTGGCTTTTCATTCCAGAGCCTCTATGGATGATATCTGCGCAACAGCCACTTGGGCAAGACCTCATACCTTTATCACTCATTACAAATTGGATTTGGCCTCCAGGGGACGAGCATCTTTTAGATGTTCATCGTGCATACAGCTGCAGTCATAACAGATGGGTTATCCTGCCGTCAGGCGGGTCTTCGTTCGGCTGAATTCCAAAGTCTAGGTCCGGCGTCGGTTGTCATCGCTTCTTCCCTGACGTCAGCGCTGCAGGGGTATAAAAAAGGCAGCAGACGCCATTTTCTTCAGTCTTTCTTGCCGCGCGGTGCCAGAAGCAGTTCACAAGTGCCGGTCGGCCAGCTCCTGAGATTTACGAAAGTATTTCAGCCGAAGTCTTCTTGAAAGCTAAGTACCCCGTTGGGGAAACTTTTCTTGCCTCAGACCGATGTCAGACAAAGTTAATAATTGCATTTCATGTGGGAAGCAAATACCGCATAAGGATTTCCACTCTTACTGTATACCTTGCTTAGGCCCAGACCACGACGTCTCGGCCTGCCGTTTTTGTGCTAGATTCAATAAGCGCACTGTTAAGCATCGGGCTGAGTTCGCCCTTCACTTTTTTGGCAAAAAATTTAATTATATTATGTCGTTGGATACTCCGACTCCAGTTTTGAGCAAAAAACGCAAAGATAAGGACCGACATACGAGGTCCGCACCACCTACTGAAACCAGGCTAAGGCCGACTACCGGTTCTCCGGTACTCAGCGAGGCGCCTACGCAGCCCCTGAGTACCGATGACAATGCGTTACCGGTGTCTTCAGTACCCGAGGTCGCAGGCTCCTCGGCCCCCATTCCTACTACAGATCCCGACGCCACTCCTGGCAGGGAAACTCAGAATTTAGACAGGCCTGCCATTTCTCAAGGGGTCTTCAGGCCTTCCTCCTTCTCTATTAAAGCCTTCACTAAATCTAAAGCAGCCATGAAAACCAAAACAGGTTCCTCAGACCCTCTCAAGGCACCATGCCTAAAAACAGATGCTTAAAATGGCTGAGGATTTGATTACTCTTATCAGGGTTCTCAACCCCTCTGACAAAAGGCCCAGATTAGAGGAAGACTACCCTTCCTCAGATCAAGCTTCTATTACCTCAGAACTATCTGAGGACCAGGATTATGCCTATTCTCCGTTCGAAGACTCTGATGCAGAGGAGTCTATTCCCTCAGTCTCCCCTGAGGACTTCTCTTTGGGGAAACCCTGCATACATTGAGGGAACACTTTCACTGGGAAGGCCAAGATTACTCAGACTCCAAGAAAAGGCTCAGGGAATTTCTTCTGCTCCCCCAGCATAGGCCTCTGGCTATCCCTCCTGTTTTAGATATATTGGATGATGTGTACACAGAAGCCAGCCTTAATCCAGATTCTTTGCCTCCAGCTCCTGTTAAACCAGACAGGTATTACCGGGTTCCTGATTCTCACCAGTTCCTATATAAAAGCCATACTGCTGACCCAGAAACAATTTCACAGGGTCCCAAGGGAATTAAGGCCTCTACTGCAAAAAACCCATTACCTTCAGAGAGAGATTCCAGAGCTTTAGAAAGGTGGGGGAAAAAGGTGTACACCTCGGCCACTTTAACCATGAGGGCATTAAACTGTCAGTTCCATATGTTAAAGTATCAACAGTTTTTGATATCTCAGCTGAAAAGCAAGATGATGCAACCAGAACAACCAGATTTAAGAGTTACAGGATTTGTTGCATGGTGCAGAGCAAGTGGGTAAACATACCTTGCAGTGTGGTTTTGATGCTTTAGAGGCGTCATGTAGAGCTGCTGTTACGGGGTCTGTTATACGTAGGCACGCTTGGCTCAAAGAGCAAACCGTACCAGATCATGTCAAAGCTAAACTATTAGATGCACCTCTTCAAAAAGATGTATTGTTTGGTGTTAAAGCTGAGGAGGTGCTAAAGAAAATGGAGGAAAAAGCGAAATCAATGCAAACAGTGAAAGATTTCCTGCAGGTACAGCCTCCACGTTTCAGCAGAAACTGGCCTTCAAAAAATTGGTCCTTTTCAGCCACGGACAGACCTCAAAGGGGCAGATACAGGCGCCCAAGGGGTAGAGGGCAACCTCAAGGATCTTTCAGAGCCAGACAGTGGCAAGCACCAACCCCAAGAGGTGGAGAAGATAGATCACAGTCTTTTAGAAAACAGACAGAATGACTTCCCCCTACACCTGCCAAGCAAAGCTTTAATGGCAGCACCTTTGGGCGGAAAACTGACATTATTCTCAAAAAACTGGCATATTGTTACAAAAGACAAATGGATTCTGGACATTATAGACAGAGGCTACAGGTTCCACTTTCACACCCTTCCAAAATGAGAGGCATGCCAAACCTGCCACAAAATCAAAGGGCAGAGGCACAAAACAAGTTTCAGCTCTCATGGACATGAAAGCAATTCTGGAGGTACCTGCAAAAGAACAAGGTCAGGGTTTTATTCCAGACTATTCCTGGTACCAAGGAAAGACAAAGATTGGAGACCTATCTTAGACCTATCCATCCTAAACACATATCTACAGGTGCCAAAATTCAAGATGCTCACATTACAGCAGCTTCTTCCCATGCTGGGCAAGGAGTCTTGGCTGGTAACATTGGACCTCAAGGAGGCATACCTGCATGTCCCTATCAGACAAGATTGCAGAAGATACCTCAGATTTCTTGCAGGTTCAACCCATTACCAATTCTCTGCATTGCCCTTTGGCTTATCTACTGCGCCCAGAGTGTTTACGAAATACCTGGCATCAGTAATCGCCTTCTGCAGACTACAAGGGATACAAATCTACCCATATCTGGACGACTGCCTGATCCAAGCGGACAGCAAGGACATACTACTGCAGCACCTGGCGTTTGTAATAAAACTGTTGAACTTCCTGGGATACACAGTCAACATAAAGAAATCAAAACTAATACCCTCTCAACAAATAATTTTCCTGGGTGCCAGCTTGGATACAACCACCCAGATGGCCTACCTCATGCCAGACAAGCAAGGGCAACTGTCTCAATACTTCAGAAAAATGGCAACTTACACCAGGCTAACTGCAAGGAAAGTCCTGCAGGCTCTGGGATTCATGGCATCTTGCATCCTACTAATCCCATGTGCAAAGCTGCATATGAGGAAACTTCAATGGTACCTGAAAAACTTATGGTCTCAACACAGCCACAACTTGGAAGCAATTATCCCACTCATTCCATGCCTTCAAAAGGAATTTTTGTGGTGGACTCAAGCTTGCCAAAGAAACACAGGTCTTCCTTTCTGTGTACCTCAAGCAACTCAAATCATCACAACAGACGCCTCAGACTACGCCTGGGGAGCACACATGACAGATCAGTGCATTCAGGGAAAATGGACCCGAAAAGAGAAGCATCTTCACATCAACCAAAAGGAAATGCTAGCCGTGCAAAAGGCTATTATGACCTTCAAAGGCCTACTGCATCCAGGCCAGCTATTGATAAGGACAGACAACACCACAGTGATGTGGTACATAAACAAACAGGGGGGAACTCATTCATACCCCCTGTGCAGGCAAGCCATGACCCTATGGAACACAGCAATGGAATTGCAAATTCAACTACAGGCATAATTCCTGCCAGGGAAGGAAAACACACTGGCAGACAACCTAAACAAAAATATGACAGATCCACACGAATGGAAGTTGCATCCTCAAGTTTTCACAAAGATAACTCTGGCATGGGGACAGCCAGACATAGATCTCTTTGCTACCCACAGAAATTGCCAGTTGAAAAAATTTTGTTCAAGGACCTATCATCCACAGGCCTGGAAAGTGGACGCACTTTCCTTCAATTGGGCAACATTGACAGTCTATGCCTTCCCGCCTCTTCCTCTGCTGCCCAACATTCTATTAAAAGCCAGAGCAGAGAGGCCGAAAATGATTCTCATCGCTCCAGACTGGCCAAGACAACACTGGTATCCGCTCCTGAAGAGCCTGACACATTCCCCACCATGGATCCTACCTCTAGTCCCTCTTCTGTTGTCCCAGCACAACTACAAAACCCTTCACAGCCATCTCAAAACTCTAAATCTAGCTGCATGGAGAATTCCTTGATTTCCCAACAGTTTCTCCTCTCCAAGGAGGTGCAGAATGTCATCTTGGAGGCCAGAAGACCTTCTTCTAGAAAGGCCTACACCAAATGGAAACGATTTTGTGCCTGGAATCAAGAAAAGGGACAGAATCCTTGGGTAATAAATATACCTCAAATTTTACAGTACCTAGCTGAGATGTTAAAGAATGGACTTTCCTTCTCCTCCATCAAGATCCACGCTTCAGCCATTTCTGCACAATACAACACAGATCCTCCTTTATTCTCTCACCCTCTCTTAAGGCAGTTCCTCAGAGGGGCAAAGAATATAAAACCCCCAAGGAAACCACCAGTCCCTGCTTGGGACCTCAAGTACGTATTGGAAAAGCTGACCCTTCCTCCCTTCGAGCCAGCTTCTTCAACAGAGTTACAGTACTTGTCATGGAAAACAGCCTTTCTTCTGGCTATCACCTCAGCACGCAGGGTTTCGGAGCTACAGGCCCTCATGGCTGTGCAACCATTCATCATTTTCCATCAGGACAGAGTCTCCTTACGAACCAATCCTACCTTTATGCCAAAGGTAGTATCCAGTGAAGCTTTGAATCAGACTATCCACTTACCTACCTTTTATCCTAATCCACAAAACAAAGGGGAAAGACTACTACATTCCTTGGACATTCACAGACAACTTCGTTACTACTTGGACAGAACAAAGCCATTCAGGAAATCTGAGCAACTCTTTGTGTCCTATGCTGTAGGTGCTCAGGGAAAGGCAATTTCCAAACAGACAATTTCAAAATGAATAGCCCACTGCATACGTTTTTGTTATTCATTTCATGGAAAAACTGTGCCTGCATGCATCAGATCCCACTCCACCAGAGCCACAGCTACCTCTGCAGCCTTCCTCAGGGGGGTCCCTACCAAGGACATTTTGGAAGCAGCCACCTGGAGTTCAGTGCACACTTTCTCCAAGCACTATCACTTCCCACTATACTCAAAATCTAGAGCAGGCTTTGCCATAGCAGTCCTGCAGGGCATCCTAGCCCCTCCTAGTTCCACTTAGTGCCTACCACCCTTACTTAGCTTTGGGATTCTACCCATCTGTTATGACTGCAGCTGTATGCACGATGAACATAGTACAGTTTTGTACCTACCATAAATGTAGATGTTCGAGTGCTCATACAGCTGCAGTCCAGGTTTCCCTCCCTCCATCCCCTCTTAGGACAGGCCTTATGACAAACACTTTTCATATAACCTTTTGGGGGTATTCTTTTATGGTGTATTTGCTTGCAACTACTGTTTTTGATTTATCAACATTGCATCTTTGCATAACATTATGTTTGCCTTCCTTCTGGGGGCACCTGACATCTGGGGCAAGAAAAACTGAAGAAAATGGCGTCGGCTGCCTCTTTTATACCCCTGCCGCGCTGACGTCAGGGAAGAAGCGATTACAACCGACGCCGGACCTAGACTTTGGAATTCAGCCGACCGAGGACCCGCCTGATGGCAGGATAACCCATCTGTTATGACTGCAGCTGTATGAGCACTCGAACATCTACATTTATGGTAGGTACAAAACTGTACTTTCTCTGGTGCTCAGGAATATCCTTCCTTAGGGCCACCCAGGACTCCAGTAGCTGGGGACTTGGTCCTAACAGTAAGGAATGAATAAAGATTTACAACATCAGATAAAGAAGTTACGTCTTACCATAAAGTTCCATCTGTGTTGTAGATCTTTATTCATTACTTCCCACCCACCTTCCCCCTGCCTGGACTCCTGGTGGACTTTAGGATTTTCTTAGTTAAGGTATTTGCTCAGACAGAGTCTCCTACTGTCTCTTTTTACTTCTATACTATAGGGGTGGGCAAAATCGATCTGAAGAGACTATGAGAGGGGCATTATGGGTAGGTCTTGGATGAGAGTTTTTGGCTGGCATGAGCATGGGTAACGGTCGTGTCTGTTCCGGGGACAGAACCAAAGTCCTAACAGTAATGAATGAATAAAGATCTACAACACAGATGGAACATTATGGTAAGACATACTTTTTTCATCTCTAATTCCTATTATAGGGTGCAAATACAGGGAGGCTAATATTCCAGCCATATCTCCTCCTGCAAGGGAGAACACATGCAGTAGCTGAAGTAGAGGAAGACTGTTTCTGAGCATTACAACTCCCTTACGTTTAGCCATTGAATTTGCTGAAGATGTCATCACAGTATATCAGTGGGGACTCTAACATAGAATGCCCTGAATGTGATAAGTGGGTTTGTTATAAAATGTTAGGAGAACTGAGATATACCCATGTGCAAATATAGACTACTTGATGGGAGAATGAATCCCATTGATATTGAGACCAAGTAGCGTCATCTGTAACAGTAAGTAATAAATGTACATTTAGTCCCACCAATAGTCTCGATATAATATCCTGCTGTGTGGAGAATGACAAAATATTTTTGACCTTATAATAGCCTCCGGATCTACATTCACACTTGTGAGAAGATCTAGAAGGATTAGATTTTAGAAGTGAAAAAGAAGTTGGGAAACATTAAAACTACTCTTAACATGCACAACAACCATAGAATGATAGTGAACAACGTTCTTAACTAAGCATCTAAAAGAGTTACTGCACACAGACATTTTAGTCTACTAAATGGCTTCCTAGCTACTGAGGTTATTTAAACTAAACTGCTGACATCTCCTTTCAATAAGTTTCAGCAGAATTGTCACAAACCTGAGAAAAGCAAGGTAAGCAGATTGCATCAGAGCTCCAGACACACAGCAATGATTGGCAATAACATTATCTTGTCGCAGTCTAAATGACTGTAAACAGCATAGTATAACCACTATTTCCCAGGTAAGGGAATTAATATCATATGTTAAATTCAGATGATATAGGACAATCATCTGATTGTAGTTAATATCACTAACAGTATTACATATGATAAAAATTCAGGTAACTGAAGCATGTTCCCTGTGTAGAGATGATTTAGCTCTTTTAGGATGTTTGTCGTGTTTCACTGTTGCAGTCATTACATTTGGGTAATCTGCTGGCAGGTTGCCCTCAGTCAGCCTGAATTCCAAAGTCTTGGGTCCTGTGTCGGTTGCTGTCTCTTCTTCCATGACGTCAGGTCATCAGGGGTATAAAACAAGCAGCCGACGTCATTTTCTTTAGTCTTTCTTGCCACGCGGTGTCTGAAGCAGAAGCATTTCGCAAGTGCTGGTCGGCCAACTCCTGAATTATTCTAGTTTGAGTTTCAGAACCAAAGTCTTCACTAAAGCTAAGTACTCCATTGGGAAAACATTTTTTTGCTCCATACTGATGTCAGAAAAAGTTAATAATTGTATTACTTGTGGGAAGCAAATACCTCATAAGGATTTCCATTTATACTGTATTCCTTGCCTAGGCCCTGATCACAACGTGCCTGACTGTCGGTTTTGTGCTAGATTTAACCAACGCACTATTAAGCGTCGGTATATTTTTGCCTCAAAGTATTTTGGAAACAGATTTAACTATCCAGAAATGCCGTCAGATAACAATCCGAATACCGGAGTACATAAAAAGTGCAAAGAAAAGGACAGAGAGAGATAGTCGAGGTCCAAAACCGACAACGAAGCTTCTCCTAAGCCAGTCGCCAGTACTTAGTGAGGCGCATTCGCAGCCCCTGATACCCGCTACTTTTGAGTCGCAGGCCCTTACAGACACCCTTGTGGAGTCCGGCATGCCGCGAGATACTCAAAGTATTGGACCCACGGATGTATCTCCCTCAGTGGGTCCGGAGCCGCTGAGCAGGCATCGGCTTCTGAGGGTGTATTCCGGCCTCAACATTTTTATATCAAACCGACGACAGCTGCAAAAACCAAAGACAAAAGCAACTTCTAAAACCAAAAAAACTGATGCATGAGCCACATGCACAGGCCTCTATGCCTAAAAAGCAGATGATCAAAATGGCTGAAGACCTTATTACCTTGATCAGGGGTTCCCATCCCCCTCCAGATAAGAGGCCTAGGCAAGTCACTGATAATGAATCTTCAGATCAGGTTTCTATTTCTTCTGATCAGGAATTATCTATACCTCCCTATTAGGATTCTGATGCAGAGGAGTCTATACCATCTGCATCACCTCCTGAGGATTATTCATTTGGAGAAACCTTGCATACTTTGAGGGAGCATTTTCACTGGGAGAGTCAAGATTTCTCAGAATCAAAAAAAAAGGCTCAGGGATTTCCTCCTCCTCTCTCAGCACAGGCCTTTAGCCATACCTCCTGTTTTAGACATTGTGGATGATGTGTTTTTGGAGTCAAGTTTGACCCCTGATTGCTTTTCTCTGGCTCCCAGCAAGCCTGACCGATATTACAGGGTCCCTGACTCGCACACATTTTTATTTAGAAACCCTGCTGCTGATCCTGAAACTATTTCACAGGGTCCAAAGGGAGTTAAAGCCTCAACAGCAGAAAATCCTACCCCCTCTGACAGAGATTCAAGGTCACTGGATAGATGGGGGAAAAAAAAAAGGTTTATACATCTGCAACCTTGGCAATTAGGGCCTTAAACTGCCAGTTTCATATGCTCAAGTATCAACATGTTATGGGATTGCTGAAACAGAAAAAGATGTTTTCTGAATGTGCAGAAAATAAAGAATTGCAGGAATTATTGCATACAGTTGAACAGGTTGGAAAGCATACTTTGCAATGTGGTTTTGATTCCGTAGAGGCCTCCTGCAGGGCCGCAGTTACTGGATCTGTGATTAGGAGGCATGCCTGGTTAAGGGAACAAAATTTGCCTGATCATGTTAAAGCTAAATTATTAGATGCACCTTTACAGCATGATACTCTGTTCGATATTAAGGCAGAAGAGGTTTTAAAGAAAATGGAAGAAAAAGCCAAGCCTATGCAAACTGTATAAGACTTCTTAAAAGTGCAGCCACCAAGATTCAGTAGACACTGGCCTACAGAAAATTGGTCCTTTCCTGTGTCAGACAGAGCTCAAAGGGGCAAATCCAGATGCCCTAAGGGTTCCAGATACCAGGCGCAGGATTCATACAGGTCAAAGCAATGGGGCGCCTCTACCTCCAAGTCTGGAGGAGATAAAGCGCAAACCTACAGAAAACAGTCCCAATGACTTCCTTCTCCCTTCACCAAATACTTATCTTTTAGCAGCACCCCTAGGGGGAAATTTAGCACTTTTTGGTCAAAATTGGCAGTTAACCCAGGACAAGTGGGTGCTAAACATAGTATCACAGGGATACAGATTCCATTTCCATACTCTGCCAATGGCAAACAGTTGGCCAGATCTGCCAAAAAATCAGTGGGCAGAGGCACAAAAACAGGATCTGAAGTAGGAACTTCATTTGTCAGCAACCTTTGGGACATGGATCCAATCTCGGATCCGAGCCGGCAACTTTTACCACAGCATAGATCTGAGCTCCTAGCTCCTCCCTTTACCCATAATCCCCTGCCAACCCTAACTGACCTCCGATCTAGTTTGCCGCGCTTCAAGCCTACAAGCTGGATTTCGAGCTCCTGGCAGTTCAGAGTATTTGTGAGAGAAAACTTAAAATTTTTTGTACCTTCTCTTGTGTGATTGTGTAAGATTGTTTAGGTTCCCTCTTAGATATCTTTTTTTTTGTAAAATTTTTCCTCCCTACCCTCGCTGGTTCGTAGTGTGTGTTTGTGGTGTGTGTAGGGGCCTAGTGAGTGTGTTTTCCGTTCAACATGTCGGAGGCCCCTAAAGCCATATTTTCAAAATGCACTGAGTGTGGCCATAAGTTTTCACCGGCGGATGGCCACACCCGGTGCATTAGGTGCCTTGGGGTTGAACACCTCTCTTCGGGATGCACGATTTGTGCAGTGTTCAACCCCAGGGCACTTAAGGACCGGAGGTCGAAGCTGATTCTGGCAGACCTTTTGCCCCCAGACTCGGCTCCGGCCTCCGGTTCTTCGGTGGCCGCTACCCAGCCCTCGGTGGTAGCCCCCCCTGCCTCCCTCCCTCCGGTCGGGACTCAACCTCCCGTTTTGCCTCCGGAGGAGAGGGAGGCCGGAAAAACCAAAAGGAAGGAGAAGCACCATAAGCGGCGGGCTGAGGACTCTTCCTTGGCCCCGCCCGCCAAGCGGACTTCTCCATCCAGGGTTTCTGGATCGCCTCCTCGGCTCCGGTCCCCTTGTTTTTCACTGGGACCTGGGGAGGAGGAGGCAACCCGGTCCCCGACGAGGTCATCGAGGCGTCACTCTAGGTCTGCATCGGTGGTCTTGTCGAGGTCCACCTTTAGTATGTCAGATGCAGACATGGACCGGATGATGAGGAGGTTCATCCAGGCCCAGCTGCAGATGGGAGTGCTCTTGCCCCCCCCCCCCTCCGGGGGGGAGCTCGACCCCATTTTTTGCCCCAATTACTCCTCCATCCCGCTTCCCGGGTTCGGAGCATTCGGAGCCGAGCCGCTTAGGATCCGGGGGTGTGTCGGAGCCGACAGTACCAGTTACTTCGGCTCCGACTGGTCCCTCGAGTTTGTCGGATCCGACCTCTCGGAGCCATGGGCGGACCTTCGGATCCGAGGGACTTTGTGTAACTTCGGCTCCATCCCGGTCGGAGCACACGGGTCCTTCGGATCCGAGGGTCTCAGCCCCGGATCCGGTCCCCGCTTCGGATCGGAGTGGGAGCCGACTCTCGGAGCCTATCAAGAGTAGCTCCCCCTCGGCTTTTGCGGTGGTGGAGAGGGCACTGTTGAGTGCATCCGGACCCCCGGTCCTGGCTTCAGCTCCTCCCTGCACTCCCTCTCAGCTGGTCCGAGCTCCCATCACCCGGCCTTCGGGACAGCCTGCTTCAGCGTCTCTGGGTGTTCCTGTGGAACGTGATATTGCTGGTGAGTCTTCCTCGGACAGCCCCCCCGAAGAGGTCCCTCACAAAGCCAAGTGTAAGAGGAGGCACATGGACTCCCCTGAGTCCCTTACCGAAGATACGGACTTAGATGAAGGAGAAGGCTCCCCAAGGTCACCCCCCGAGGATGTCTCCTTTGGAGACATCATGGAGAAGTTCAGGATTAGAGGGGGGGGGGGTGGTCTGCCCCCAAGGCTTCCTCGGATGAGTCCGTATTCCTAGAGGCGTTCGAAGCAGGGCCATCTACCTCTTGGGTGTCCCCTCCCCCCGACCCCCTGGTGGACCTTATTTCCACCAGGGCTTGGAAGGAGCCGGACACTGTAGAGCCAGTCCCCAAGCACCCGGATAGAATCCTGAGTCCCCCTGCTGAAAGAACCCACTGGAGCAGAGGTCCCCCCGTGGATGCCATGTTGGTGGCGGCGGCCACCAAGAGAGAGCTGTCTCAGGAGAGCTCTGCGGTCCACCCGCCGGGTAAGGACTCTCGAGCGATGGACCGCCTGGGGAAGCGGGTCTTTAGTTCAGCAACCTTCTCCATGAGAGCGCTGAACTATATGGCACATGTCATCCGGATGCAGCGGGATCTAATAAAAGAATACGCTGCATCCCCCCCAGAGTCTGTCGGAAGGAGACAAGCAACTGTACTCCTCCCGAATGTCTACTCTACGTTCAGTTTCTAACACCTCTATGCGGCTCTTGTCACACGCGACTGAAGGAGCCGCTAGAGCCGGCAGAGCCGGCCTGGTAATCAGGCGTCAGGCATGGCTCCGACACTGTGACTTCTCGGAACCCTTTAAGGCGTCATTCGCGAATGCCCCCTTTGATGGTTCTGCACTTTTTGGCAAAACCGTTCTGGACACTTTAGTCCAGAGCGAGAAAGACGGGAAGACGTCTGCCATCGGAGTCCGCTTCTCTGCTCCCCAGAGGTCCTTTTCTAAGAACCAAAAGGGTCAGAAGAAGATGTGGTTCCGAAAATCGCATCAGTCCCAGTCTGCTCCGGACAACCAGTCCTCTCGTGGCAGAGGAGGACAGGGAGGACGCCGCCCAAGAGGCAGAGGGGGGTCCCAGAAACTTTGGGTCCAGAGAACCATTCTCTGAGAGGCCCACGCAGAACCCCTGAGGGGTTGCCCGGCTATGCTCCACTCTGGAGGCAGTCGGGGGGCTTCTTTCTTAGCACCTAGCAATGTGGGAGTCCATAACAACAGATCGCTGGGTGCTTCGCATCATATTCAGAGGTTACCAAATTCCCTTTATTGTAACCCCAAAACCAAAAGCCTCCCCGACGTACCACTCAATCAAAGGGAGGCAGCTGCTACAGAAATTCAGCAGCTTTTGCAAAAAAGAGCCATCCAACCCGTCCCCTCAGATCAGTTCGGATTGGGGTTTTACTCCAGGTTCTTTCTGGTGCCAAAAAAGACGGGGGGCTTGAGATCCATTCTCGATCTCTCTCTCTTGAACCTGGCAGTACCTAAAGAAAAGTTCAGAATGGTCACCTTACAATCTATTCTCCCCCCTATTACGGGAGAATGATTGGATGTGCTCGATAGACCTCAAGGATGCGTACTACCACATCCTAGTGGACAGATGCTCCAGGAGGTTCCTCCGCTTCCGGCTGGGAGCCAGTCACTTTCAGTTCAGGGCCCTTCCCTTCGGTCTCACCTCAGCCCCCAGGGTGTTCACCAAAGTCTTGGCGGTCATAGCGGCCCACCTGAGGCTTCAGGGAATTCAGGTATTTCCGTACCTGGACGACTGGCTCCTCATCGCCCTAACAAGGCATCTGCTCTGTTCAGGCAGGGATTATTTCCTCGACCTTGCTCCACGTCTAGGGTTAACTATCAACATGACCAAATCCTCTCTAGTCCCTTCACAGGTAATAGATTTCATAGGGGCGAGATTGGATTCCAGGATAATGCTTGCCTTTCTGACTCCCGATCGGCTTCAGAACCTGAGGTTGCATGTCCAGGCCATTCTCATACTTCCTGTTCCACCTGCGGAATTGATCCTGAGGGCTCTAGGGTCCATGGCGGCAGCTATTCCTCTACTACCCCTAGCCCGCCTAAATATGAGGGTCCTGCAGTGGACCCTCCAAGTACAATGGTCCCTGTCTCGCAACCCCCTGTCCCATCCTATTCCCCTAAGCAGGGCTTGCAGAGGGTCGCTCATGTGGTGGCTCCGGTCCCCGAGTCTCCACATGGGACGAGCATTTTCGATGCCTTCCCCCGTCGCCACAGTGACCACGGACGCCTCTCACCTGGGGTGGGGGGGCACTATTCAGGCAGAACGGTCCAAGGCACGTGGAACGACACAGAGACCACTTTGCATATCAATGTCCTAGAGATGAGGGCGGTACTTTTGACGTTGCAGGCACTTCACAGCCTTCTACCGATTGGTCCGATTGCAGTACAAACGGACAACATGTCAGTTGTCTGGTACATCAACAAACAGGGGGGAACCAGGTCTTATCCTCTTTGTCGCGAGGCCATGAGAGTGTGGGAATGGGCGATTTCCACCAACCGCTTTCTTATTGCAACGCACATTCCGGGGCGGTCCAACATCCTAGCAGACAGGCTCAGTCGTTCGATTCTGACTCCGTACGAATGGGGTCTCAATCCTCTAGTAGCGAAACAAATATTTGCCCAATGGGGGCAACCCTGTTGCGATCTTTTTGCCTCTCCTTCAAATACCAAATGCAACAGTTACTTCGCTCTAATCCCCCCTCAGGGGGAGTCCCTGAGAGACACTCTAGTACATGCTTGGCCTCCCGGTCTCCTTTACGCTTATCCTCCTTTGCCCATGATGCTGAAACTCCTACAGAAAGCCAGTCGGCTGGGGAGCAAAATGATCCTCATTGCCCCATTCTGGCCTCGTCAAACATCGTTCCCGTACCTGTGGTCTCACCTAATTCGTCCACCATGTATTCTGGATCCACTCCCGGATCTCATTACCCACCCTCTGGGTCTCCCGGCCCCGAACCTGGTCAACCTCAAGCTGACTGCTTGGTTGCTCCAGTTCCACTCCTGATTAGGACTCCCGGAATCTCCTCACCAGTCAAAGCCATCCTAGTAGCAGCACATAAACCTTCCACCAGAAGAGTCTACCGAAGCAAGTGGAAACGTTTCTCCATCTGGGCGGAGCACCATCACTTGGATCCTTTCACGGCGCCTCTCATGTCGGTTTTGGATTTCTTAACTACCCTTTTTCATCAAGGGGCTAGCTGCTCTACAGTCCAGGTACAACTGGCAGCGATTTTGCATTATCATGTAGGGCAGTGGTTCCCAACCTTTTTTGACTTGCGTACCTCTTGGCAACCCATTTCCCTGAAATTGTACCCCTCATATTGTTGGCATTTGTAATAGTTGCTTTTATGTCCAATGTATGTGTTGTAAATGTAACGAATAAGATTTAATAATAAAAAACAATCTTTAATAGTAAAGTGAACAAACAGTCTATATATCAGCGATACATATAAATAAGTTATAAAGTTATCATACAATTAAACATTTCAAACTTAATAAAATTTCAAACTACAAACAATTATTAAGCAACTTTATCTTGCACATATTTAATGTGAGCCTTGTGCTTGTTTTGAGGCACATAGATTTTTGAAATTGGGTTCAACTGATGAAAGGTGTAATCGTAAATCTGGAACTGCATTCAGCTTATTACGATATTTGTTTTTAATTAAGACATAAGAAGAGAAAGCTCTCTCTGCTAGTTCAGTACTTGTAAATGGCAAAAGATGCAAAAGGGCCTTGTCAGAAAGCTGTTCGTATTCTCTGCTGATGTTTGCCCAAAAGTTAATAAGAAAGTGTCCTTTGAATTCAGCATTTAAAGTACTATCAGTTGAAAGTTCAATCAACTTCTCTTTCTCCTTGACTGATAATTTAGCTGCCTGGACATATTGTTCTTCAAAAGGATTTGAAATCCAATAGATTTCTTCTTCAAGTTTGGGGAAGTACTTCTGGAAGTCCGATTTTAGCCCATTCAAGTGTTCATTTATTTTCTTCCTTATTTCCCGGGATAGATTAAGCTTGTTTTCAGATAAGAAATTATGCAGAGTTTCAAATACCTCAGTTTGGCCATTTTCAAGACATGACCTCCAAAAATCTATTTTTGTAATCATAGATTCAATTTTGTCTGAGACATTGAAGAAAGTTATTGAGCTATTCTGAAATGTCAAATTTAATTTGTTTATAATCTGGAAAATGTCTGATAAATATGCAAGTGCCTGAAGCCAATTACAGTCGTGTAACTTGGAAGCAAGGAAGAAAGGATGGTCTTCGAAAAACACCTGGACTTCATGTCTAAGTTCAAATAGCCGGGTAAGTACTTTACCATGAGAAAGCCACCTTACTTCTGTATGAAGGAGCAGAGTAGAATGAGGACTCATCATCTCTTCACACAGAGCTTTGAAAATTCTTGAGTTTGTGGACTTTGATTTTATAAAATTCACCACTTTCACAGCTTCATCCAAAGCAACTTTTAATTCACCAGAGAGGTTCTTGCATGCTAAACTTTGTCTGTGGATGCAACAGTGGCTCCAACCTATATTGGGAGCTACCTTCATGACAAGACCACGAAGACCAGAGTAAATCCCTTACATAGACTTGGCACCATCGGTACATAATCCACAACAGTTAGACCAATTAATCTCCTTTTCTTTGAAATAACAATCAATAACATTAAATATATCCTCACCCCTTGTGCGTTGTGACAGAGGATGACAAAGCAAAAGGTTTTCTTCAACTTCATTATCTTTCAAATACCTTGCAATAACAAGCAAAATAGCACAATTGGCAACATCTGTACTTTCATCAACTTGAATAGCAAAAATATTACTGCTTTTAATTCTACCTATTACTGTCATTTCAACATCATCAGACATCTCTTCAATTCTTCGAGATATTGTATTGTTCGAAAGAGGGATGGTGGTCATTTTCCGCACATGTTCTTCTCCAAGCATACATCGAACGGCATCTGTTATACAGGGAGATATTAGAGTCTCGGCTGTGGTATGACTTTTACCACATTTTGCGATACGGTAACTAATACGGTAACTAGCTTCAACTGCGTTTTCGTAGTCTTTGTTACCTGACAGGATGTATGATGTCAGATTCATTCTTTTGTTATTTTCCGCTAACTGTTTGAAAAAACTGTATTCTTTGTTTTTATAGTTAGCATGTTTCGTTTCTAAATGTCGTAAAAGTAGGGAAGGTTTCATGCTACCATTTGACAGCACTTCCCCACACACCACGCATTGGGGCTTAGGACAGTCTTCATTTCCCACATACGAAAATCCATATTTCATGTATCCATCACAGTACTTTCTCTTTTTCCCTCTTTGAGAAACTAAGGACTGTGCTGGTTAGTGTTTTGCACCAAAATGTTGGACATGTCTTGAGAAGTACTCTGATCACATTCCATGCTCATATCATGCGTCAGCTCTTTTGTGCCTGGTTTCAGCCACTTATCCATCACAATATCTAGTAATAAGACAATTACGAAATTAATTTTAATATTAAATTTAAATAATGATACAAAGAACTGTAACTGTTAAGATAAGAAAAAACTAAGTTTCTCAATTTTCCATGTCAAAAATGTAAGTAGTACTACATGAAAGCAAAATGTGTGTAATTTTGCCCCCGCCCCACAGCCATTCCATTCTCCCATTACTTGGCTGTATCCCCACTTCTCCCCATTTGCCATAAACACTGTTCAAAACTGTCAGTGTGCACACTTTTTTCTAATAATTACAGATATTTGGATTTAATTTAAAATTTGTATTTCAAATATACTTAATAAAGCACAAACACTGACAGACATTTGCTAAAGCTAAACAAAGTGTTGCAATGAAAACAGACTTGGCATTAAAACTTCTCTGCCTCTGAAACTCATATTCACTGAATCAGTATTGAAATCCACATTCAAAGAAAATGCATCTGACCAGTGGTGGATTAAGATTAAAGGCAGTTTTCAAATCAGTCAGTATGACAATCTTAGAGGCTGCTATTAACAAACAACTTTATATATCAGAATGCATGTTCACCCAAAAGTCATACAACATTCCACTACATTCTCTTGCCAAACAAAAGTCATTAAAATAATGTAATTATTAACATATATCTCATTTAATTTCTAATCTATCTCTAACCTAAGCATCAAGTGTATCTCAGCAAGTACTACAATTCAAGTCTGGAAAGGACCAATTGATCTCCAAGAACTTAATTCACTTGGTCTACAAACATATCAGCTGCTATGAGTTAGTTACCTTTCCCACAACGTGACTTGCATAATCTTCAAGCACTACTACTACTACCAGTGTTTCTCCTAGCTAAATTCTTACTTTTTACAGGCATAGCTTTCAACTTTCCATCTCCAAAATGAGGAACATCAGCCCTCATAATGTGGAACAAATGGTCAAAATGTGGAACACGTGATAATTGCTTACTAACAACTTCATCTGGAAGCTCACAGTTAAATGTGATATTCAGCTATTTATTGTATTTTTTTTAAGTTTTAAGGCTGTGTAGCTATACAAAATAGATGAGGGAGTAACAAAAGCCATAAGACAAAAGGCAAGCTAAGGTAAAGCTAAGAAAAACAAAAAAAAAGACTACCATGCTTGATAATTAGAAATATATGCAATATGCAAACTATCCACTCAACTGAATATCAATATACCAGGCATATCTTCTAAATTCCTTTTCTCACTCTCAAAAACAGAACTGGTAAAGTTTACATAAATTCTAATGATGTAATGACCACTTCAGCCGAATCATAATGCAAGTTGAAAATATGAAACAACTCATCAAGAGCAGTAAAAGACACCAAACTAACATTTGACATACCGTTGACTAAATGGAACTGAGATAAGGTGCTTTAGTTGGGGAGCTGATGACATGCATTGAATAGTAATAAATGTTTACATGGCACGCATAAAATGCATATACACAAATACACCCTAAATATAAGATTTATTATTTTTAGATATACATTTTAATTTAAATTAAGTAAGGAAATACACATCTTGCATAGAGCCCTAATTCTAAGAACTTTTGCAGCGATGCTTAATGATGTATGTGCTCTCTGATACAATAATAAAGAAAAATGTAGAGCTGCCAAATGACTGTAGGTGCAGACCTGTGTGCTGAGTTGCTACAGCAGCCAATATATACCTGCATGTGAATGCAAGAACACTATTAATTGGCTTTCACAACTGTTTAATGGGGTCCCAACATTTAAATAGCATGACATATTACCAGACGCACATCCCAGTCTAGAAACTGTAAAAACCTGCCACTGTATGCCATTGATTACACAGCAAGGTGGCAAAACCAATTTTATCACATCAAAAACTAGTGAGTATGCAAATATTCAATAACTTTGAGGATTTTTTTGGGAGGGGCATACAAGTAGCTGGAACCTAAAACAGATATCACACATGTCCTTACACAGTCTTCCTTACAACTGAAATAAATCTGTTACAACTCTGACATAAACAGATCTGACAGCTCAGACTGAAATCTCTTTCAGCAGTCAAGACAAATGGAATCTCCATACAAAACAGTAGTAACACAGAAACTTAGTTTGAAAATTTCTCTCTCAGAACAGATTTCTTCTTAAAACTACAGTTGCACAACTACTACTGGCATCAAACATTGAGTACAGCAATGCATCAACTGAAGTATCTCGTCTTCTTAAGACTAATAAATTCATACAGACTAGTACTGTCTGCTGCAGAGTCATACGTAGGTCACAGCAGTGTTTGAACACACTCATACTGAATGATGGCAGGCATACATATACATTCCTTCTTTTCAAATTAGCTTTTGCTGAGCAAAAAAAAATCAAGTGTAACCATAGGGCCTAGGCTGACAGTGCAAAAAAAAAAAATCCACATCTGAATGCACAAGTTCGGAAGAAACCAAATCCCAAGGCAACCGATTTTAATAGAACAAGTAAAATTACAGTGTCTCTCCTTCAGACTAAAAACTACAAAACAGTGCTCACTATCTTTATATACAAGTGGTAATTAAGCACACGCTCACGCTTAATTAAAAAGATTAACAAATTGTTTAAATGTGCTTCTCTTCATCAGTAAGCATACAAGAAATAATACTATACAAACAATGAAGTTAAGCATGAACAAATAGTGCTGAAACAATACTCCCTGCTATTAAAAACCTCTGTCAAAATGACAAATACTACACTTTACTAACAGTAAAATCTAAATATTTATAAAATTAGGCTCATTTTAAAAATTAAGCTAATTTTAATAACCATTTAAATAAGCACAGACAGGATGCCAATATAAAGCCATACTACGAAATTCTAAATCTAAAAGGTTATTCTCAGTCTAACTCTATCTAAACAAAATTTTTACAACACTTGTGAAATATTATTTAAAAGCACCTGTAAAATGCAGTGTTAACAAGGTGTTGTTCTTACCTTTCCTGTTTTCGTGATCCCACAGTTCCTGCACACACCTGACACAGAATTACACGCAGCGACACACAACCTTCTTCAGTTAACTGTAACGGTTACAGTATTCAAGCGGGAACACGTTGGCGCCTTCACAGAACACTTCCGAGTTTGCGCGATTGTGAAAACTTCCGAGTTTGCGCGATTGAAGTGCCTAAGGCAGGACTACTTTCCGCCATTGCTAATTTTTCCCAGCACCTAACCAACCAAGCGTACCTGGGGTACGTGCACTCGGTTGGGAATCCCTGATGTAGGGCATGAATCGGGCCCTCTAATGACTTCCAAGCTTTGTAAAGCTTTCCTCAAGGGTACCTTCCTTCTCAGACCTCCGGTCAGGGAGGTAGTACCCCCATGGGATTTGTCTTTGGTTCTCCAAGCCTTGACTAGCCCCCCTTTCGAGCCGGCGGCCACGGTTGATCTTAAATATCTCTCTTGGAAGACGGCCTTCTTAGTGGCCAGTACTTCAGCTAAAAGGGTCTCTGAACTTCAGGCTCTATGTGTTAAACCGCCGTATTTATCCTTCCATCCAGATAGAGTTTACCTCAGGATCAATCCGTCCTTTCTGCCTAAGGTGTCTTCGGAAGCTAATATTAATCAATCTATTAATTTTCCCGTGTTCTTTCCCCATTACCAGAACAAAGGAGAATATAAACTGCATTCCTTGGATGTGCACAGACAATTACGTTTTTATACTCATCGAACTGCTGGTCATAGGCAATCTGACCAGTTTGTCTCCTTTGCCAAAACAAGTTTAGGCAAGTCAATTTCTAAAGTTACACTATCACGGTGGATAGCTAGTTGTATCCTCTTAGCGTATCAGAGTTCGGGAAGGCCTGCACCTCAGGGAGTCCGAGCTCATTCTACTAGGGCCGTCGCTACTTTGGCGGCTTTTAAATCTAGGGTCCCCTTAGATGATATTTGTTCCGCAGCCACTTGGGCCTCATCTCATACCTTTATCAGCCATTACAAACTGGATGTTGTCTCCAGAGGTAGGGCGTCCTTCGGCTCTGCAGTGCTCCGGAATGTTCTTCCATAAAGGCCACCCAGGATTCAGGTAGCTGGGGACTCTGTCCCAAAGGTTGCTGACAAATGAAGTTCCTACTTCAGATTAAGAAGTTATGTACTCGCCATAACGTTCCATCTGAGTAGGTATCTTCATTTGTCTGCAGCCATCCCCCCCTCCTTCCCCCTGACCTATAGGATCTGTCTTGGATAAGCCCCTTTCGGGGCACAATAACAATGCTTATATCGGGCAAACTTGATCTGAGGTCAGTTAGGGTTGGCAGGGGATTATGGGTAAAGGGAGGAGCTAGGAGCTCGGATATAGATCCATGTGGTAAAAGTTGCCGGCTCGGATCCGAGATCGGATCCGTGTCCCGAAGGTTGCAGACAAATGAAGATACCTACTCAGATGGAACGTTATGGTGAGTACATAACTTCTTATTACGTCCCTCATGGATATGGGGCCATTCAGCCACTACCAGAACAGGAAAAAGGACAAGTTTTTTACTCAAGACTGTTCTTGGTACCCAGAAAGGACAAGGCCTGGCGGCCAATACTGGACACATACCTGGACATTCTAAAATTCAAAATGCTGACTTTGCAGCAGCTTCTGCCCATGCTGGGCAAGAATGCTTGGCTGCTGACATTAGACCTAAAAGAGGCATACCTGCATGTCCCAATAAGGCAGTCGTGCAGAAGACATCTCAGATTCAAGGTTGGCTTAATGCATTACCAATTCTCTGCACTGCCCTTTGGCTTATCTACTGCACCCAGGGTCTTTACAAAGTGCCTGGCACCAGTGATTGCATTTTGCAGACAAAGAAGTATACAAATATACCCTTACTTGGACAACTGTCTCATTCAAGCAGAGAACAAGGACATTCTTCTTCAACACCTGACGTTTGTGAAAAGGTTCCTAACATGCCTAGGGTACACAATAAACAAAAAGAAATCACAACTGGTACCCTCTCAAACGATAACATTCTTGGGTGCAAGCTTGATTACAACTGCCCAGATGGCTTACCTCACTCCAGACAGACAAAGGCAACTGACTACTTACTTCAATCTGATGGCAACAAAAACTGTTATTTGCAAGACAAATTCTTCAGGCTTTGGGCTTCATGGCATCCTGCATCCTACTGATTCCATATGCAAGACTGCATATGAAGAAACTTCAATGGTACCTAAACAGTTTATGGAGTCAACATTGTCAGTCTGGAAACAATGATTCCTCTCATTCCCTGCCTACAACAGGAGTTTCTGTGGTGGGCAAAGGCATGTCACCAAAACATGGGATGGCCCTTCATTCTTCCTCCTGCCAGCCAAACCTTAACAGACGTATCAGATTATGCATGGGGTGTCCACATGATGGGAAGATGCATTCAGGGCATATGGACCCCAAAACAAATGTATCTACATATCAACCAGAAAGAGGTGCTAACTGTTCAAAATGCCCTGACAGCCTTCAAGGACTTACTTCATCCAGGACAACTACTGATAAAGACGGACAACACCACGGTCATGTGGTACATAAACAAGCAGGGGGGCACGCACTCATAGCCCTTTTGCAGATTAGCCATGGCACTGTGGGACACAGCATTGACTTACCAAATACATCTTCAAGCTCAATTCCTGCCAGGAAAACAAAATACTAAACTATTGTCCCAGCAAAACAATCAGATCCTGCACAATCAACTCCAGACACTGAACCTGGCAAGCATGGCTGATCATATAGTTATACAAACAACACCTCTCAGTAAAGCTGTGATGAATGTCATTTTGGAAGCCAGAAGGCCTAGTATTAGAAAATCTTATGCTGATAAATAGAAGAGATTCTGTGCTTGGAATCAAGCACAAGGAACTGATGCAACAGAACCAAATATTCCTCAGATATTACAATAATTGACTGAGATGCTTGACAAAGGCCTATCTTTCTCATCAATTAAAATCCATGCCTTTGCCATTTCGGCTCATTATAATACAGAGCCACCAGTCTTTACTCATCCTTTACTAAAGCAGTATCTTAGAGGAGCCAAAAATTTAAGGCCTCCTAGATTGAAGATCACCAATACCTGCATGGGACCTCAATTATGTGTTGGAAAAGCTCACCCTGCCTCCATTTGAACCAACTGCTACTGCTGATATAAAGTTCTTATCATGGAAAGCAGCTCTGCTACTAGCAATTACTTCAGCAGGAAGAGTCTCAGAGCTACAGGGCCCTGATGGCTGTGTAGCCTTTTATCATATTTTACCCAGACAGGGTGTCTCTGAGGACAAATCCAAAATTTATGCCTAAGGTGGTTTCCAATGTGGCTCTTAACCAAACTATTCGTCTACCAACCTTTTATCCAAATCTGCAGAACAAGGAGGAAAGAATTCTACATTCTTTGGACGGTACACAGACAGCTAAGATTCTACTTGAGCAGGACTAAAGCTCTTAAGAAAAACTGAGCAATTGCTAATGACATATGCTGCAGGATCAGAAGAAAAGGCTATTTCAAAGCAGACTATGTCAAAGTGGATAAGCCACTGTATTCGTTTCTGCTACTTACACCATGGTAAACCTGTGCCCAAGGGCATTAGGTCTCATTCCACCAGAGCTGCAGCTACTTCAACAGCCTTTCTCAGAGGAGTGCCAACCAAAGACATTCTAGAGGCTGCTACTTGGAGTTCAGTAACACCTTTACAAAGCATTATCATTTACCTCCCTACTCTAAGTCCAGGGCAGGCTTTGCCACTGCAGTTCTGCAGGGCCTTATAGCCGCACCTAATGCTGTTTAGCTCCAGCCTTCCAACCATAGCTTTGGGATTTTACCCAAATGTAATGACTGCAGCAGTGAAACACGAAGAACATAGTACAGTTGTGTACACTTACCATAAATGTAGATGTTCGAGTGTATTCACTGTTGCAGTCCAGGTTACCTGCCTGCCATCCCCCCTTTCATTCAGGAGTTTATCTTTCCTTCTCTATCTTCTACAACCTATGTGGTGTATTTGCTTGTAGATGAAAGTAAAGTTTATACTGATGCATGTATATATAGTTTATATATATATATATATATATATATATATATATATATATATATATATATATATATAATTAGCTACCTTTTTGGGGGCACCTGACATCTGGGGCAAGAAAAAGTAAAGAAAATGGTGTCTGCTGCTTGTTTTATACCCCCTGCTGACTTGACGTCATGGAAGAAGAGACAGCAACCGACGCAGGACCCAAGACTTTGGAATTCAGGCCGACTGAGGGCAACCTGCCAGCAGATTAACCAAATGTAATGACTGCAACAGTGAATACACTTGATCATCTACATTTATGGTAAGTGTACACAACTGTACTATCTGGGGAGAAGATAGTTGCTGCTTCTACATTTCTGTCCTGTTTTGAGGATTGAGATGCCCAGTCCATGGTTTCAGGAAGTGCAACTGCTGCACAATTCCTCAGGAAGGCAATGGCATCTTTCAGCTGTGTGAAAATGTGACACCCATCTTGGAAGTAAGATCCTCAGTCTGGCTGGATACAGGACTGATGCTTTTATCCACTTTTCTTGCAGTAACCCGAGTAAGGGGAGCTTTGACCCACTGCCATCTGGAAAATAAATTGTTGTTGAGCCTAATATTGTGTCCCAGATAGCTAAGGTTCTTTTTAGATCATGCAGCATGCAAAAGTGTCTTTTTTTGTTGAAATGAAAAGAAACTGGCTATGGCCGGTATAGGAGGTGCATTGCATTGTTTTTGGGTAGAGGAGAAGGGTCCTGTGCACTCATTCTAACGTTAATTTTGTTCATGTATGTAAGTTTAAGGTGGTTTGCAACCAGTCCTAAAGGAAATGGTGCATGGTCTTTTGCTCAACTCTTTTTTGCAGCCCTGTTATCCTAATATTATGAGACCTGTTATCTTGATTATCTAACTGAACATGCAGTGTCTGAGTGAATTGAAGCAGATAACTTTAATGTTCACCCTCATCAAGACAGACTGTGCCTGATCATGAACCATTCATTCAAGTATAGATGTACTGTTAACCAGAGAGGCAAAATAAGATTTATTCTCATGGACCTGAGTGTTTAAGGAATGTAACAAAGATTCCATTGACATCTGGAGATGATTTATTGAAGCTGTGAGAGCAGTTTGTGACATCTGCAGGTCTAACTGCTCAGATACCATCCTTTGAGGATCCAGTGCAGGATGTTGCACATACTTTAGTTAATCTGACATTTTTCCAACCTCTGATGCAGTAGTTGAACACTGCCACAGAGATTCAAGGTTTATCTTTGCTTTAGGGGGTGGTAGCTTCTTCTGCAGCATATACTTGAAATAGTGGCTAGTAAAACATAAAACTTTTCAACTAGCTGATTACGGCCACAGGACTGTACCGTGTTTTAGTTTTTTATTGCATGGAGCTTGAGACTGTACTGTTTACATGCTTAGCACCGGAACCAGAAGCCTTTGTTTTTTAATAAACATTTATTATTGTGAGTAATATCACCCGTCTTTTCAGTAACACAGATAAACAGTTTTGGTGTGCTCATATGTAAGCGTATACCAAAAGAATTTCACCTGTCACTCAGAAGAGCAGAGTAGTTATTGCTGAATAAATAACATCAAATGCATTTTTTCCCACAAGTGCAAGATTTATTACTTTTACACTACTTTACCAAGATTAAATGCTTTCAGGTTATGCTTCTCTTCCTCAAAGCATTTCACTGAAATTTGTACGTGGCATAAACAGTATTCTAATTCAGGTGATTCAAAAGCAGCTACTAGAGTAACTTGTATCATTGTGGAGGCAAAACTCATACAAAGTTACTAAAAAAGTTAAAAAAAAAAAAAAAAAGGGCAACAATATACATAAATAGTGAAGTAATATGGAATGCAATAAATACATTGGTTTACTGTCATTTTTGCAAATGACATGCTGTCGGTTGTTATGCTGCCAAAAATCAGAATATCGTTCACAAAATGTAAAGTGTGTTCGACTATATGTAAGAGATCACGATACAGTGGGGATAGGAAATTTATCCATATCCCCACTGTAGTGCGATCTCGGAGTTGGAATAAATTAGTAGCAGGGAGTGTGGGTGATCCCCCTGCACAAACATATGTTGTTTAGGAGTTTGATTTACATCAGGTCCTATACGGCTATCGCATCACATTTTCAGCGACAGTGTCACTCAAACGTGTCGATCATTTGGGGTGACATTGTGTATGCTCGAAAAGTTTCGTTTCAGTTTAACTTTTCGTTATTTCGAGCGGCAAATGTTTTGCCGTTCGAAATAACGATAGCAAGCCAATACATTATTCAACATACATACTCATTTTGAAAGAAAAAGGGTGTTAATTAAAAAGTGTTGATAACTAGTTTTCAAACATTTTAAAGTCACTGCTTAAGCATTTGAGAAATGCATTACCTTTTAATACAGTGCTTAACTGCTCAAACTGAAGACCCATAAATATGAGTTGATTGCCATTTCTTACTCTCTGTACTGGCAAGGTATTTTGTTAAAGATCCCTGTTTATTTGCATTAGTATGTGTTGAGGCACATAACTTGAATTTGTATCAGATGCTAATGGCCGCATATATTAAAAACAGCTTTACAACTTGTGCAGTGCCTAATGTCAAGCTGTTTCTTGTGGCAGTGTAGATGTTTTGCATTAGTCTGCCATGTACTTTTACATTACACGGACGTTTTGCATTTGAAACGAACCCCCCCCCCCTTTACAAAAGACCTCAAGTGGCAATATACTGAAGAAGCTGCCTCATCAGTGTATGATACAAGATGTCTTTTCAAATTCAAGACCCTCTTAAAGCTGAAAAGACAGACCAAAACATAGTTTGCAATATCTTGGTCTTGCATTTTGATACAGTATATCAGACCATTCTATTGATGCCTTTTTTCAGTAGTTTGTAAAAATTGTATGTGAAACTTGTAACAGAGTGAATTTAGTTAATTACAATGGATATAAAAAGTGTACACACCCCTGTTAAAATGCCAGGGTTTTGTGATATAAAAAAATGAGACCACAATAAATCATTTCAAAACTTTTCCCACCTTTAATGTGGCCTATAACCTGTACAATTCTGTTAAAAAAACAAATCTGTTAGGGGAAAAATACACAAAATAAAAAAATATAATAAGCTGGTTGCATAAGTTTGCACACCCTTAAACTAATACTTTGTTGAAACACCTTTTGATTTAATTACAGCATTCAGTCTTCTTGGGTACACACCTGCCATCAGTTAGAGACTCTGATTAACCCCAAATAAAGTTCAGCTGTCCTAGTAGGATTTTCCTGACATTTACTCAGTTGCCTCCTGCAGCAAAAGCCATGATTCACAATGAACTTACAAAGCATCAAAGGGATCTCATTGTTGAAAGGTATCAGTCAGGAGAAGGGTACAAAAAAATGTCCACAGCATTGGATATACCATGGAACACAGTTAAGACAGTCATCAGAAAGTGGAGAAAATATAGGACAACAGTGACGTTGCAAAGAACTGGATGTCCCTCCAAAATTGATGAAAAGACAAGATGAAAACTTGTCAGGGAGGCTGCCAGGAGACATACAGCAACACTGAAGGAGCTGCAGGAATTTCTGGCAAGTACTGGTTGTGTACTACATGTGACAGCAATCTCCAGTATTCTCCATATGTCTAGACTATGGGGTAGGGTTGCAAGACGGATGCCTTTTCTTGCACAGAAAAACATCCAGGCCTGGCTGAAATTTGCAAAACAATACATAGTCTCCCAAAAGCATGTGGGAAAATGTGTTATGGTCTGATGAGACAAAGGTTGAACTTTTTGGCCACAATTCCAAAAGGTACATTTGGCCCAAAAACAACACTTCGCATCAACAAAAGAACACCATCCCCACGGTGAAGCATGGTGGTGGCAGTGTCATGCTTTGGGGTTGCTTTCCTTCAGCTGGAACTGGGGCTTTATTCAAGGTGGAGGTAATTATGAACATTTTCAAATACCAGTCACTTTTTGCCCAAAACCTTCAGTCTTTTGCTAGAACAATGAAGAGGAGTTTCATCTTTCAACATGACAATGACCCCAAGCATACATCCAAATCAACAAAAGAACGGCTTCACCAGAAGAAAATTAAAGTTTTGGAATGGCCCAGCCAGAGCCCAGACCTATATCCAATAGAAAATCTGTGGGGTGGCCCAAAGATAGCTGAGCACAAAAAATGCCCTCACAGTCTGACAGATTTGGAGCTCTTTTGCAATGAATAGTGGGAAATATTGCCAAGTCAAGATGTGCCATGCTGATAGCCTCCTACCCAAGAAGACTGAATGCTGTAATTAAATCAAAAGGTGCTTCAACAAAGTATTAGTTTAAGGGTGTGCACACTTATGCAACCAGCTTAATGTACATTTGTTATATTTTTTCCCCTAACAGATTTGTTTGTTTTCAGTTGAATTGTACAGGTTATAGGTCACATTAAATGTAGGAAAAGTTTTGAAGTGATTTATTCTGGTCTCATTTTTTTATATCACAAAAACCTTACATTTTAACAGGGGTGTGTACACTTTTTATATCCACTGTATTTGTTTTTGCATGTCTGAAGTTTTATTCCGTGTTGGGTTCTGGTTTCCATCCCTCCTGGTACCCTTCATTAGAAATGGCCAAGTCACTATCTACTATAGCACTGCTCAGTTTAAAAACTCTAAGGCATGCTATTGCATCAAATGTTTCTACGCTGATGAACTAATATTAATATCTAATTTCTCACTAGCTTTTATGTAAGTAGATTATAGGTATTCTGTATGTAAAAGTCCTCTACCTACGTGTTCACTACACAATCTTTCTCCCAATATTTGTGTGTAGCAACTAGCAAATGCAACATGGTATTTCTGTGTGCTGGATACATGTGTAACCTTGCTTTGACAGTATCTAAAAAAAACTGGTTTCATTATTTTAGAACCCAAAGTCCACCATGCTTAATGAGTATATAAAAGTCTATTGCAAACACCAACCAATATCATTTGTGTAAGACAACAAATTGTGACATTTGCTCATTACCCTCTTAACAAAAAAGTTTATCATCTGCATACCTATAATAAAGGAAACTGAAGCAAAGTAATAGTTGAAAAGCATTGGCTACTATATGAATTGTGTTCCATTCTGCCACAAAAATGATGGCATATGAAGAAGCCTATGCCAAATCCATAGTTATTTATTTCTGCTATTTAAAAAAAAGAAAAGGAAATGCTTTATGGAAGAGAACACAATCAGTAAAGTGTATCGAACATCTAAATTGATGTATAAATCTAGAATGCTTCATTAAAGATGTCAACCTTACTAATTCTTCATCATGAGATATCTTGAGTGGGGAAGACCTCAGGTGAAGTGGCACCCTTGATGAAAAATTCCATGGTCACACACACTACACACACCCACACATTCTGTGGTGCCGTCCCCATCATGGCCTCCCCATGCCACCCATGTTAATTGTCTTCTATCTTTCGTCACATTTTGCCTTGATCTTTAACTTTCCTACATCTTTTCAACGCACACTAACTGAGCAAGAATGCACTACAATACCAGCGGAGGAAGTAACAGTATTAGGCTAGGGGTCTGGTGCCACAAAGCTCACAGAAACCATGGAGGATGTAGGTGCTCCAGGGTGCATTTTAGAGTTTTTTTAACAACCTTTTCTTCCAGCAATAATGTGAACGGCAGCAATATCTAAGAAGAGTAATTCAGTCGTAATCTTTAGCTTTGTTTTTTTTCCTGTGCCCTTACAACACACCTCGACTTGCCAGAGGTTTACAGTAATAAATGTGGAATAAATTGAACTAACTGATGTGTTATATATGTGTATGTGTATATATATATATATATATATATATATAAAATAATCTGAGCTGCATTTTAGAAAGCAGCAGTGTCAAATTATTCTAGTCCTTCAGGTCTTTAAACCTATATGGAAACAAGGTGCCTGTTGTGGTGCAGAAGCTACAGGGAGGAGCTTACACTTACTTGCTGTGCAACCCAGCAGTGCAAATTTGGAATCTCACCCAGGAGTCTGGCTTAATTCTTTAGGTATCTTGCATCCCGTCTCAAGAGATTATTATAGGATACAAGCTGAGCAGAACTCAGACAGACCCATGCAAATGGATGGTAAACAGGGGGAGTCTGCCTGAATTTGACCCGCATGTAGGGAGTGCTAGAAATACAGTAATGCATATTTTTGCTTCTCTAGAAAGCAGACAAGTCAGACGTTTTTTCGCCAGGACCCTGACTCCAAAACCTTGGGTGACAGATGCCTCCTGCATAACTTGGGCAGGTGGTATTTCTTTGTGCATTTTCTTGTACTATTAATCCCAGGGTATTATGGGAAATGAATTAGAGAAAGCGTAATTGTTATAAATGGCTCCCTTTTTTCACCCAGGCAACATGGAATGTTCTTTGTAGTCAGCGTTGCATTTCTGATTCTTGGGTCTTCCTGCCATGCAGAAGCCTACAAGTTTTTACATCATCCCTAGCTGACAGACATCCAAAGACCAATGTCTAAAGTCAAGGTATAAGAAAGGGTATCCATTGGTGCCATCTTCATTTCTTTCTAGATGCACAGTCCAGTACACTTTACGTGTTCATTATGCTTGCAGTCTTTTGGTTGGCTCATGTTTGTAGAGAACCTTCTTGCAGTCAAGTAAGTATATTGTTGTGGAAATGTCTCTATTAATTTAATGTTCAAAAGTCAACAATTGCTTGAAATGTGGGAAGCAAATCCCACAATAACAATTTACATTCCTTTTGCCTTTTCTGCTTAGGGCCTCAGTTCAACATCTCTAACTGTCTTGACTGTGTGAAATTCCATGCAAAAACTCTCAAAAGTGTAGGGCCGAGGTACTTGCCCACCCATATGGAGTCCTCCTCTTCTGCTTCTTCTGTGGTGGTGTAATCCATTGCTACTGCTGGGCCACCACATTCTCTGGCATCCTGTAGCATAATTCCAAAAAGACATTATCCAGAAAACTCCAACTGTAAGTCTTAAGTTGACCATTTACCAGAAGAGACCAATACTCAAATGCAGCACAGGTGTCCTTGGTTCCGCATACCTATCGGATCTTTGTAGTACAGGAGAGCATTACTTCTGTTAAAAAGTGTGTATATTTTATTTCAATTTGCTTGCCATCAGATCCCCTTCACATTATACTGCCCGTTGCTACTCAGACATCATCTTAAGGGAATGCCTGCATTTGAGGCCACCCAGGAAAGACTTAAATTACATATTGAGAAAGCTTGCATTATTACCTTTTGAGTCTGCTGTTACTATTCTTGTAAAATACCCCTCTTGGAGGATCATTTTTGTTGGCTGTTACCACCGCTCTGCTAGAAGATTTCAGAGCTGCAGTTTGGCATTTGCGAAGAACCTTCATTAATTTTCCATAAGGACTGAGGCAGCTTTTGTACTGATCCCAACTGCTTCATGTCTAAGGTGGTTACAGAATCATCGTGAACCAGGCTATTAATTTCATTGTTTACTAACCAGCTTGACATTTATATTTTGCTCTCAATGGTTGTATACATAGGTAACTGTGCTTTGATTTTGGTCCGCAGTAACCAGATTAAGAAATCATACCAGTTTGTCTCCTTTGCCAGAGATGAAAAGCCTGTGAACGTATAAACTACATCCAGATGACTAAACCATTCTATTAGTTTGTTGCTCTTTCCATGGTAAAACTACTCCTGGGTATGTCATAGCCCATTTCACTAAGGCCGCTGCAGGCACCACTGATTTCTTCGGAGAAATATTTATCCTGGAAGCAGCTAGCTATTTGTCAATCCATAGCTTTATGAACCACCACAATCTTGGTATTGCTGCTAGAGCCAGAGCAGATTTTGCCACAGCCATCTGATTGGGTCTGCTGCCTACAAATTATAACTGCAGCAGTAAATGCCATAATGAATTTAATATATTTATGTTACGAACCTAATATAGTTGCGGATTTTTCAGTATATCACTGTTGTAATCTCAGTGCCTTCCACTATCTCCTTTATTTTTTTCCTGGGCTTGAGTAGGCACTCTGTTCCAAATATTCCTTACCAGACGTTTTCTTTCCATTGGACCACGAGAGGCAGCTTTTGAGTCCTTGTGGTATCCCTGGTGATTTGTCCTCCAGGTCATCTTGTACTCTAGCACCTCTGCTAATTCCATTCATCAGTCAGGGCAAGAAGGATCTGCAAAGGTTCTGTCTGACACCACTTGTATACTACTGACATTCAAGTAGGAGGGGGTTAGCCAATGTCAGGTGGGGAAAGGTATAGAACCTTGAAAGTCACTTCAGCTGTTGGGTTTATGCAAGCAGGAATACCCTGAAGTTATGACTGTAAAAGTGAATATTCAACGTAGATCTCCAGTTATCATAAGTTCCTAACACAGCTGTATATTTTGTTGATCTGTGCTGTACAACTTCATATTTTTCTTGATATCTGAAGGTCAAGAAAAAATGATTTTAGATACAGTAAATGTGCATAGGCAATTGAGAATTTAGCTGAGCAGTACCAAAGGAAATGGGGAAATTAGATCAGTTTTACTTGCCTTTGCTCCAAAGAAAGGATGCTTACCAGTTTCAAAACATGTTTTCTGAGTGCCTGGCAAATTGCTGCTACTTTTACAAATGCCACAACAATGGTTTACTTGGGAAGGTAAGGACTCCCAACTACCATAGGAACAGCTACTACTACTACAGTCTCCCTGATGGTTTACTTCATATGCCTAGGGCATGTTTTTTTGAAGCAGCTTCCTGGTCTTCAGTCCACACAACTTCCAGAACACTTCAGGTTGGGCTTGATTTCTAAGGCTTTGGATGGATTAGCCTCTGATTTTTTTGAGAGGCTGCAGTCATCCTCTGCACCTTGTTCAATGTCCCCTTCTACCATGAGGGAACAGGTTTGGGAGATCTTTTTTTCACATGCAGAACATAATACAACTGTGTAGGTAGCTTATTCTATAAGATGTTAGAATGTGTCAGTGGTTGCACTCCCACTTCTGTTTTCCTCCCATTATCTCCTCTTAACCTGGGGTTATTACTGGTTGGAGTGAGATATCCCAAGTCCTTTCCTCTCTCCTCCCTTTTTCTCCCTAGCTCAGCCTTTGTTTTTATTTTCTTTTTGTCCAGGCACCTTGGAAGAAATGTATTTCCTGTTGACTGACATAACCATACAAAACAAATTAGAAGACGCTCCTCTTTAGGAGGTTGCAGCGCTTTCAGCGTCAGGTGAGACAAGAAGGAACTAAAGATGGCACAAGCAGATCCCACATTTTATAACAGGGTCTGCTGATGTCCAAGGGAAGGTGGAATCACCCTGCGTTGAAGGGGGGAAGGATGGTTAGCTCTGAGAAGTTGTGCTGTATTTCAAACTGAACCTGTGGCTGAGATCCCTTTGCTCCTGATGACAACAGTGAACATTGTCAACCCCCTGTTATGGTGTTACCAGTACAGTTTTTCTCCCCTACATCTCACCCATTGGACCACTCTATCTTTGGAGAAATATTGAGGCTCATAATGTAGTCGGTAGTCTGACATCTGACCTCAACTCCTTCCCCAAAACTTACCTCAAAGATTAGGCTTGTAGTACCTAAATCCTGCTAGTACAATAAGACTGGTGCCCTCTAGTACCTCAGATGACTGGAACAAGTGCCTGACTTAACATCCTTGATTCGATTTGAGACCTCCTTGACATTTTGTCACCTTTGCTCTACACAAGGAATCTAAAGGCTTAGATAGGTTGAGCAAGAATGTGTTATTTCATGTTGGGGATTTGATCCCTAAATTCTCTGTGCCACTTGTCCATGTACTAGTCTTCTTAGTGGATCAGGTATGAGGCTGTCCTCCCCCCAAGGAAGAGATACTCACGTGGTCCATCCTTTATGCCCTTTTAAGGAGGAGGAGGAAGTGTGTTCAGCTTCACTAAATTTTGTAGTTTCTCTTGAAAAGGAAGCAGGCTTTCACCACAGTTGAGAATCTTTATGATCATTTTTGTCCCAGTATACCTCCTCTTTTAGGTTGAACCTCTCAAAATAAAATAGAAGCTTATTTGAATATAGAGGAAGGCCATCAGGCATCAGTGTCTTGCTGTTGATGGATCTTGCTAAATTTTACAAGTGTAACAAACCAGTGAATACCTAATTCACAGCCCTGACTGTCATTTATGGTTGCCCATGGAGATTGTTACTTCCAAGTTTGCCATGGTTTGGAAAGCGAGCAAGAGACTGAGTGATTGCACAAGATCAGTTGCTTCTTAATGTAATTATATTAGGTAGGCCACTTCTGCCACTTAAGAGTTTTTTATGCCATGGCCCTGAAAGGGCTCCACTTGGTGTTCATGCTGTTTTCACAGAGCTGTTGGGACCAAGTCAGACTTTCCTCTTCAGAAGGCAGTAATGGTTGTCCTTTTTTTGGAATGAGGCTTAGGATTTTGCTGCTTTGTATTTTTTACAGAGGGCGATTGTGTGCTTTCATCCCATTCTGGTCCTCTGAGGCTACAGTGAACAGATGTTGTATATTACATTCTTGGTAGTAACTCTTCAGAGTGTGTTGTTCCTTTTGTCACAGGCTACCTTCTTTTATTTATTTGTATACTAGGAAGGTGAAAATATCCAATGGCTCTTTACAGCCATGACCTTGGTGCATAGGCATAAAGTAATAGTGCAGTAGAGAAAAATCAGATGCAATGGCAACAATCTGATTCAAACTTCCATTGAAGGTACAGGTTGTTACATTTCACAGAAGTTGAAACTGCATATAGCAAAGTAAAGACAGCAGTCTATTTTTACAAAAGTTGTTATGCACAACAATTTCATTTTTAACTTTAGAGAAACTGAGGGAAGCAACACAGAAGAATGCATATGAAACAGCATTATGTTCAGATTCTGAAGTGCACCACTATATTTCACAGCTAATGGTCTTAATAAGAATTCTTGAAATGATGCAGCAGTGTAATGGAGTAAAAAATAAATAAATTTACAGTCCTCTCTGGCTGTTAAAGCCATACATACATGCATACAAATATTTCTGACACTGGCAATAATGCCCTTAGAGCCTGCCAGTATACCAAAATGATCATCCCCATAACGTGTCCAAGCTGCTGTTAAAAAATATATCCAGTCTAGTTCTTGATTTAATAAAATGTGTAGTCTATTACAGGTATCAACTGCTTTCTCAGTGAATCCGTTACTATATATCACATTCTTATATTTTGTCTTACCAAGTTGCAGTATGATGAGCCTCTTTTACTCTTTGGTAACCCCAAGCATTATCGGAGGTAGTTGTCTCTTAATATCCTGTATACCTGAATAAGATTTATTGTTAAATATCTGTATGAGATGCTACAAGTTCAGATATTTTGGTCTTTCATAATTTATATCAAGAGCATCCATGTATGTTAAAGGCCATCTCTTGCTGGCGAAGGTTCCCCTGCACAGTAGTGGCAGGCGTGTGCAGTTAGAACTCATCTGATTGAAGGTTGCTGGAACAGAGCTCAGTGTTGAGCTTTTTTATTGGTTAATTTGTTTCAGTCAGTTTTCTCTCATTTGCCACATAAGCAAATCCAAGCCATCAGCTGATCTCTGCAAAACTTGAGTAGAATTTTTCACCGTATATTGCACTTTTGAACAGTATTTTTACTATATCACTGCTTATTTGAACTGTTTTTTTCTGAAATTGTTGCACTTTGTCTGCTGTAGCACAGACTAGATTCAGACCTAGCATTAAACCAGGCCATCTTTTGTTGGAGAGAGTTCCCCTGCACCCTAGTTGCAGAGGAGTATGCAGGTACAACTCATCTGATTGAAGGTTGCTGGAACAGGACTCCGGTTTGTGCTTTTTTTGTTGGTTAAGTTGTTTAGATCAGTTTGTGATGGTTTGCAACATAGCACCAAGTTTGCACACCGCTTACTGCTCCGTAGCATTGGGCATCGTTGGTGGTTACAGATGCAAACACTTTTGCCTGCAAATTTTTCCTTAGTACTCTGCTGGTGCTCCAATGGTGAGTTTTTGTGATTGTCCCATCACTGACAGATGATGCATTCAACGAAGCTCCAGAGGTACCAACACAGATCCTACTCACTAGCCCTTCATATTTTTTGTCCACTTCTCCTGTCCTCTGCTTTACCTGGTCCTTCCTGTCCTCTCCCTGTTTTCTGACATCAGCTTACCAAGCATTATGGATGGACAATTTCCCACAGTTTCTTCAGCCAGCCTGGTCGACATGGGAATCCTGAGGCAATGTAACATTTGTCTCATGTACACTGACAACCAGCTTCTTCTAGTCCACATAAATTCATTGCGAGAGATGTGTCAAGAACCTAGAATCCAAGCTCTCTCGCTCACCAGTCAGTTCATCTGATACTAAGCAGATTATCAGCATGCACACCTCGTGTCCTGCACCTACCAACCCAACAACATACAAACCTACATATGTGGAGGTCCTTAAAAGAAGCATGTCTAAACATCAGAGACCTCCCAAACACAAGCACGCTTCGCATAGTACATCCTCTGCAGAGCATAGTACACATAATATATCACACTCCATTGTATATATCACACTCCAGTCAAGCCCCTAAGGTATAACACAAAAACACATGTTAGTTGTAGGCGACTCATTTGTGAGACACACAGATATCCCTCTCACCAGGCTGGATAAGGAAAAGGTCACGGTCAGCTGTCCATCAGCTGCCAGGATCTGCCACATCACACATGCACTCAAGTTTCTCAACAGAAGGCACTGTTATGACACCATCATAGTCCATGCTGGTGTGAACGACTTGACTTAACTTACTGGACTCTATGAAGAGAGACATGACTGAGCTTTCTGATTAAGTGTCTCTGGCAGTTATGTCCCTAGCCTTAAGCTGCATTTTCCCTTGCTTAGGATGATACCTCAATACATACAAAAAATGATTGACTTCAACAGTTGGCTTAGTTTCTGGTGTCATTCAAAGGGAATCCAGTATCTGTCAGCCTGGGAGGACACAGTCGGCAGACCTCGATGCTTTTCCAGAGATGGTCTTCATCTGTCACCCATGGGATTTCGGTTACTAGCTAAGACTCTTGCCATCCCCATAGTGGCTTTTGTAGTCAATGTCACAAGAACAAAATTCCCAACATAAAAATACCCTCTAAAAACAACCTCAAGGTTATGCTGCTAAATGCTAGGAGTCTAAACCAGAAACTGCACTCACTAGAAGCAGTCCTCACCTTGGAAGATGCTGACATTTGTGTAGTCACTGAGCCTGGTTTTAAGGCTGCGGAGAGCACTCCATCTATACCAAGTTACATTTCCTTCCACACAGTCCGACCACAAACTGAAGGTGTGAGAACTAAAGGAGGTGGTGTATCAATATTCATTAAAGATAAATACACCTATAGGTTGGTTAAACAGCACAATTCCCTTGAATTACTTCAGGTGCAACTGACTGTAGCTAAGACCCCTCTTCAGGTCATTGCCTGCTATAACCCCCCCGCCCCCCGCATGAATCAGGACATCCACTCAGCCTGCTGGAATTTACTTGAGTCAATCAAGATACAACCAAACATCCTGATTTTTGGGTAACTTTAGTTACCCGTCCATAGACTGGGTAAATTATACGTGTTCTAACTCACTTGCCCAAATGTTCCTAGACTCCATTAACTCCAGTGCCCTGGACCAGCTGGTTGACACACCCACAAGGGGCTCAGATATCCTGGTGCTGACCAACATGGGGGACCGCTGCATGACGCCGGTGTGTGGCCATCCCGGGTGAGATCTGACCACAAATCAGTCTCCCTGGAAATAACTATAACACAAGACCGTCCCTTAGTAACAGCTAGACTAAAACACTTCTCCAAGGCCAATTACAACTGCTTACGTGACGGCATAAATAGCTTCATAGCCCCCCCCCCCCCACTGATGGAACAGACACCTATGTTGAATTATACACCTGTGCTTTATACAAGCACCTGTACAGTTATGTTGACTTTGTCATACCTGATGTAACCAAAGCAAGATCTTCAAGGAAAAACAAACCTGCCTGGTGGACAACTGCCATTAATAGGCTGTAAAATAGGAGAAAGAAATCACTGTCTGAGTAGGAAGGAATGGTCTGAAAACTGGAAACACTCCCTCCTCAACTTAAGCAAGTAAGACTCCTAGGGAAGTCCTGTAAAGCTAACTACGAATCCGAATTAACTTCCCTAACTAAGGATAACCACAAGGCATTTTTTAGTTACGTTTGTAACCTCAAAGGTAAGGCCCAGATTTCCACTGAACTCGTAGTTAATTAGCCTGACCAGCGTTATCTGCAAGGCCATGGAACGAATCATCATGGACTTTATTAAGAATATAGGTAATCTCCAAACACTCAAACCCACCCAGTTTGGCTTTGTCAGGCGGAGATCATGCTTGTTACACTTGGTGGACTACTTCGAGACAGTCACCAAAGCCCTAGATGAGGGTAAATCTGTGGATATATGGCCTACCTAGACTTAGCCAAGGCCCTTGACACAGTCCTCCACTCAGGCATCATTGATAAACTTACCCAGCTGGGTATCAACTCATATATTGTTGGATGGGTTGTAAACTGGCTCAGTGAGCAAAACTCATAGGGTCAAAATAGGGGACTCCACCTCCTCCAGTAGACCCGTAACCAGTGGTGTTCCACAGGGATTGGTTCTGGGACCCCTACTGTTCAGAAGCTGCTACTCTGACATACAGGCTAAAACTAAAGGACTGTGGCTGGCAAAGTTTGTTGATGGCTGCAAGCTGGGAGTAATCATTGAAACCCCTAGCAATGTCAGCATCCTGCAAGAAGGTCTTGCACAGACTAATGACTGGTACCAAAGTCATGATCTTAAATTTAATGCAAAAAAATGCATTATCCCTTTTGGCAAGGGTGATGTTACTGCAAACTACCACATTGATAGCAGTACCCTAAGCATACAGTCAGTGGAGAGAGATCTGGGCACACACAGGTTGACAGATAACCTTAACTTCAATCATCATGTCTTTACAGTGGCAAGAAGGGCATTTTATATTGCTCATCTCATAAGTAAGGGCATTGCCTCCACAAAGAGGTTATAACCCCCCTGTACTCTTCCCTCATCAGGCCACTAATAGAATGCAGCACTCCCTTTGGTATGTTCCTTTCCAAATACCTGCAGCAATTGGAGAGACCACAAGGGTTCCTTACAAAGAAAATTCAGGGTATTCAAGATCTGTCTTATGTGCACAGACTGAAATCATTGTCACTTTACTCTGTGTCGTACAGATTGCTCAACGGTGACCTGTGTCTTGTATACAGAGCAAATCTCTGACCCAGCTTTAATGTAAATGCTGCACACTCACAAGTCAAATGGCACAAAGGTCACTCGCTCAAAGGACTTCAACTTGGTATGTGACATCAACAGACTTGCTGGAGAGACAGATTTGTCTCAGAGGTTGCCCCACCTTTGGAACAAGCCTCCTATTTTTGTTAAACAAAGCCCTTCATTGGCCCTATTTAAGTGTAATTTGGACGATTGGATGGGTAACTGGAAATTTGCCCCGGGGGTTCCACCTATGTCCATTTTGGACAGGGGTAGTAGGTGCTGATTTTAGTGTCTGTTTGAACCAGACGCCTTTGGGAAGACTGATTAAACTCTGATAGGCTTGTAAGGGCCCTGGGGCCATTAGCCTAGTAACCTCCCATGATAGTCTATTTCTACTGTACTCTTTCCAGTTTACTCATGCTAGTTTTCTTATAAGGTTTCCATATTATTATTCCATACTCTAGTTGGGGTCTTGTGTGACTTAAATGATTTCATCCTTTCTGCTTCCTTAGACTTTTGTAGTTCTATAACTGTCATGATCCAATTTGTTATGATTAGAAAAAACTCAAATGTGGGTCTACTTATATAGCCATGTCCTTAAATGAATTCACGGTTTTAATCACCGTTTGCCATATTAGATGTTCACCTTTAATCTTTGTCTCCCAAAAGCCATAGGCTTGGTTTAAATTTATCATCAGTGAATGTGAGACTGTAGGGTAGTTCTAAGTTCCTCTGTAGGAGTGGAAATCCTTAAGAGTTATGTTTTAGATGAGTCAGATGACATGTTTGCTGTTGAAAATTGCAAGTAGTAACTGTGTAGAGTATAAATATGTGTATGTGTTGTTGAACGTGTTGGAAACCTAACAAAATCAGTGTCTGAGATCTACACACTTTTATTTTGCTCTGGATGAGCTCAGATTTCAGTACAAAGTGCTGCAGTTAAGACATTCCTGTATACTCTGTGTTTACCAAGGTGTTTAAAATGATGATTGAAGCAATCCTTGCAGGAAGGGGGTTGGAACTGTGAGTTCCATTATTAGGACAGTTGGCATATTTAGAGTGGTGGCTTGCAGGTCTGTAGTCATTGGAATTGAGGGCAACCATACATTGTGTGAATTGATTTATTCCTGACCACAGAGGGCTGATGGATGTTATTGGTATTGGGCTGGGTGGGGACATAAAGATAGTTTCTGACTTAGAAATTTCTGTTCCTTTTGGGCTTGATGGCTGCTTCTGTCTTCTGTGCCATTTGCATTCCTGAGGATGTAAATGTGCAATGGACTGTTAAGTAATAGTGATTGCAGAGTCACCATTTCACCACTAACTTTGGCATGGTGTCAAAGTCCTGCTCTTTAGGAGTCAGATGGTGGACAGCTTATGCCAACATTCAGATGGGTCTTCATTTCCTGCAGCCAGAATTATAGGCACTGATTACAGATGCTTCCTTTGGAGAGAAGTACGTTAATATAGAGATAACCCACGCCTGGGTGTGGGTAATGCTGGATTTACCCACGGTTGGTGTGGTTTGGTCACGAGGGCCAGTGGCCAAACAAAGCCAACCGTGGGTAAATCCAGCATTACCCACACCAGAAGTGGTTATTTATTATACAATGACATTATTTAAGAAAAAAAATTACTTTTCTTAAATAATGGCATTGTATAATGCCTCCTTGCTGCCCTTCCGCAGCTGTCTGGTATTCTGCGGCAGTTCTGATGTACTGCGTGCGTGCCTCGCGGTACATCAGAGCTGTGGGCAAAAGCAACGGAGAAAGCAAGATCTCCGTTGCTTTTTACAAACTGTTTCACTATGTTAAATGGGTTTAACATAGCGATACAGCTTTAAAAAAAGCAGCGGAGAATCTCCGTTGCTTTTTTTAAAGCTGTCTCGGTATGTTAAACCCATTTAACATAGCGAGACAGTTTTGAAAAAAGCAACGGAGAAAGCAAGATCTCTGTTGCTTTTTATAAACTGTCTCGCTATGTTCAAAGAGTTTAACATAGCGAGACAGCTTTAAAAAAGCAACGGAGAATCTCTGTTGCTCTTTTTAAAGCTGTCTCGCTATGTTAAACTCATTTAACATAGCGAGACAGTGTGAGGCAACGGAGATCTTGCGTTCTCCGTTGCTGTAAAAAAAAGTTATAGTAATGGGAAAAGTACGGGCAACCGGACCTTTTTCCATTACTATAGTTCGGATTTACAACGTGCATGCTGACCAATCAGTGTGCACGTTTTTGAATATTAATGGGGGGTCATTGTATAATTTCAGTTATGCCATTGTTCAGAGGGGATAATCTGTCCTAGAAGGGGCCTTCTCATCAACCAGTGCAAGCTTTTTTCAGCTGCCCTTTCCTTCAGGTCTCTGGAGGGAAAGATTCTGGAACCCATCTTGATTAATTTAAGCAACTAATCTATTATATGGTACCTTTGTGAGCATGGGGGATAGTTGTCAATTTTATTGTACAGAGAGGTGATGCATGGCAGGCAGTGATCCTTAGAGACATCGGTCTCTGAGCTTCACATATCTTCCGAAATGCACTTGCTGGCAGACTCCCCAATCTGCTCCTCCAGTCCTCTCCTGTAGTTGCGGATTCAAGAGCCATGTCTAGCTTTATTCTTCTGAAAGGTAGCAGAGTGTTTGCTGTCTTGGAGAATGTGATTCTTTCTTTCTGGCTTCTCTTCTATGCAACAGGTGCAATGGATGTATTCTTCATCCTTTCGCAAGGGAGACTTCTATATTGCCATCTCCCTTTGGCTGCTGATTCTGCACATCTTTGCAGAATTCAGGTAAGAAACACCAAAATGATTTCCTTAGTCACCCTCTTGGCCAAGGGTGTTTGTCTTTCAGGTCCCTGGCGATATTAAAACTCTCTCTCAGTTCTTACCATGGAGGGTTCTTACACCCCTGATGGTTAACTCATTTGTTCAGGATTTGTGAAGTTATATGCACATTGACCTAACTTTTTACCAGTATGTCCATTGTTGTAGGAAAGTCCTTCTGTACTGTACAGCTTATAAACAAATGGACTGTGTATATATCTAGGGATGTAATTGTCCCCCTTTACTCAACTCTAATGAGGCCAACCATTGAATATAATGCCAGCTTTGGCATGCATCTGTTCAGACATGTACAACAACCGAACTGCACACAGAGAAATACCTTACTAAAAGGATACAAGGCCTAAACAACATGTTTTACATAGACCGACACTAAAGCCCTGTCACTAACTCCTGTGTCCTACAGGCTAAAAGGTGACCTGTGTCTGGCATACAAGGCATCGTCCAACCCAATACTGATGGATTTACTACAAATCAGCAAGTCAAATAGCATCAGAAATACTGTATCTAGGGATCGTAATCTCTTCTGCAACATCAACACAATGGTTTGGAGGGACAGGTATATCCCACAGAAGATGCTACTGCTCTGGAATAGACTCCCCATCCACATAAAACAAAGTTTATCCTTGTCCGTATTGAAGCACAACAAAACAGAAAATTTACCCCAGGACTGCCCCTTGTAGTACTAATGGATAGAGGCAGCTCCTAAATGCTTTATCCCATGTGTGGTTCCCTTCAAATTATCTATGGTATGATCCCAATTATTGTCATTAGGGGTAATATATAATTGTCAACTATGGGATGGGTAAAGTCAATCTCTAACCAAATAGTATATGTTAATTTGAGCACAAAAAGAGAAATTGGATAGGCTGAAAATGGCTGTCAGGGGCAGCTAGCCCAGTACTTACCTAAGAATCTGTAGAGGTCTCTCTCTGTTGTGTAGACCCCTGTCTTCGCTGCAAGGCTTTGCTATTTTTATAAGTATTGTGATCACAGTTGACTTGCAGGCAGGGACATCAGAAGTTCTTGTAGCTTCCTGGAAGTGTAGTTTTCCTAATGGAAGAAGCTTTTCATTTGGGCAGAGCAGTAGTCCATTTGGGCAGCTTATCAGTGTTTGTGCTATCTAAGGGCTAAAGGATTTTTCTTTTGTACCACATGGTGCATTTTTCAGCCATTTCTACTTATAAAATTTTGTCCGATGAATGAAGGGTTATGGCCCAGCACTGGCTGGTCAAATTGATTTTCATCATAACCATTCACTGTTGTTAACTCTGTGGAATAGTGTCAAAGAAGTTCCAGTGCATGGCTTGACTTGCAGAGCCCCCCACTCTCAGCCTCAGAAGTCGGCCTTCTGCTTGGATGTCAGCACGCCCGTAGTATAAATTGTACGTATGTCTGCATCTTCATCTTTTTTTTTTTTTTTTTTACACTGTACTACAAGAAGTTATTAGTAGATGTGAATACTAAGTGTTGAGTCCATTTGTTTCACTTGGCTTCCAGAGTCCAGTAAGTATCCCCTTGAGGAGAAAAAGGTGTTCTTCATTTTGTCTAGTGCTAGTTTGAAAATAGATTTTTTTCGGCATATGCATCAGTAAAGATGTCATTCTCTAAAGTTAATAAGTGCATTTCCTGTAAAAAAGCATATCCCTCATAAGTACTTTTAGTGCACATTACACTTTTACAGTTTTTCTCCATTCTGTTATTACTGTTTGAGCAACACATGGTCTTGCTTGCATTAGTAACATAAAAGAAATATGAAAGGATTTAACTTGATCAGAAAGCCATTGTTGACTCTCAGCTACATCCAGGGGATCTTTACCCATCTTTCCTATGTATACTAAGTCCATGGTCACACAATGATTAATCTTCTTCTCTTTCGGCTGTTCCCGTTAGGTGTCACCATAGTGGATCATTTGTTTCCATTTCTTCCTGTCCTCTGCATCTTGTTCTGTCACACCAACCACCTGCATGTCCTCTGTCACCACATCCATAAACCTTATCTTAGGTCTTCCTCTTTTCCTCTTACCTGGCAGCTTCATCCTTAGCATCCTTTTCCCAATATGCCCAGCATCCCTCCTCAGCACATGTCCAAACCAGCACAATCTCGCCTCTCTGGCTTTGTATCCAAACCATCCAACCTGAGCTGACCCTCTAATATACTGATTCCTAATCCTGTCCATCCGTGTCACACCCAGTGTGAATCTTAACTTCTTTAACTCTGCCACTTCCAACTCTGACTCCTGCTTTTTTGCAGTGCCACCGTCTCCAATCCATACAACATAACTAGTCTTACTACCCTCTTGTAGACCTTCCCTTTCTCTCTTACTGGTACCCGTCTGTCACAAACCACATAACACTCTTCTCCACACATTCCACCCTGCCTGTACTCTCTTCTTCACCTGTCTTCCACACTCACCATTACTCTGAACTGTTGATCCCAAGTACTGAAACTCATCCACCTTTGCCAACTCTACTCCCTGCATCCTCACCATTCCTCTATCCTCCCTCTCATTCACACACATATATTCTGTCTTAGTTCTGCTGACCTTCATTCCTCTCCTTTCTAGAGCATATCTGCACCTCTCCAGGGTCTCCTCAACCTGGTCCCTACTCTCATTACAGATCACAATGTTATCTACAAACATCATAGTCCATGGGGCCTCCTGTCTGATCTTGTCTGTCAACCTGTCCATCACCATTGCAAATAAGAAAGGGTTCAGAGCTGATCCTTGATGTAATCCCACCTCCACCTTAAACGCGCCTGTCACTCCCACTGCAAACCTCACCACTGTCACACTACCCTCGTACATATCCTGTAACACTCTTACATACTTCTCTGCCACTCCTGACTTCCTCATACAGTACCACAACTCCTCTCTAAGCACCCTATCATATGCTTTCTCCAAGTCCACAAAGACACAATGCAACTCCTCCTGACCTTCTCTATATTTCTACATCAACAGGAAATCCCTGTAAAGGTGGTTACAGACCAATCATACTATCTCTACAATCTCACAGTACAACCAACAAATATAAAATCATCCCAGGAGATGTAAATGCATCAAATTTGACTTGCCCAATTTGCAACCCATTTTCCAAATGCTAACTCTATATTTTTACCTTGACGGATGTGTTAGCATTAGCATTTTGCACTAGGAGAGTTGTAGTGCTTTGTGTCCTAAGGAGCTGTAATTAGGTTTTAGAAAAATTTGCTCAATGAATGAAAAGATTTGCGAGATAGTTTAATATGCTTCACATTAGTATGGTTAACTTTGGTCTTCCTGTCACAAGTTTGAGATTTTTGCTGAAATTATTTTGTCATACTAACTTGTTAGCAAATCTGGCAATTTTATTATAGCATACTTCTTTTAACTAGTTCAGTTTTCTTCAGATTAGTGAAAATAGCAGAGGCATATTGGAGGGGAGATAGTAAATGCATCCTGGCAGTGGATTTCCGGGAGAAATCAGTGAGATCATGTTTAACCCTATAAAGGGATTATGGAAGAGCGAAAGAAAAAAGATATTGGTAACTTAGTAAGAAAAAATGAGAAAGTATTGGATAAGTCAGTTAGAAAACAAAATTATAAATAGTACAGTAGATAGTAATATTTAGCCTGGTTTAAGACAAGAGCAGTGCCGTGATTTGGATAAGTGAGTCTTGAGAAGTGTGTGAAATATATGAGGGTTAGAAGTGGAAAGTATTGGCTGTGGAGTCATGTTCCATAACCTGGAGATACTACTGGAATATAAAGAGTCACAATGGAAGTTATTAGATTATCAGACGATCTGAGTCTAGTGTTGGAATGCGTTTTAAGTAGATTTTGTAGAGCTGGACATTTTTCAGGTTGGTATCTTATGGGCTATAGAAAACTGGGTATATTTAAGGAGACTGGGTAATTCTAGCCAATCAAGTTACTGCACTGAAATACAGTGGTGTGTTCTGAATGGGGAATTGTTAGCAAATCTGGCAATTTTATTATAGCATACTTCAAGTTTAACCAGTTCAGTTTTAATCAGATTAGTGAAAATAGCAAAGTTGTATAGGAGGGGAGATAGTAAATGCATCCTGGAAGTTGAATTCCTGGAGAAATCAGCGAGATAAGGTTTAACTCTATAGAGGGAACCAAGTTTAAAGTGAACATTTTAATGACAGCTGCCAGGTGTTTATCAAATTTCAAGTGATCTATTGTGATACTAAGAACTTTGGTATGCGATACTGGTTCGGTAACGGATGTTATTTAAGGAGTAGATTTGGAAAGGTATAAGTTGTTTTGAGGGTTTGTTGTCTGTAAATAGCATTAGTTTTGTTTTATTGGGGTTAAGGATCAATTGTGAGGTGGCAAGCCAAGATTCCACTTCAGTAAAAGAGAGTTGAGAGTTGAGTTTGTTTAAGGAGTTCAGAGAGGTAGGGTGCTGCATATATAAGAATAGTCGTCTGCATATTGTATAGTTACAGTTGAGTTAGTAGCAGAATGGAGCTTATTTATAAAAAATATTAAATAAAAGAAGTCCTAAAATTGATCCCTGTGGTACCTCCAAGTGTAACAGGTAATGTAGGAGAACACTTGTTATATACCATTTTACTGCTCGTTTCCTGTCTGATAAATAGTTATGGGACCATTGGAGGGCAGGGAGACTTAATTTGAGACAAGAATTCTTGTAAAAGTCTTTGGTGGGAGACTGTATCAAAAGCTTTGGATAAATCTAGGAATACTGAGGAGAATAGCTGACCATTTTTTCTAAAATGGTTGATGGTGTTTGTAAAATGTAAAAGTGCTGTGGTTGTGCTATGGTTTGGATGAAAACCATGTTGGGTATTAGTAGATTATTAGAGAAAAGATGATTCATAAGTTGAGAATGGATACATTTTTCTAAGATCTTGGATGGGGTGATAGAACAGCAATAGATGCGTAATTAGAAATGTTGGTGTTGGTTCCCCTTTGTGTAGTGGTGATATGTAGGAAGTTTTCCAGATTTTGGGTACATAACTTTCTTTAATGGAACAATTAATTACTACTCATATTGGATAGGCTATAGCTTCAGCTGCTAACTTGAGGTAATCAGCAGGTAGCTTATGTGAAGCAAGGGTGGTAGGTTTTAGTTAAGCAATCTTCTTCTAAAACTTGGTGAAGCTGTTTTAAATGAAAAGTATTCAATAGAATTATGAGGAACTGTAGGGAGTTTTACTGGGGTAATAATTGTTTTGGTAAGGTTTAGGATGAGACTGGTAAAGTAGATATTGAATTTGGTTGCAGTGTTATGTTGTGCATTTCTGGAAGAGGGAGATGGGGTGAGAGATTGACCTGGTTGTAGTAGTCGATTTATACTTGCTCAGAATTTTTTAGGGTTATTTTAGTATTTCTGTTGTGCTGTTATATAGTATGTTTTTTGTCAGAAAAGAAAATCTGCATCCTGAATACTGTATGGAAATATACACACAGGTTAGTGCTCAAAAAACTATTAGAGTCTCCTCTAAGTCATAAAGTAGTAGTGAATGTTTAAAGTATAAAACCAGTTTTAGCAAATGTAGGCCAGGATAACGGACTTTGGGAGGAGGGGCAAACAAATCCATAGCGTCTGAACCAGTGCACACGCTTATGTAATTTACAAATCAATATTACTTGATCTCTGCAAATGAAATGGTAAAGGGTACTACTTATTACATACAAAGCAGGCTGTTTCACCACTGTTCTTGCTGCTGCAGGTGGGGAATTATTGAAATGGAGCTACACTGATAAGGAAATGCAGGCTGTTTAGCTGCCGATGGGATATTATTTAAGTGATGTATAACACGGTCTAATGTATTAAAATCATTTAATTGTTTTAGGTTTGCATTCTCTTCAGTGCAAAACTCATTTTCAGTGCACACATTTCTAGTCACTTATACAGAAAAACAAACCTTGCATACCTGTAGATGTCCTTCCATATCACTGTTGCAGTATTCATAACCTAAGGGATGTCCTGCCAAAGACAGCCCGATGACTGGCCAGTATACTAAAGCCTTTAGAACTTATAGGTGCTGTACACCGCACGTATTCTCCCTGATCAAGTTGTAGGGCATAAAGACATATGCTCGCACACAATCAGAGCTGGAAAAGCCTCAGGAGGAAAAGAATGTCCCTAGGCGCACACACATCCATAAGGAGGAAGAAGTGGAAGAGTTATAGTAAGATTTTACACAACTGTATTATGTCCTTCCATGTAATTGTTCCAGTATTCATAACTTAAGGGAGATTACAGAAGCTCAAGAGGAAGCATGGGAAGAGGACAGCACGGAAGAACCCTAAAGAAACCCATGCAGAATAGCCCTGCCAATGCCAGCTCTGGCCGTGGAACTAACATCCAACTTGGTGAAAGTATGAGCAGAAAACAGATGACTCCAACTGTTTTAAGTGAACATTTAAGGGAAACGTTTTGGAAATGACTGATTTGAAAACCTCAGCACTTGACCCTTCAGTTGTGTACTGTTTAGATCGGTAGTATCTGAAACATTTTCACCTGTTAGTTCCTTCAGCTGTTTGTCAGTATGAGAGTTAGTACAAGTGCGAGTACTGTGTAATCTTTTGCTTTGCTGAGAATACACAGGGCTGTGTCAGCATATTAAGTACAAGTGCACATAGTAGTGACTGCCTCAAGTATCACTTTAACAGCTGAGTGACTTACAAAATGTTTTAATGAAAAAAAATAACAAAGAAGTGCTTGATTGCTTTAAATCCCAAATGCTTAGAATAATGTTTTTCTTTTCCAGAGTGATGAAAATGAACAGGATCAGCAGTCTGATACAGAAGACGATGCACATAAAAAAGAGCAAGAGGTGAATATTTTTACTATTTATTTTTAACTTTTGTTAATCATTTTAGCCCTTTTAGGCCTTTGGCCACTTTTCAGGAAAGAGCCAAAGTGGTATCCCTGCTGATAGTTGGACTAGAGTGCATATGGCAAGTTCTCCACCCTCTTTTTTAATAAGTGCCATAAGGTTGTTTATACCAGCAGCTCAGGTGGATGGACCAACATTGTAGTTACTGCTCATGCGAATAGTCAAGCAAATGTCATATTTGTGTTCAGATACAGCTTTTATTTGTCTTGCATATGCATGGTTTGAATGTAAATTTTATGTTTCTAAAGGCCTGTATGCTTGCCTTTGGGAGTTTTCTGACTCCTCCTATTTTACTGTAGTTTTGCCCATTACTTTGGCACACCATTAAGGAGAAGTATCACTGTGCTGTTTTATAGGTATTATTAGAGCTTCCCATCAGGTCCTTTACAGTACATGCAGCAGAGACAAGCATGAGTAACCTGTGACTGATGTTTTATTTACTTGCTTTTAAAGTTTTTGTTGCATTGCATGATGATTTATTTGAATATATTATGTTGAACTTTATATGACTGCAGAAGGTTAATGTATTGATATGTTCAAAATAATCGGAGTGCTTGGAATTAGAGCTAGTTCTGGGATAGTTGAGTTCAGTAGTAGTAGTTAGAAGAAAACTGCAATGGTGCGTAAACATTATATCAGATTCAAGAGACCAAAAATTCTCCAGTGTGGTAGATATCCTCAAGATACCATTCTATGGTTAGTATAAGCTTTCTTAAAATTATGTCCATTTCCCAAGTCATATTTTTTTGATTGTTTAATGTTTGTATGTAGCCCTTGTAAAAGGAGGGAAAGCAGCTATTAAGGGGAGGAAAAACTGCCTTGATGATAGAGAACATATAATTTCTCTTCAGGATGATTTGCTGTAACCCAGGTTACTAGTAAACCATGTTAGAGCAATTAGGGCCAACTTAGATATAGAGGTAACATATACAATAAGGACTGATTTTTGTGGACTTGTATGCGTACATTTTTTTATAAAAGCATTATTATTTAATGTGTATCTGTGTCTTTAAATGAATGGAAACTGTTTTGCAAAAACTGGAGTCTTGAAAGGAGTATTGGAAGCTGATGTAAGTTACAGGTTATGTATGGGATGGCACTTGACATCCTTAAGAATGTTTAAAAAAAACGCTCCTTATTGAAATGACAAGTGCCAGCACTCTGGAAAAAAGTCAGAAATGCAGAAGAGCGACTCTCGAACGTCACTCTAAACCTCCTTTTTGCAACGTAGCAAACCCCCCTGCACCCCCACCCCACCAAACTTGTATGTACTGACTCAGGGATGGTCATACTTCAGAGAAAAGGGAATATTCTGAGGAATGGACAATTTAGAGTTAGTATATGCAAAGTCCATTTTTTTGGACAGTTAGTCTGTGTTTCAGGACTCACTCTAGCTGGTCCCAGAATTTCAAACAGTTGCAAAAAAAAAAAAAAAAACCACCATGGTTTGGCAGTAGAGTGAAACCCACAGATTTCACAAGCAGTGGCACTCCAAACAAGGAAACACCAAACTAGAAGAATATTAGAATTTTCATTTCCGTTTACTTAAAAGCCTTCATCAGAATAACTGCTGTCATTGCAAAACTGTTTAAAAAGATGTTCACCAAAGTAACATGCTCAAAACTTTAGCCAATTGAGTTTTGCTGCCTTCACTTTTAAAATAGTTACTATTTTAAGTGTCATTGAAGCCAGTTAGTCTCTAATCTATTCTAAACTGTGCTAGCACTTTGATATCTTGCAAGTTATTCAGAACCATTGTAAAGTCACAATGATTAGAATATATACGTAGTGCATTCGTATTCATAGGAATATTTTCTAGTTGTCACTTAAGATGATCTCTGTCTCCTCATTGATTTGTGTATTAGTGTAAGTAAATATTGATGTTCTTCGTGTTTCACTGTTGCAGTCATAACATTTGGGTTATCCCTGCCAGGATAGCCCTCGGCCGGCCTGAATGCCAGAGGCTTAGTATTTCTGCGTCGGTTGATGTCGCTTCAGGACTGACGTCAGGTCATCAGTAGTATAAAAAAAGGCAGCCAATGCCATTACATCAGTCTTTCTTGCTGAGGAGCCTAAAGCAGAAGCAGTTCCCATGAGTGCCGGTCAGCCGCTACCTGATTTTTTTTTCCGAATTGAAGCTGAAGTCTTCTAAATCAAAGTACCACATTGGGGATCCTCTTTTCTTGCTCTAGCCGATGTCAGAAAAAGTCAACAATTGTCTCGCCTGTGGAAAGCAAATACCACACCGAGATTTTCATTCTTACTGCGTCACTTCTTTACGCCCAGACCACGACATCCCTCAGTGTTGCTTTTGTGCTTTAACGCCAGAACTATATGTCGTCGGGCCCTTATTGTAGCTAGATACTTTCACTTACAGTCCTCGAATTCCGATGTGGCTTCAGTAAGCCATCCGACAACAGATCATATGAAAAAAAACGTAAGGATAAAGGCACAGTCCAAACCTACCGGCGACGCTCCCATTAAGCTAGTCTTCGGTTCACCGGTCCTCAGTGAGGTTCTTTCGCAGCTCCTGATGCCTGCTTCTGTGGATTCACAGGCTGCTACCCAGACCCTTTCGGAGTCCGGTATGCCACAAAACTCTTCTTCTACTAAGGATCCTGCGGCTGTCTCTACCTTGGATGGTTCCGGAGTTGCTGAGCAGGCACCGGCTTCCGAGGAAGTACTTCATACTACCAATTCTTGACACAAACTAACGACATCCACGTCTACCGTTCTTTCAAAAACCGCGCATCTAAGGCTCAGGGTATGAGCCACACCCAAGAAACCAACGACCCAGTCTCAGGCACCTACTTCCTTGCCTTAGTCTCAAATGATTAAAATGGCAGAATACCTTATCAGGCTGATCAGGGGAAGAGAAGCTACCCCTTCCAAAAGAAAGAGATCTGTCCCCAGTAGCTTTGTCTGAACAGGAGTCTGATGACTCTGATGCATCTGAATATGAAGACATGCAACCCCTCTCTGCTTATGAAGATTCTGATGCAGAGGATTCCATTCCTTCAGCCTCTCCACTTGAGGACTTTTCGTTTGGGGAAACCCTTCATAACTTAAGGGAGCATTTCCAATGGGAATGTCAGGACTACCCTCAGTCTAAAAAGAGACTCTGAGAATTTTTAGATCTTCCACAGCACAGACCCCTGGCCATTCCCCCAGTCCTGGATATTGTGGACGATGGTTTCCTGGAATCCAGTTTGACTCCTGACACACACTCCCTCCTGCACCCAGAACACCTGACAGGTATTAGAGTCCCTGGCTCTCACAAATTTATTTTCAAAACTCCTGCTGCTGACCCTGAGGTTATTGCTCAAGGACATAAAGGAATTAAAGCAACCTCTGCTAAGAATCCCACACCCTCAGATAGGGATTCCGTAGCACTAGATAGCTGGGGTAAAAAAAATATACATCTCTGCTACTCTTGCTATCAGAGCTCTGAGTTGCCAGTTCCATATGCTAACATTTCAGAAACATACCCTGGAACTCCTCAAACAAAATGTGTCTGCCTTTCCTGCTTGTGGAGAATGTAAACAGTTACAAGAGTTAATGTATTCTGCAAGTTAAGTGACTAAGCACACCATACACTGTGGTTTTGACGCCCTAGAAGCTACTTGCAGGGCAGCAGTCACTGGATGTTTTTCGTGTTTCACTGTTGCAGTCATCACATTTGGGTTATCTGCTTGCAGTAGCCCTCAGTCGGCCTGATTATCAGTCTTGGGTCCTGCGTCAGTTGCTGTCTCATCCTCCATGATGTCGGGTAGTCAAGGGTAAAAAGCATGCTGCCAACACCATTACATCAGTTTTTCTTGCCGTGCGGTGCCCGAAGCAGAAACAGTTCGCAAGTGCCGGTCAGCCGAATCCTGAAATTTCTGTTTTCGAGTTTCAGAACTGAAGTCTTCAACCAAAGCTAAGTACCCCGTTGGGTTAACTTTTTCTTGCTCTAAACCGGTCAGTAAAAGTCAATAATTGTATTTCTTGTGGAAAGCAAATACCTCCTCAAGATTTTCATTCGTACTGTATTCCTTGCCTAGACCCTGACCACAACGTACCTCCCTGTCGGTTTTGTGCCTTATTTAAGCAATGAACTATTCGTCATCGGTATATTTACGCTTCTAAATATTTTGGTACTCTGTTCAATTATCCAGATATGTCTTCAGTAAGCCACCTGACTACCGACATTCCGAAAATTTACCAACATAAAGACAGAGACAAGGCCGCCTAGGTCCAAAGCTGCTGACAATGCTTCTCCTAAGCTAGTCGCCAGTTCTCTGGTACTCAGTTCACAGCCCCTGATACCCGCTACTTCAGATTCGCAGGCTTCTACTGAGACCCATTCCGGAGTCTGGTATGCCGCGAGATGCTTCATCTGTGGAACCTGCAGATGTCTCTACCTTGGATGGGTCCGGAGCTGCTGTGCAGGCACCGGCTTCTGAGGGTGTATTCAGGCCTACTGACTTGCATATTAAACCGACATCATCTTCTTCTTCAAGGCTTAAAACTCGAACCATGCCTAGAAAACCGACGTCCAGACTGCATGGTCAGGCCTCTATGTCTAAAAAACAAATTATAAGAATGGCTGAAGACCTTATTACTTTAATCAGGAGAAGCCAACCTTCCCCCTGTAAGAGACCTAGGACTGAATTTGCTTATGATACTTCTGATCAGGATTCTGAAATTTCTGTTTCCTCTGATAACCAGGATATTTACTTTTATCTACCTATGAGGATTCTGATGCAGAGGACGCTTTTCCCTCTGCTCCCCCCCAGAAGATTTCTCTTTTGGTGAAACCTTGCATACTCTTAGGGAGCATTTTTGCTGGGAAAGCCAGGATTACTCTGATTCTAAAAAGGGATTTCTTACTCCTGCCTCAACACAGGCCTTTAGCTATCCCTCCTGTACTAGACATTGTTGTTGATGCCTTTTCGGAATCTAGCTTGGCCCCCTGACTCTTTACCTCCTGCTCCCAGAAAACCTGATAGATATTACAGGGTTCCTGACTCTCTCAAGTTCCTTTTTAAAAATCCTACTGCAGATCCTGAGACCATTTCACAGGGACCCAAGGGCATTAAGACTACTACTGCCAAAAATCCTACCCCTTTGATAGAGATTCCAGGGCGCTGGATAGATGGGTTAAGAAGGTATACAGTTCTGCAGCCTTGGTCATTAAGGCCTTAAACTGCCAGTTTCCTATGTTAAAGTATCAGCAGCATATTATTGGATTGCTTAAACAGAAAATGATTCCTGACTGTGCTAAAAGTAAAGAATTACAGGATTTAATGCATTCTGCTGAACAGGTTGAAAAACATACTTTGCAATGTGGTTTTGATTCACTAGAGGCATCTTGCAGGGCTGCTGTCACTGGGTCTGTACTTAGAAGGCATGCCTGGTTTAAGGAGCAATCTTTGCCAGATCTTGTTAAAGCTAAATTGCTGGATGCTCCCTTAAATCAGGACTGCCTATTTAGCAACAAAGCAGAAGAAGTGCTTAAAAGATGGAGGAAAAAGCTAAATCTATGCAAACTGTTAAAGATTTCCAAAGGTACAGCCTCCAAAATTTAGTAGGCATTGGCCCTCTAAGAATTGGTCCTTTCATGCCCCTTCCAGGCCTTCTCAGTCCAAATGCAGAACCAGCAGAACACCCAGGCTGCAGTCCCAGGGTACGCACAGGACTAAGCAGTGGGGGGCTCCCACTTCCAAGTCAGGGAGTAGTAAGACTCCCCTCTATGGTAAGCTGTCCCAATGACTTAACTTTAAAACTGCCAAGCACTTCTCAACTGACTGCTCCTTTAGGGGGGAAAGACTGCTCTGCAGGCAGAAAACTGGGAACTTATTACACAGGACAAATGAGTTTTAAATATAGTTTCCCAAGGATACAGATTTCACTTCCACACATTACCAACCCCAAACGGTTGGCCAGATCTACCCCCAAATTAGTGGGCAGAGGCTCAAAAGCAAGTACTCTCTCTCTTAAGCATAAGGGCTATTCAAACTGTACCAGAAGAGGAAAAGGGACAAGGTTTCCTACTCTAGACTTTTCCTGGTACCCAGAAAAGACGAATCATGGTGCCCTGTCCTGGACCTTTCTATCCTAAAAACCTTTTTGGTGATCCCAAAATTCAAGATACTAACTGTTCACCAGTTGCTTCCTATGTTAGGCAAGGATGCTTGGTTGGCAATACTGGATTTAAAGGAAGCCTACCTGCACATCCCAGTCAGGGAATCTTGCAGAAGATACCTACGCTTCAAAGCAGGCTACATGCGCTATCAGTTCTCTGCACTGCCCTTTGGCTTATGTACTGCGCCCAGGGTATTCACAAAGTGCCTAGCTCCAGTCATTGCATGTTGCAGGCAAAGAAATATTCAAATATACCCATACCTGGATGATTGTCTAATTCAGGCAGAAAGCCAGGGCATACTTTTGAATCATCTGGCATTTGTACAAAATGTGCTAACTTGTCTGGGGTACACCATAAACAAAAATAAATCACATTGTGTACCATGTCAACAAATTGCATTCCTGGGAGCAAGCTTGAACACAGCTTCCCAGATGGCTTTCCTCACGCCAGAGAAAGAAATTCATTTGACAACTTACTTCAAACTAATGGCCACAAGAACCCTGCTATCTGCAAGGCAAATACTGCAAGCCTTGGGGTTCATGGCCTCCTGCATTCTCCTAATAACATATGCAAGACTGCATATGAGGAAACTACAATGGTGTCTAAAAAGCCTATGGTGTCAACATTCTCAGGATCTAGAAGCAATGATTCATATCATACCTTGCCTACAGTTAGAGTTTATTTGGTGGGCAGAGGCCTGCCACCAAAACAAGGGACTACAATTCACTCTACCCCCTGTCGCCCAAACCCTAACAACAGACGCATCAGACTATGCATGAGGGGCTCACCTGGCAGGGAAGTGCATTCAGGACAAATGGAACCCAAGTCAAATGCACATGCATATCAATCAAAAAGAAATGTTGGCTGTACAGAATGCTCAGACAGCCTTCAAGGACCACATTCTTCCAGGACAATTAATGGTAAAGACGGACAACACTGTTATGTGGTGCATAAACAAGCAGGGGGGTACCCATTCATACCCCCTCTGCAGACTAGCCATGGCTCTGTGGAACTCAGCCTTGAGCTACTAAGTGCATCTACAGGCACAATTCCTGCCAAGAATACTAAATACACTGTTAGATGAACTAAGCAGAAGTCTCATGGACCCACACGAGTGGAAACTGGAACCAAAGACTTTCAACATGTTGATAAACAAATGGGGGAGCCCAGATATAGACCTGTTTGCCTCCCCCCAGAACTACCAATTGGACAAATTCTTCACAGGGACTCCCCACAAACAAGCTTGGAAAGTGGATGCCCTGTCCTTCAGCTGGATAAATCTTATCAGTTTATGCCTTTCCTCCTGTGCCTCTCCTCTCCAAAGTACTACTAAAGATCAAAAAGGACAAACCAAGGACGATACTGATTGCACTAGACTGGCAATGCCAACACTGGTGTACCCCCTCTTGCGCAGTGTGTCACTGCTGGCTCCATGGCATCTGCCTCAGACCCCTACCCTGCTGTTTCAGCAGGAGGGCCAGATTCTGCATCCTCAGCTTCAAACCCTGAACATGGCAGCCTGGCTAATTACTAATCTCTCCATCACCATCCTTCAGTAAACAAATGTTGGATGTCATTTTGGAGGCAAGGAGGCCTTGTACTAGAAAATCTTATGCTGAAAAATGGAAAAGATTCTGTTCCTGGAACCAAACTCAAGGGTTGGACACAGCAGTGCCCAATTTACCTCAGATTCTTCAATACTTAACTGAGATGCTTCACAAGGGACTTTCTTTTTCCTCCATCAAAATTCATGCCTCAGCCATTTCAGCTCATTACAGCACAGAACCACCCCACTTCTCTCATCCACTGCTCAAGCAGTTCCTCAGAGGGGCCAAAAACTTGAGACCACCCAGGAGAGCCCCAACTCCAGCCTGGGACCTTAACTTTGTATTGGAAAAACTCACTCTACCTCCTTTTGAGCCAGCTGCAAGTGCATAGTTAAAATTCCTTTCTTGGAAAATAGCCTTCCTTTTAGCAATCGTTTCAGTAAGAAGGGTATCTGAATTACAGGCCCTTATGGCAGTGGAGCCTTTCATCATCTTTCATGCAGACAAGGTGTCCCTCAGGACCAGTCCCTCCTTCATGCCCAAGGTAGTATCCAGTGTGGCCCTTAATCAGTCCATTTATTTGCCAACCTTCTTTCCTAATCCACAGAACAAAGGGGAATGGATACTGCACTTCTTAGATGTGCACAGACAACTTAGATTTTACTTGGACAGGACTAAACCTCAAAGGAAATCTGAACAACTGCTGGTGGCATTTGCTGCAGGGGCAGAGGGGAAGGCCATTTCAAAGCAAACCATTTCTAAATGGATAGGCCATTGCATTAATTTCTGCTATAAGCACCATGGAAAACCTATCCCACAGGGGATAAGACCACACTCAGCCAGGGCTGCATCTACCTCTACAGCCTTTCTGGGAGGTGTCCCTACCAGGGACATCCTAGAAATTGCTACCTGGAGTTCTGTACATACTTTCACCAAACACTACCATTTGCCAGTTTTCTCTAAATCCAGAGCTGGTTTTGCCACTGCAGTCTTGCAGGGCCTTATAGCTGGTCCTAATGTTATCTAAATTTCTCCTCCCATCCTTAGCTTTGGGAATCTACCTAAATGTGATGACTGCAACAGTGAAGCACGAAGAACACAGTACAGTTGTGTACACTTACCATAAATGTAGATGTTCGAGTGTATTCACTGTTGAAGTACTGGTTACCCTCCCTCCAGCCCCCTGACTTCTTTTGGCTATACCTTTACTCTCCTTTACTATGCTTAAAAGCGTTTCGTTGCATTTGCTTTTTTTGTTGGAGGTATAACCTTGTATGTGTATATATATATATATATATATATATATATATATATATATATATATATATATATATATATATTTAATTGCTTCCCATTAGGGGGGCACTTGACATCTGGGGCAAGAAAAACTGATGTAATGGCATCGACTGCATGCTTTATACCCCTGACTACCTGACGTCATGAAAGATGAAACAGCAACCGATGCAGGACCCAAGACTTTGATGCTCAGGCCGACTGAGGGCTACTGCGAGCAGATAACCCAAATGTGATGACTGCAACAGTGAATACACTCAAACATCTACATTTATGGTAAGTGTACACAACTGTGCTTTCTCTAAACTCTCTGGCAGACCACTTAAGGAGAAATCTTCTGGACCCACATGAGTGGCAGCTAGACAAATGAACCTTCACCCTGATAACTCAGAAATGGGGCATCCCGAAGGTCGACCTTTTTAACTCCCACACCAACCATCAGCTCAGCAAGTTCTGCACCAGGGAGCATCACTCCGTGGCTTGGAAAGTGGATGCCCTTTTCTTCCCCTGGGTCAATCTATCGATCTATGCTTTTCCTCCACTACCCCTCATCTACAGGGTACTGCTCAAAATAAGGGAGGAAAAACCGAGGGCAGTTCTTATTGCTCCAGACTGACCCTGCCAGCACTGGTACCCACTTCTGCACAGCCTGGACCCACTGCCACCATGGCATCTCCCTCAGACCCCAACCCTCCTGACCCAGAGGGAAGGAAAATTCATGCATCTCCAATTCCAGACCCTCAATTTGGCAGCCTTGCTTATTCCCTGACCACTGATCAATCTGTCAACGTCAGTTAACAGGTTCTAGATGTTATATGTGAGGCCAGACTCTCTATCACTAGAAAGTCTTATGCTGACAAATGGAAAAGGTTCTGCAGCTGGATACAGGCTAAGGGAGCCCAGCCCTCCCTACCTCTCATCCTGGGTTACCTAGCTGACCTACTGCACAGTGGTCTTTCTTTTTCCTCTATTAAAATTCATGCCTCTGCTATCTCTGCTTATTTCCACACTGCGCATCTCCTTTTCTCACACCATCTGAACAAACAATTCCTAAGAGGGGCTAGCAACTTGAGGCTACCCAGAAGAGCACTTACCCCAGCTTGCGACCTTCACTTTGTGTTGGAAAAGCTCACCCTGCCCCCTTTTGAACCAGCATCTTCAGCAGAGTTAAAATTTCTCTCCTGGAAGACAGCTTTTCTTCTGGCCATCACTTCAGTCAGAAGAGTCTCCGAGATACAAGCAGTCATGGCTGTGGAGCCCTTCATCATCTTCCATGCTGACAGAGTTTCCCTCAGGACTAACCCATCCTTCATGCCCAAGGTGGTGTCCAGTGTGGCTCTCAACCAATCCATTCATTTTGCCCACCTTCGTCCCTAACACACAAAACAAGGGGGAAAGGATCCTGCACTCTCTAGATGTGCACAGACAGCTCAGATTTTATGCAGACAGGACTAAATCATTCAGAAAGTTTGATCAATTACTCATTAGTGTTGCTGCAGGGGCAGAGGGCAAAGCCATCTCTAAACAATTTCCAAATGGATAGCACACTGCATCCGTTTCTGTTGCAAGCAACATGGAAACCCTCCCCCTAAGGGGGTCAGGACTCACTCCACCTGAGCAGCCTCCACCTCTGCAGCTTTCCTCAGAGGAGTCCTCACCAGGGACATCCTGGAGGCTGCCACCTGGACATCTGTTCACACTTTCACCAAGCGTTACTACCTGCCTATCTTCTTCAAATCCAGGGCAGGCTTTGCCACTGCAGTTTTGCAGGGCATCCTAGCCAGCCCCTAGTCTACTTGACTGCCTCCACTCTTTTCCTCAGCTTTGGGAAACAACCCAAATATGATGACTGCAACAATGAAACATGAAGAACATAGTACAGCTGTGTACACGTAACATAAATGTAGTTGTTAATGTATTCACTTTTACAGTCCTGGTTTCCCTCCCTCCATCCCTTGCTTCTCTCTCTCTCCTTAGAAGGAACGACAGCAACCGACGCAGAAATACTAAGCCTCTGGTAGTCGGGCCGGCCAAGGGCTACCCTGGTAGGGATAACCCAAATGTGATGACTGCAACAGTGAATACATTCGAACATCTACATTTATGGTAAGTGTACACAACTGTACTTCTCTGCTTTTTTTTGTTTAAATGTTCTAAAAATATATCATCTGTATTGGCCATGTCATATTCTGTATCTAAAAAACATTTCTTTTAAAGTCTGGTCTTCATTCATAAATACTGTGTCTTATGTTGCTAATATTGCTTCACTTATAGCCTGACTTTTAGAAATATTATGTTTGGTATGTATGGGGAGGCAAGTGTTAGCATGTAAATATGTATTGCTGACTGTGGGGTTTTTTGTTGAGTTTTGCACTGTAATGTACCGTTTACATTAATCTTACTAATGATAACATCTAAAAATTGATCTACATTTTTGCCCAGACACAGAAAACTACCTGTGGACTGGCTTACATGAACCTGAAATTTTGACTAATTCCTCACCATCTTCTCAGATGAAAAAACAAATAATCTGTGTATCCAAGGTACAGTCTTATATTGTTTTTGAATGGGCTGTTTTAAATGAATTCATTGTCCCACAAAAGTTAATACCAGGTTAGTGAAAGTGGGAGCTACTACTGCCCCCATTGCTACTTCACAAACTTCGTCATAAAATTTATCATTGAACCCAAAGTAATTATTGCTTAACGCTGTGTTTATTGGATGTTCTTCATGTTTCACTGTTGCAGTCATCACACTTGGGTTATCCTGCCAGGGGTAACCCTCAGTCGGCCCAAATCCCAGAAGCTTAGTATATCTGCGTCAGTTGCTGTCGCTCCAGGACTGATGTCAGGTCGTCAGTGGTATAAAAACAGGCAGCTGGCTCTATATTACATCAGTCTTTCTTGCCGAGGAGCCTGAAGCAGAAGCAGTTCACACGAGTGCAGGTCGGCCACTGCCTGAGTTTTTGTTTCTGAAATTGAAGTTGAAGTCTTCTAAAGCTAAGTACCCCGTTGGGGATCCTTTTTTCTTCCTCTAACCGATTTCAGAAAAAGTTAACAATTGTCTCGCCTGTGGAAAGCAAATACCACACCGAGATTTCCATTCTTACTACGTCACCTGTTTAGGCCCAGACCATGACGTCCCTCACTGCTGGTTTTGTGCTTTGTTCAATGCCCGAACTATATGTCGTCAGGCCATTATCATAGCTAAATTCTTCCGCTCTCTATCTCTGTATTCCGAAATGGCTTTGGTAAGCCATCCGACTACCGATCTTCCAAAAAAAGTAAGGATAAAGACAGACACAGACCTCACAGGTCCAAAACTGCCGACAACGCTTCCATTAAGCTAGTCGCCAGCTCAACGGTACTCATTGAGGTGCTTTCGCAGCCCCTGATGCCTGCTTTGATGGATTCACAGGCCGCTACCGAGACCCGTTCGGAGCCTGGTATGCAGCAAGACTCTTCTTTGACTACGGAACCTGCGGATGTCTCTACCTTGGATGGGTCCGGAGCCGCTGTGCAGGCACCGGCTTCTGAGTAAGTTCTTCGCACTACCGATAGTCAACACAAACTGACCACTTCTTTCGTGTCTTCGGTTCTTTCTAAAACTACAGAGTTTCTAAGGCCCAGAGTATGAACTATGCCTAAAAAAAAGTCCCAACCTCAAGTGCTTGCTTCCTTGCCTCAATCTCAGATGCTTAAAATGGTGGAAGATCTTGTCATGCTGATTAGGGGAAGCCAGCCTACCCCTGCTAAAAGGAAAAGAGACTTGTCCCCAGCAGCTTTATCTGACCAAAAGTCCGACTCTGGTTTCTGATTATGAAGACATGCCCTTATCTGCTTATGAGGATTCAGGTGCAGAGGAATCTGTTCCTTCTACTTCTCTTCCAGAGAATTTTTCTTTTGGTGAAACCCTGCATACCTTGAGATAACATTTCCATTGGGAATGCCAGGATTATCCACAGTCCAAAAAGGGACTCAGAGAATTTTTAGATTTACCACTGCACAGACCCTTAGCCATTCCTCCTGTTCTGAATGTTGTGGATGATGTTTGTATGGAATCCACTGTAACTCCTGATACTCATCTCCTGCTCCCAGGAAACCTGACAAGTACTACAGAGATGTAAGGGAGGAGAAGAACAGGTTCATAGGTTCATAGTACTAAGCTAACTGCCCTTGCGAGCCATTGTAAGCCTAGCCAATTATCCTTTGTGAGACTCAAACCCTGCACCTTGTCTTTGTAAGGCAAACACCTTAGCCATTAGGCCACCCTCCCAACCCTTTGTGAATTATTTGAATGATAATGAATTTGCTATTAAATTTGAAGGATTACAAACAGGGAGGAAAATTAATTATTTAGATATTACATTAGATGTACTTGATATAGGGGCTATTAAAACTAACATTCATAGAAAATTTGATCAGCCCAACTATGTTTCATGCCACCAGCTGTCATCCCAAACACACTCTGACAGTGATTCCATATGGTGAGCTACTTAGAGTAAGCAGGCTATGTAGTGATATACGAGAAAGAACAGAGGAAATCAAAAGAGTAGCAGTAATGTTAAGCAAAAGGGGTTATGCTGACAGTATAATTAATGAAAGCTTAAAAAGGATAAATAACAAAGGAAGGGCTTTACCGTACAAGAAACAAAAAGGTAGTAGTTTGATAACCGGACAGTGTCCGGACCAAAATGAAGAAATATTTTGTGTGTCTGTGTATAATTTATTTTCAGCTACCCAAGAAAAACTGCTATCTGAATATTGGAACTTCTTGAAAGAAGAGGTTTCTGCCCTTCAGAATGTAAGATTACGTTTCTCATATAAAAGAGGGCGTAGTATAAAGGACTTTTTAGTGAAAGGAGCTTACAAAAGACCACAGCTTAAAATGGAGGAAGTACCTATTGTGGGTACGAAAAGGTGTGGTAAATGTTCAGTATGTCAACATATAGTATCCACATTCCCCATGATTAATGGTAAAAAGTTTCAAACAAAGGGAGTTTTTACATGTAAAAGTAAGGGGGTAGTGTATGCTTTGAGCTGCGAATGTCAAAAGTTTTAGATAGGAGAGACAAAAAGGTGTTTGAATGAAAGAGTTAAAGAACACATCAGATGTATTAAAAATCAAAAGGATATTAGCCCAGTAGCACAAGATTTTAATATGAAACAGGGTAAATTGGAAAGTTTAAGGGTTTCAGTTTTAGAACAAGTAGAGGATGAATTTCTAAACAAAGAAAGTTTTAAATATTTTTTAAGAAAAAAGGAATCCATCCTGATATTGAAATTTAACACATTACAGCCAAGAGGTATAAACAAAGAATGTAATTGGAAGAGTTTTGTTTAATGCACTTTAAAAAAAAAATTTTTTTAAGTTAATTGAATAATTGTTTAATTGCTTAAGGTTAATATCTAAGCTAACTGTTTTTAGGAAATGGATGTATTCTGTTAAAGGCTATGTTGTAGCCAAGGAGCTAGAGTGAAAAACATTGGTTTTGGAATAAAATATCTAAAAATTTCTGCAGTCTAATTCCCGAGTTGTGATATATAGGTAATACAGAGTTCCTGACTCACATAAATTCTTTTTCGAAAATCCTACTGCTGACCCAGAGGTCATCTCCCAAGGACCTAAGGGAATAAAAGCAACCACAGCTAAGAATCCCACCCCCTCGGACAGGGATTCCCGAGCTTTAGACAGATGGGGTAAAAAAATGTATACACTTCTACATCTCTTGCCATTAGAGTATTAAATTGTCAGTTCCATATGCTGAAATACCGGCAACATACTGTGGAACTTATTAAACAAAAACTATCTACCTTCGCTGACTGTGCAGAAAATAAAGAATTACAAGAGCTTATGCATTCTGCAAGCCAAGTTAGTAAGCATACCCTGCAATGTAGCTTTGACTCCCTAGATGCATCCTGCAGGGCAGCAGTCACAGGTTCTATACTTAGAAGGCATGCTTGGCGTAAGGAACAGACCTTGTCACACCATGTCAAATCAAAATTATTGGATGCACCGCTGAACAAAGACAATCTGTTTGGCACCAAAGCAGAAGTGATTTTAAAAAAGATGGAAGAAAAAGCTAAGTCTATGCAGACAGTTAAAGATATTTTTGCAAGTCCTGCCTCCAAGATTCAGTAGGCCATTACCCCTCAAAACATTGGTCCTTTCCAGCCCCCTCAAGGCCACCTCAGACTAGACCTAGGGGAAGCAGACCCCCTATACAACAGTCTCAGGGTATGCAGAGATCTAAGCAATGGAGTACCTCCACTTCTAAAACTGAGAGTGCTAGGCCACCCCCTTATGGAAAGAATTCACAATGACTTTTCAACTCCACCTCTTACCTCTGCCCACCTGCTTGTGCCCCTATGTGGAAAACTTGCATCCCATGCAAAAAACTGGGCCTCCCATCGCCAACGATCGATGGGTCCTTAACGTAGTGTCCCAGGGGTACATATTTTATTTCCACACACTGCCAACCCCAAAAGGGTTCCCAGATCTTCCTCTAAACCAGTGGGCAGAGGCACAAAACCAAGTTCATTCCCTACTCTTCATGAGGGCAATTCATCCTGTTCCTGCAGGCCAGATAGGCCAAGGTTTCTATTCCAGACTTTTCCTGGTACCCAGAAAAGAGGGCACCTGGTGCCCAATCCTAGATCTATCCATTCTAAACACCTTCCTGGTGGTACCAAAATTCAAAATGCTCGCCATCCAGCAGCTTCTTCCTGTGCTAACCAAAGATGCCTGGTTAGCCACTGTAGACCTAAGAGGTCTATCTGCACATTCCAATCAGAGACTCTTGCAGGAAATATCTACGTTTCAGGGCAGGATCTCTGCATTATCAGTTCTCTGCACTTTCCTTTGGCTCCCAGAGTTTTCACAAAATGCCTGGCTCCAGCCATTGCCTTTTGCAGACAAAGAAATATTCAAATTTACCTCTACTTGGTCAACTGCCTGATTCAAGCAGACAGGAAAAGCTGTTACAGCACCTGACATTTGTAAAAAATCTCCAGACTTCATTGGGGTACACTATAAACGAAAAGAAATCCAAACTAGTCCCCAGTCAGAAAATTGTATTCTTGGGATCAAGCCTGGACACAGCATCCCAGATGGCATTCCTTACTCCAGAAAAGCAACCCTATCTGACAGGCTACTGCTCTCAACTGGCCACCAGAACCCAGTTATCCGCAAGGAAAATCCTGCAAGCTCTAGGATTCATGGCCTCCTGCATTCTACCAATTCCATATGCCAGACTGCATATGAGGAAACTTCAATGGTACTTTAAAAGCCTTTGGTGTCAACATTCTCAGCACCTGGAAACTATTATACCTATGATACCTTGTCTAAGGAAAGATTTTCTTTCTTGGGCATCAGCATGCAACCACAACAAGGGACTTCCCTTTTCACAACCCCACGCCACCCAGACCCTAACCACAGATGCATCAGACTATGCCTGGGGTGCACACCTGGACGGCAGGTGCATTCAGGGCCACTGGAGCCCAAATCAAAGTCATCTGCACATCAACCAAGAAGAGATGCTAGCTGTTCAGCACACACTGACAGCTTTCAGACCCCTACTCTCTCTGGGGCATTTACTAGTCAAAACAGACAACACCACAGTGATGTGGTACATCAACAAGCAGGTAGGAACCCATTCTTACCCACTATGCAGGCTAGCCATGACTCTTTGGCACATGACTTCAGCCATGCAGATTCACTTGCTAGCACAATTCCTGCCAGGCAGCCAAAACTCTCTGGCAGACAACTTAAGCAGAAATCTCCTAGAACCACATGAGTGGCAATTAAACCACAGCACCTTCAGCCTATGGGGTACACCGAAGGTAGACCTGTTTGCCTCCCACAGCAACCACCAGCTCAACAAATTCTGTACCAGGGAACCTCACAGCAAGGCCTGGAAAGTGGATGCCCTATCCTTCCAGTGGGTAAACCTCTTGATCTATGCGTTTTCCCCTGTACCTCTTCTTACAAGGGTGTTACTCAGAATAAGGGAGGAAAGACCAAGGGAAGTCCTGATTGCCCCAGACTGGCAACGCCAGCACTGGTACCCACTATTGCGCAGCCTGTCACCATTGCCTCCATGGCACCTACCTCAGATTCCAAATCTCCTGATGCAACAAAAGGGAGAGTTCTTGCATCCACAATTGCAGACCCTGAACCTGGCAGCCTGGCTTATTCCTTGACCTCTCCTCTAGTGGCCAGCCTACGTAAGCAAGTTCTGGACGCTATACATGAAGCCAGATGACCCAGCACTAGAAAATTCTATGCTGACAAGTGGAAAAGGTATTGCTCATGGATCCAGGCTAAAGGAGCTGAACCAGCACAACCCTCCTTACCTCTCTTCCTGGATTACCTAGCAGACCTGCTTCACAGCGGCCTTTTTCTTTTATTAAAATCCATGCTTCTGCCATCTCTACTCATTACAGCACAGAGCCACCTCTATTTTCACATCCACTCATCAAGCAGTTCCTTAGAGAGGCTAACAACTTAATGCCACCCAGAAGAGCCCCTACCCCTGCTTGGGACCTTAACTTTATGTTGGAAAAGTTCATGCTACCCCTATTGGAGCCTGCAGCTTCAGCACAGTTAAAATTCCTCTCTTGGAAAACAGCATTGCTTCTGGCCATCACTTCAACTAGAAGAATGTCTGAGCTACAAGTACTCATGGCTGTGGTGCCCTTCATCATTTCCTTGCTGACAGGGTCTCTCTCAGGACTGACCCAACTTTCATGCCTAAAGTATTGTCCAGTGTGGCTCTCAACCAATCTATTCATTTTCCCACCTTTTTCCCTACACCTCAAAATAAGGGTGAAAGGATCTTGCACTCTTTAGATGTGCACAGACAGCTCAGATTCCTACCTGGATAGAACTAAGTCCTTTAGGTAAATCTTGCCAGTTACTGATCAGATTTGCAGCAGGGGCAGAGGGCAAGGCCATATCAAAATAAACCATTTCAAATGGATAGCACACTGTATCCATTTCTGTTACAAACAGCATGGGAAACCACCCCAACAGGGGGTCAGAACACATTCCACTAGGGCAACTGCCACCTCTGCAGCTTTTCTCAGAGGGGTCCCTACCAGGGATATCTTGGAGGCTGCAACATGGAGTTCTGTTTACACATTCACCAAGCATTACCGCCTGCCTATTTTTTTTCCAAATCTAGGGCAGGCTTTGCAACCGCAGTCCTGCAGGGCATTTTAGCCAGCCCCAACTCTTCTTGACTGCCTCCACCCATTTCTTCAGCTTTGGGCATCAACCCAAGTAGGATGACTGCAACAGTGAAATATGAAGAACATAGTACAGTTGTGTACACTTAGATGTTCGAGTGTATTCACTGTTGCAGTCCTGGTTTCCCACCCTCCATCCCCCTTCTCTCTCTCTCTCTCTTCCTCACTCCTTACAGTGATGTTTGGTATTCACTTTCTACTGTTAGTGGTGTTCCACCATAACCTAGCTCCCTATTTGGGGGCTTCTGACATTTGTGGTAAGAAAAACTGATGTAATGGCATCGGCTGTCTGTTTTTATACCACTGACGACCTGAAGTCAGTCCTGGAGTGACAACAATTGGCGCAGAAATACTAAGCCTCTGGTATTTGGGCCAACCGAGGGCTACCCCTGGCAGGATAACCCAAGTGTAATGACTACAACAGTGAATACACTCTAACATTTACATTTATGTTAAGTGTACACAACTGTACTTTCTCATTTTAAATTTGGTTTAATAATGCTGTCAGAATTCAAGTATATGAGGTTACTTCTCTATAGTGCTAATCCCTGAAAGGGGGGGGGGGTTACTGTGTATACATCTTTAATACCCAGTATAACTAGCCAGATGTTCTTTGTTCCCACTGCTGCAGTAGCCTTTAGGCTATAAGGGTAATTTCATGCCTAGGAAACAACTGGTCAGCTTCAAAAAATTTTGCCCACCCCAACCCACACACACACACCTTCACTGTCATCTGCTGAGTGGCTAATCCCAAGGAGGGAAATTGGAAGTCAGAGTGAAGATTTCTTCAGTACTACTTGCTATCTCAAGAAGAAGCATCTCTCAGACTTCACAGGAGGAGCACTTGGTTAAAACCTCTGATGTTATCTTGTCCTATCTCGCCGTAATTCTTGCAGGTTGAGTTAGGAGCTGATCGCGGCTCCGACTCAGCCGAATACTAAAGCTCGAGAGCCACTGGCTCTAGGCTAACCCATATCCCATGATGCTCTGGGCCACATCCCCAGATCTCATTTGCCGCTCAAGCTATCAAGAAGTGTTCCTGCTGGTTTTCCAATTCTATTTGTCTAATTTATTTTCTCTCTCTCTACTACCTTTCTTTCTAGATCATTAGTTTTCGTGTATTCTGCATTAGGTCATTGTAGTAGTTAGTTGTTCCCCCTTCCCAACTACTGGTGAGAGTTCCGTTTAACTTAGAGAGCTCTCGCGGCCCGTTTAAGTTAAAGGGCTACTTCCCCTTAAGGTTAGAATCTGTTTGAGTTAGAGGATTCTTCTACCTTTCCCTTTCTTTTTCTTGGTGTTACACTGTTGTTTGTTTATATATATATATATATATATATATATATATATATATATATATATATATATAGATATAGATATAGATATATATATATATATATATATATATATATATATATATATATATACATATTTGTAACTTTTCTTCACTGTAGTTTTTAGTGGTAGTTAAGGTTTGTTGTGTGTGTTTTTGCAGTTATAGCCTTTGTCTTAGTGGTTAGTCTGTTTGACTGTAGTGATAGGATGTCTAAGGATAAGGAGAATGAACCCAGGGAGCATAAGAAGTCAGGGTTCAAAAAGTGTGATAAATGCACTCAAAAGATGCGTCTCACGGATGGGCACATGAGTTGTGTTTACTGCCTCGGTGCCATCCATTTACAGGACTCCTGCATCATTTGTCACAAATTCAGTAGTAGGGTGCTCCATGAGAGAAAGAATAAGTTGATCGCAATGGGTTTATTTAAAGGGCCTTTTCAGGATTCTTTAGATACCTCCCAGAGCTCAAATCTTCCCTTTCTTTAACCCACACTAAATCACCAAAAGACCATCTACTACAGCTCCAGTTTTGGAGCCACCAAAGAAAATGGCATTATTGGAACCGAGGGCTCTTAATTCTAATTCTGACAAGTCTGGAATGAAAGAATCCTCTTCGGCACCTAGAATGTCCACGGAGCTGATAGAGATATCAAGGAGTAGGTCTCCTTTATTGGAGCCGACATCTCCAACACTGAATCTTCTATTTTAGAGAGAAGCAGATCTCCTTCCTTGTCCACCCGTTCTTCCAGGAGTTTATCTGATGATGACGTGGAGTGGGTGGTGAAGAGATTGCAGTGAACACCGGCCCTGGCTAAAATTGTCATCTCCGGCTCCAAAGAAATCGAAGCCACCCTATTTGGCGCCTGCCTTTTCAATTCCTACTCCAATCACCCTGGAGTCTTCAGAGCCAGAGAGATAGGATCTAATAGTAGCTGAACCGTCAACACCAAGACCACCTTTGGAATCTTCGGTTCCGACCTCGACTCTGATGTCCTCGGCTCTTTCTGATGACGAGGAATGTAGGAGCCCACGCTTGCTAGTCGGGTCTGGGGAGGAGAGTTGGCTCAGACAGTCGTCCAATCCGACTCTACCTCTCAGTGCCTCGGCTAAGTTGAGCTCAGCTCCTACCTCAGTTTCGGAGCCACCATCTCCGCCTCGGAGTTGACCTTCTGTCTCTTTAGAGCGGAGAGTCCTTTTCGGAGCAGGGCGGGGGGGGGGGCTTTCGAACTGATGGAGAGGGTGCTGTCTCCACAGGCAGCCACACTCTGAGCCAACTTCTCGTCCCTCCCAGGTGCAAGTGGGTCTCTCCTCACCACCACTCCCTCCCAAGCGTAGAGACCCAGAACCTCAAGAGGTCCCTGCAGGTTGGCATTCTCTTCCGAAACTCTGGAATACCCCTCTGAAGAAGTCCCCAGGAAGAGACTGTGCAAGAGGAAGCACATAGTCTCCCCTGAGTCTCACTTCTGATACTGATTTGGATGACTTTGAAGGGTCCCCATGGTCCCCCTCTGAGGATGTTTTTTTCCCCGACATCCTTGAGATCCTGAAACAGAGGGGTGGCTGGAAGTCCACCAACTCTTCAGAGGATGAATCGGTATACCTGGAGACTGTTGGGTCTCGCCTTTCCACCTTCTGGGTGACTCCCCCATTTGACCAACTATTGGGTGTCATCTCTCATAAGGCTTGGACATCACGTGATACAGTTGGAGCCTGTTCCGATGAGGCCTAACACATTTATTACTGCTTCCTCAGAGAAGGAATTCCTGACTAAGGGTGTCAGTGTAGATGCGATGGTGGTGGCAGCGGCCACCAAGAAGGTGCTATTGGAGACCACCTCATCTGTTCATCCTCCCTAACAAGGAGTCTAGGACCATGGACAGATATGGAAAGCGTGACTTTTTTCAGCGGCCTTCACCCTGCGGTCACTGAATTACCTTGCCCATTTTACAAGACTTCAAAGGGATCTCCTCAAAGAGCTTGGAGTTGCCCTTCAGGGTTTTGTAGCTCAGGGGTCTACAAAATATCTTCACAGCTCTCCACCCTCAATTCCATAGTTAACTCCTCCATGAGACTCGTTTCGTATGTGGCTGATTGAGCGAGTAGAGGGGCAGCGACAGGAATTTCCCTGAGGAGGCATTCCTGGATGTGCCTTTGCAAATTTGCAGAGCCCTTCAAGTCTTTCTTCACCAACGCCTCCCTTGATGGTTCATCCCTTTTTGGACCAAAAGTGAAAGAAACTTTGACAAGGTGAGAGCAGGATGGGAAAACCTTATCTGCCGTTGGAGTCCATTTTTCTGCCCCGTCTAGACCTTATCCTAAAGGTCAAAAGGGCGGAAAGATGTGGTTCCGCAAGTCCCAAAAAGGTTTCTCTGATGCGTGTGGTGACTCTTCCCCCAGGGGCAGAGGGGGAAGTTATAATGAAAGACACCGACCTCGCAGCGGGGGGGGGGGTGATCTGCAAAATCAGGGCGACAGAGATACGTTCTCTGACCAGGCCCATCCAGTGCTCCTGAAAGGAGGCCCATCTGCTCTTCTCTGAAGGCAGTCGGGGGTCAGTTGTCACTGTACCCAATCGCCTGGCAAGAAATCTCCCAAGACAAATGGGTGCAAACAATTATATCCAGAGGCTGTTGCATACCATTTTCCATTCCTCCTAAACCAGTCCTTGCCAGACGTTCCACCTGGTCAAAAGGGCTATTCAACACAAGAGATACTCTCATTGCTAGAAAAGTCATCCAAGAGGTCCCCGCAGACCAAATGGAGTCCGGAACTTACTCAAGATTCTTTTTGGTTCCAAAAAAGGCTGGGGACTGGAGATCCATTTTAGATCTTAGCAAGTTAAACAAAGCAGTGAAGAAGTCAAAGTTCCGGATGGTAACTCTACAGTCAGTATTCCCATTTATCGGGAAAGACAGTTGGATGTGCTCAATATATCTCCAGGATGCACACTACCATATGAAGATGGACAGGCAATCCAGGAGACCCTTACGCTTTCGTCTGGAAGCCAGTCGTTACCAATTTCGAGCCTTGCCCTTTGGTCTCACTACAGCCCCCAGAGTGTTCACCAAATGCATGGCAGTGGTCACAGCTCACTTGAGATGTCAGGGATTCCGTGTGTTTCCATACATAGATGACTGGCTCGTACCCGCCACCACCAACCATCTACTACTATGAACGAGACACAAAACAATGTCACTTTGCACCAGACTAGGCTTCACAGTAAACTTTAAAAATCTGCCTTGTTGCCATCTCAGCATATTACCTTCTTAGGCGCAGAACTGGATTCAAGAAATATGACTGCAAAACTTACCCCAGATAGAATACAGTCCCTTCATCAGCAAATTAGGATTTTGATGTCAAAGAAGAAAGTTCAGGTCAGATTTGTGCTGCGAGTTCGGGGTACCATGGCAGCAGCTATTCTTCTAGTCCCCCTAGCACGACTACATATGAGGGTTCTGCAGTGGTTGCTATTTGCTCAATGGTCAATGCAAGATCTTACTCTTTCACATCAGATTATCATCACGGAATCCTGCAGAAAAGATATCCTTTGGTGGCTGCAGACAGACCAGTTGGATCAGGGCAGACCCCTTGTCTTCCCTCAACCCAATGCAGTACTGACCACGGACGCTTCCCAGATCAGGTGGGGGGGGGGCATTATCTGGAAATGACAGTCCAAGGCCTATGGCAAGAATATGAAAGCTGCTTGCACATCAACGTTCAGGAGATGAGAGCAGTGCTGTATGCATTGCAGGCATTTCAGGACTCTGTACCGACAGGGACGGTTACAATTCCAGCAGACAACATGTCAGGAGTGTGGTACATAAACAAGCAGGGAGGAACCAAATCCTAACCACTATGTCAGGAGGCACATTGAGTTTGGCAGTGGGTGATCGCTACTCAACTCTTTCTGGTAGCAATGCACATCCCGGTGAAATCCAACGTGATAGCGGACAAACTCAGCAGAGCTATTCTGTTGCCTCACAAGTGGTCCCTGAACACAGAGATTGTGGAAAAGATCTTCCAGAAATGGGGCCAGCCTTGCTGTGACCTTTTCGCCACTTCCATTAATGCCAAATGCAGCAACTACTTTGCCCTCATTCCTCCTTCAGGGAAGTCATCAAGGGATGCACTAGTTTATGGTTGGCCCCCGGGACTACTCTATGCCTTTCCCCTAATTTCCCAAAGTACTGCAGAAAGCCAGCTTGTTGAAAAACACTGTGATCCTCATTGCTCCTTACTGGCCTCGACAAGTCTGGTTCCCCTTTCTTTGGACCCATCTACTGCAGGAACCTTGGATTCTGGATCCAATTCCAGACCTCCTGGTCCACTCTTCGGGGGAGTTCCATCCGTCTGTCCAAACCCTCAAGTTGACAGCATGGCTGCTCCAATTCCGGGCTTAGCCAGGTTTTACTCTTTTTTTTCCCCTGCAGTGAGTCATATTCTCTCCTCTTCCCGTAAACCGTCTGCGAGGAGATTGTATTCCAGTAAGTGGAAAAGATCTTCATGCTGGGCTGCGGGACAAAACATAGAATCTTTTATACCTCCTATTACTGCACTCCTAGAGTTTCTTTCAAAACTCTTTGATGAAGGAGCTGCAGCAGTTACTATCAGAGTTCATTTGGCAGCCATTTCTAATTTCCATACTGGAGAAATAGGAGTTCCTATTATGTCTCATAGGTTATGTAAAGCTTTCCTCAAAAGCACTTTCTTATTCAGACCCCCAATCAGAGAGCCCCAAGTCCCTTGGAACCCAAGTCTTTGTTCTAAACTCATTGATTTTGCCACCCTTTGAACCCGCATCATCTTGTGATTTGTAGTATTTGTCATGGAAGACTCTCTTTTTAGTAGCCATAACCTCTGCCAGACGGATATTGGAATTACAAGCTCTTTCTATTCGTTCCCCTTATATCATTTTTTCACAAGGATATCCTTGAGAAACTAATCCATCGTTCCTTCCAAAAGTCTGTTCAGAGAATAATATAAACCAATCCATTGAATTGCCTGGGTTTTTTCCAAACTACAGCGACAAGGCAGAGTATAAATTACATCAGTTGGATGTACATAAGCAGTTACGCTTTTACCTGTATAGGACAAAAGACCTCAGGAAATCCAACCAGCTTTTTGTGTCCTTTTCTGACCAGAAGAAAGGGTTGCCAGTTTCCAAAGTTACTTTTTATCAAAATGGCTGACTGATTGCATTTCCTTCTGTTACAGTAAGGCTAATAAAATAACTGACAGGGAAGGTAAAGGGGCATTTCCACAACAGCAGTCTCTACATCCTTAGCCTTTCAGGCCAGACTTCCTATTAACTCTGTGCAGCTGCCACATGGGTGAAACCTCATACCTTTATCGCTCATTACAAAGTAGATGTGACTTCCCAGAACAGGTCTTCCTTTGGATCCACTGTGTTGAAGAGTATTTTTTCCTGAGCCACCGTGGGATTAAGGTGCTAGGAATGCTGTCTTAACCTGCAAGAATTACTGCGAGATAGGACAACATAACATTAAGAAGTTATGTACTTACCATAACATTCCATGTTTGTTGTCCATCTCGCCTATATTCTTGCGTCCCACCCTCCTACCCACATCCTATGTTCCTGGAGGAACGGGTGGACAATTCTGTATTTATGTACATAGTTATTTGGAGTCTGTGTTTTTTTTGTCTCATACCAAACATCTGTATATAGATATAGATATATTTTTCTGGTGTAGTTATTTGGGTCAGTCTAAATCTTTCGCTTGCAAACAAGATCTGGGGATGTGGCCCAGAGCATCATGGGATAGGGGTTAGCTCAAGCCATTGGAAGCTCTTGAGGTTTAGTATTCGGCCGATTCGAGCTGTGATTGGCTCCGAACCCAACCTGCAAGAATGTAGGCAAGATGGACAACAAATACGGAACGTTATGGTAAGTACGCAACTTATTTCTGGCAGATAAGACCCCATTGTGCAAACCTTACACACAGCAAATGCCATTTTTTGCCTAAAAGTGGTACTTCCTCCTTTAAAGAAACCTGATATATTTTCAGAATTTCTCTGTTAATTTTGTGAGAAGTTATGTATTGCTGTGGACAAAAAAGTTTTCAGAGCGATTGGCAAGAATGTATCTCAGTGTAATTCTTTTGGCAAGTCTACCTGCTGTAGCTTTTCTGTCTGTGCGTTTTTGAGTGTTTGAAGGTACTGATAAGGGAATTTGTGCTCTTTATGGTAAAGGAACAGGGGAAAGTGTTGTGTAAATTTGCTGCTTGTGACCACTGACAATTTACCTTCTGATTGACTTATTCCAGAAGCAGCATAGATATTTGCACTTCTGTTGGTTCTTCTCCCACGGTACCTAGAAAGGAAAAACATACTTGCCAAAGAGACCTTGCCATTGTCACTGACTCGGTCTTTGCTCTAGCCGACAGTGGGTGAACCTGCAGTAGCCATTAGTTGTTCCTCAGTCCATTCACTCACATCTCTGGCTTCCTCTGTTGTACTCCTTTTAGCCATTATGAACCAGGGGTCAGCCACACCCTCTTCAGCTCTTCCAGTGTCCAATATAAGCATGGGAGGACCATGTCTTCTATATTGGGAAGACACTCCAGAAGCTTCTGTTTGCAGTAACTGGGTCAAGAGACAATTAGTCTGGGCAAATGTTCTACTTTCTAATCTGTTTTATTCCACTAGAACTCCTGGTAAGAAAAAAGAAAGCACAAGATTAAACATTGTTCTTTTGAAGACATAATTACTGTTAAAGATGAGTTCTTATCTTGGCAAGGCAGACATTACAGGCAATGAGTACTGGTACACAGAAGCTGTTACAGGTCGGTTTCCCAAGGAAGCAGATGTGGTAATTGACTTTGACTGAGGTAGGTTGGCTTCTCCTACATATTCCCAAGCCCAGATCTCTGTGAGGAAAATATTAATTCTCATCCTCCAGTGGAGGATTTTTTTTAATCGGACAATAGCCAGAATGAATGTGTTATTTTTTGTAGGAACATATAGATGTTCCCCCTGATCTGAGGAGATACTCTGTCAAGTTATAAATGGATATACCTCATTCCTCTCCTATTCCGCCATCCTTGGAGCATGTGTTAAATGCTGTAATAACCCTGATATCCAGCCGTCAGTCCCTACAAAAGCAGATAAAATGAATAAGGTACCTCAGGCTAATATATTTATTTTATTTGCTGTACATATGATCCAAGAGTGATTTTTGTTATGTCTCATGCTGGCAGCAGGTTGGTCCTTATCCTTAATACTGATCCTTCTCATGTGGACAGAGAGAGAATTACATTTTGTAGTTAGTACCTTTTCACTTTTGACTAAATAGCCTCATCTGATGTCAGTTTTCATTCATGGCTCATCATATGGGACTGTGATCCAACATGGACATTATTTCGGCTCAGGGAAGCCTGTAAACTCTCAAGCTCCTTCCTACCCATAACGCTGTAGTCCCCATTCACCTCAGATTTAATTTGCCGCTTTTTGCATACAGATGCAGTTGCTGACTTCTCTCAAGTCTCCTCTTCTTGAGTAAAAAGTCCATTTAAAAAACTTCATTTTTCATATTATTTCTTTTCTGTAATATTCTTCATTTTGCTGTAGCTCTGCAATCTAGTGGTCCTTTTTCTCTGTATTGTTATTGGTATGTTTTTTCTCCCTACCCTCTATCTTAAAACAAAAAAAATAAAACTAATAAAATTTCAGATTTACAAACATGGATAGCAGATTAGTTTCCACATATCCCAACCCTCTTCTAAATATGGCTAAACCCACTTATCTCTAACTGTGAAATCTTACCCCCCCCCCCCACTACAACATCTACTGTTTAGATAGGAGGACCAAAAAGGGAAGGCTGGCACAGGTTTATTAGCTATTTCCCCCTTCTGCCCAGACTATAAGGTAGTTATGACTGCCACCAGATACTCCTGCCAGCTACCTTAAGGCTCTTCCAGGGGTACCCAATATACTGAGTGAAATTAATATTAGTACAAATGGTAGTTTGACCAAGAGCAAGGCTATTAGGTGTGGCCCACACAGCGTCACAAATAAATATGCAAGTACTTTCAAAACTTAAATATCTATACGAAGATCAACCACAGTGAAAGGTTTAATTAATTAAATTTAATAGTAAATAAAAGAACAAGACAATACTAAGTATATATTCATAGTGATTTCAGAGTTCAAATCACAGGAAATATTTAAAATGACATTGAAGGACAGGCTCAGACAAATAAAGAAAAACAAACAGTGTCTAAACTAAGCTTCACTATATTCCTGAATTATACTGATGTCCTTCACGGATGCATCTGCAGTCCTTACAAATGGGTTGTCCTGTCGTCAGGCAGCCCTTCGGTCGGCCGGATTCCAAAGTCTGGGTCTGGCCTCGGCTGGTGTCGCACTTCACCCGACGTCATAGCTGCAGTTCTTCGGGTATAAAGGCATCAGCCGACGCCATTTTCCTCAGTCTTTCTTGCCGCGGCGCGAAGCAGAAGCTGTTCGCAAGTGCCGGTCGGTCAGAACCAGAGATTACTACTACAAGTACCGAAGACTTCTAAAAAGCTAAGTACCCCGTTGGGGACTCTTTCTTGCCTCAGCAGATGTCAGAAAAAGTGAATAACTGTTTAACTTGTGGGAAACAAATACCTCATAAAGATTTCCACTCTTACTGCTTACCTTGCTTAGGCCCAGACCACGACGTAGCAGCTTGTCTAGCCTGTGCTTCTTTCAACCGACGGACGCTTAGACGTCGGTCGGAATTTGCTGAAGAGTTTTTCGGCTCCGATTTTGCTTACATTATGCCGTCAGATACTCCGACTACGCAAATTTCTAAAAAGTGCAAGGAAAAGGACCGACACTCGCAGTCTGCGGTTTCGGCCGAAACCGCGGTTAAGCCAACCGCGAGTGTCTCGGTTTCGGCTGAAACAGAGTCCACGGTTCTTCCTTTGGCCGAAAGCTTGCCACTTACCGAGGCCTCATCCAGCCTGGCTGAATCTGCTACTGAAATCCCACCTGCTCTTGCAGGTTCACAGGATTTATCTGATACTATCCCTTTGGATATTTCTACCCCTGCACGTTGAGCTGCTAGGCCTCCAGCATCCATGTCGATTAAGGCCTTTGCCAGGGCTAAAGCAGCAAAAACTACAAAATCTGTGCCTGCTAAGACCCCCTCTCACAGGCCTAGCTCTAGTTCACAAATGCTTAGTCTAGATGAGGATCTCATTTCTTTGATCCGGGGATCCCAACCACATCCAGACAGGGCCTCTCACCCACCTCCAGAGAAGAGGACTAGAGTAGAGCCCCCTGAGCCAGTTTCTTCAGATGGCTCCTCTGATGAATCAGATAATTCAAACCCTCCAGAGGGCCCCTTTTCTCCTTAAGAGGACTCTGATGCAGAAGAGTCCATTCCTTCTGCCTCTCCGCCTGAGGAATTTTCTTTTGGGGAAACCTTGCATGCTATGAGGGAACAATTTCAATGGCAGGGCCAGGATTTTTCAGACTCTAAGAAAAGGCTTAGAACCTTTTTGCATTTGCCACAGCATAGGCCTTTAGCCATTCCTCCAGTCCTTACTGTTGTGGATGATGCTTTTAATGATGCTTGTACTGTTCCTGATTCTCTTCCTCCGGCCCCTGCTAAGCCCGATAGGTACTACAGGGTTCCGGACACACATTATCATTTGTATAAGGCCCCTTTTGCAGATCCCGAAACTGTCTCCCAGGGACCCAAGGCTGTAGCAGCTACTTCTACTAAAAACCCCCTCCCCTCTGAAAGGGAATCTAGGGCCTTAGAGAGATGGGGTAAAAAAGTTTACACTTCTGCTACTCTTTCAGCTATTGCCTTGAACTGTCAATTCCACATGATTCAGTATCAGGAATTTATGTTAGACCAATTAACTAAAAAACTGTCCTCGGATGAACCATTAGACAAAAAATCTGTACAGGAAATGGTACATAACATTCAGCAGGTCAGTAATCATTCCTTAAAATGCGGCTATGATGCACTGGAGGCTTCCTTTAGATCAGCCATGACTGGCACAGTGATCAGAAGACATGCATGGTTAAAAGAGCAGTCCTTACCAGACCATGTTAAATCAAAGCTCCTAGATGCTCCCATGGATAAGCTCAATTTGTTTGGCTCCCCTGCGCAGCAGCTGCTGAAGAAGGTGGAAGAGAAAGCAAAATCTGTCCAGACAGTCAAGGATTTCTTGCAGGTCCAGCCTCCAAGGTTTAGCAGGAACTGGCCTTCCAAGAATTGGTCCTTTCCAGACACCTCCAGAGCTCCGAGAGGCAGGAATAGACGCTCAAGAGGCAGGGGTCAATCCAGAGGTGCCTACAGGGGACGTCAGTTGCAGGCTAACAACCAGCGAGGTACAGCCACATATCCAGCCACCACCACTTCCACAGGACAATCGCAGTGACTTGGCTCTGGCACCGCCTACCAGGGAACAACTAGAGGCACCCTTAGGCGGGAAGCTAGCCTTATTTTCAGTAAACTGGCATTACATCACAGGAGACAAATGGATTTTACAGACAATAGACCAAGGTTACAGGTTTCACTTCCATACTCTACCAAGGAAGAGAGGAATGCCAAACCTACCTCCAAATCAGAAGACAGAAGCTCTAGAACAAATAACTCACTTACTAAGGATGAGAGCTGTAGAAAGGGTACCATCTATGGAACAAGGGCAAGGATTTTACTCCAGACTCTTCCTGGTACCAACAAAAGAAAACCAGTGGAGACCTATTCTCGACCTGTCTGCTTTAAACACATACCTCATTGTTCCACAATTCAAAATGCTGACCCTACAGCAGCTTCTTCCCATGCTGGGCAAGGAGTCTTGGCTGGTAACTCTAGATCTCAAGGAGGCATACCTGCACGTCCCCATACGACCAAATTGCAGAAGATACCTCAGATTTATTGCAGGATCAGAGCATTATCAATTCTCAGCATTGCCCTTTGGCTTATCTACTGCGCCCAGAGTATTCACAAAATGCCTGGCGTCAGTAATTGCTCATTGCAGGCTTCAGGGAATTCAAATTTACCCTTACCTGGACGACTGCCTGTTACAAGCGGACAACAAAAACAAATTAACAAAAGATTTGGAAAGGGTCATTCATCTACTACAAGCCCTGGGATACACAGTCAATATAAAAAAGTCAAGGCTGATACCATCCCAAAGGATAACCTTCTTGGGTGCAGATCTGGACACATCAAAACAAATGGCATTCCTGACAGTAGAAAAACAGGAGCAACTCCCTTTCTACTTCATGGCATTAACAAAGCAGAACCAGCTAACAGCAAGAAAAGTCCTGCAAGCTCTCAGTTACATGACATCCTGCATAATATTGATTCCACATGCCAGACTACATATGAGAAAGTTACAGTGGTATCTAAGGAATTTATGGTCTCAGCACAAGCACAGCCTAGAAACCCAAATTCCAATAATTCCATGCCTGAAACAAGAATTCCAATGGTGGGCTCAGGCCTGTCAATCAAACAAGGGACTGCCCTTCCACCGCACTCAACCAAGCCAGACCATCACAACAGATGCCTCAGACCTCGGTTGGGGGGCACACATGCTGGACAAGTGCATACAAGGCTTATGTACTCAAGACCAGCTGCACCTACACATAAATCAAAAGGAAATGCTGGCAGTAAAACTGGCAATTCAGGCATTCAGACCATTTCTTCGACAGGGTCAACTGCTGATAAGGACGGACAACACCACAGTTATGTGGTACATCAACAAACAGGGAGGCACACATTCATACCCTCTATGCCGGATGGCAATGGACCTCTGGAATGTGGCACTGAGCTTCAACATTCAGCTACAAGCAATTTTTGTGCCAGGAAAAGAAAATATACTAGCAGACATCCTAAGCAGATCTACCACGGATGCCCACGAATGGATGCTGCATCCGGACATCTTCCCTTGATGCACAAGGTGCTATTGAAGATCAAAGAAGACCGTCCAAGGATCATCCTGATAGCTCCAGACTGGCCAAGGCAACATTGGTACCCATTACTGAGGAGTATGTCTCGGGAACAAATATGGCCTCTGCCCCTAGTTCCCTTGCTGTTAACACAGAACAACTTCAAAACCCTGCATCCAAACCTGAAAACACTGCAGCTGGCTGCCTGGAACATTGCATAAGACCAAATAACCCAGATTTATCTCAAAGGGTTAAAGACATTATCTTGGAGGCTCGCAGACCCTCAACAAGAAAAAATTATTCAGCAAAATGGAAAAGATATCTCATTTGGAGTACCGCAAAAGGAGAGAATGTGTCACTGGTAAACATAGCTAACATCCTGGAATACTTGGCAGAGCTCTTCCACAATGGCCTGTCCTATTCTTCCATTAAGATTCATGCATCAGCTATTTCAGCAGAATACAACTTGGATCCTCCAGTCTTCTCACATCCTCTGCTCAGGCAGTTTCTGAGAGGGATTAAAAATGTAAAGCCACCTAGGAAGCCACCATTGCCAGCATGGGACTTGAACTTTGTGCTAGAAAAGTTGACACTCCCTCCTTTCGAGCCAGCAGCAACAGCAGAATTACAGTACTTATCATGGAAAACTGCTTTCCTGCTTGCAATCACTTCAGCAAGAAGGGTATCTGAGCTACAGGCATTAATGGCAGTACAGCCCTTCCTGATCTTTCATCAAGATAGAGTGTCCATGAGAACTAATCCTACTTTTATGCCAAAGGTGGTCTCCAGGGTATCTTTAAATCAAGCTATCCACCTACCTACATTCTTCCCCAACCCACAGAACAGGGGAGAAAGACTGTTGCATACCTTGGATGTACATAGACAATTACGTTACTACCTGGACAGGACCAAGAGCAATAGAAAAACTGACCAGCTACTGGTAGCATATGCAACAGGAATGGAAGGAAAAGCAATTTCAAAACAGACAATCTCTAAGTGGATAGGAAATTGCATTAGATTTTGTTACTCCTACCATGGGAAGAAAACTCAAGAAAACATCAGGCCTCATTCTACAAGAGCTACAGCCACTACCACAGCTTTTTTACGAGGAGTGGCTACCAAAGACATTTTAGAGGCTGCTACTTGGAGCTCCGTGCATACATTTGCCAAGCATTATAATTTACCTTTATACTCCAGATCCCGAGCAGGTTTTGCCACTGCTGTTTTGCAAGGGATCTTAACTACACCATAATCTTATTTCTCCTCCTCCCCCAGTTTGGCTATGGTATTCTACCCATTTGTAAGGACTGCAGATGCATCCTTGAAGGACATAGTACAGTTTTGTACCTACCATAAATGTAGATGTCCGATAGGCATGCATCTGCAGTCAGGATTACCCACCCTCCTTCCCCTCTGTGGTACTCCTAGGGTATTTGCCCATCTTGTAGCTAGCTGGGGAATCTATTATGGTGTATTTGTTTGTATATATGTACATACATGCTTATTTTTTGTTTGCTCTCTACTATTTGGAACCATTTGCATTTATCCAAATTTAGCCTTCCTAGAGGGCACCTGGCATCTGGGGCAAGAAACACTGAGGAAAATGGCGTCGGCTGATGCCTTTATACCCGAAGAACTGCAGCTATGACGTCGGGTGAAGTGCAACACCAGCCGAGGCCAGACCCAGACTTTGGAATCCGGCCGACCGAAGGGCTGCCTGACGACAGGACAACCCATTTGTAAGGACTGCAGATGCATGCCTATCGGACATCTACATTTATGGTAGGTACAAAACTGTACTTTCTCTAATAACGTATTAATAGAGTAAGGCAGATGATGTGGTGAATGGTCGTTCTTGTTGTCAGGCCCAAGACAGAATACAGAATGCTCTGTCTCACTAAGAGGCTTCTCAAAATAATGTCTAAAATATTAATTCTTGGATAGCTTGCAGAATGACATCACTTCTGGAGATCTAACTTCTAGTTCTCATGCAAACTCCCATTGTTGGAAGCTTGTAGGATTTAGCACCTACCTGTAAAAATACACAAGGGCTTTTGCTAAGATCGGCAGCAGGTGCTGGCAGTCTTAAAATAATTTTATATCTCCATACTTCCAGAGTAGTAATTAGTTCACCCCAAATACAGTACAGAAAGCTTCCTAGTACAGACTTTGTGTCTCTGGCTGCATTGAAACTTGTGAGAGCATCTTTATGGCCTAGCCTATAAAGTGATTTAATTTGAGATATTTTTTAAAGTCTGCTGGACTGAGGGTAACTATCCAGTTTCCTGTGTTAAAGCATATACATTTAAAGAGTTAAAATAGTGCATGTACATTTCTGTTCTCTCCAGTAGGGCACACTGTGGATACATTTCAAACACAAGCAATTTACTAATGCCCTTTCAGTGCAAAGATCTATACAAATCAGTTTGATATACAGATGACATACAGTTCTAATACATTTGTAACACAAGCATCTTGTACAAGTCGGTTTGATATTTACAAATGACATATAATTATTTACAAAATTCCAGCTAGCTGTACTGGCAGTACCTCCTTTCGTCACAACATATCAACAAAGACAAGAATAAATTCTACCATGAGCCTCAGTTCACCCACAACTCTAACCCTAAAAAATTCTGATGTGCCATCGACAATATTTTACACTCTGGTAGACCCACCACCCCTATGCAAACAATACTCCTCAGGAAACCAGCACTCTACTAAACTCTTACTTCATTGAATCTATTCACAAGCTAATTCCCGCTGACCAAAGTAAAAGTCTTCCACCCACCCCTCCCAACACTACCAGTACCTCCCCTTTTTCTCTAAACCCTGTTCCCACTGCCTTTATAAAATCTGTTATACTCAGACTAAAATCATGCTGCCCCTCTGCAGATAACCTCTTTCCTTTCTTTCTTCAACTCGAAGCTCACTCAGTAGCTACCCAATCTCTATATTTGTAAATAGGCCAATCCAGGAATATACTGTCCCTGACATTTGGAAATCTTTTTACACCATATCACTATACAAAGGGGGAAACTCCTCTAAACCATCAAATTATTGACCCATAGCCATTCTCTCACCATTCTCCAGAATTCTCGAAAAAAGCATTCACAATCAGCTTCTTAACCATCTTGTAGACAAAAACGTTCTGACCCCTACTCAGCATGGCTGTAGGCCAAACCATAGCACATCCCCAACCGTTTTCTTTTACACATACTGTCGCAGAGGCCAGTGACAAAAACCTATTGGTGTCAGGTCTTTTCCTTGACCTCTCAAAAGCATTTTGATACCATCTCACTCTCTAAGCTGCTAACTAAACTAGCTGATGTCAACCTCTCCTCCTTCTCTGGTTCTCTAACTACCTTTCCAACAGGCTACAGTCAGTCAGATGGCTTTCTAACTGCACCTCTTTCTTACCTATCCAGACTGGTGTTCCCCAGGGCTCTGTTCTAGGACCTGTTCTTTTCAATATCTTCAACAACCTCCACTCTTCCTGCACAACCTTTTCCCTGATTCAGTATGCAGACGACTCTACCCTTATCTCTTGCTCTGATGACATCTCTTATCTCCAATCTATCACTCAAAACACATTTCACAACATCAAACAATGGCTAACTGACAACCAGCTTATTCTTAACCCCCCCAAAAAACAAACTCCTCCTATTCCTCCCTAAATCTCTCTCTCACCATAAAACCACCTTCACCATCTCATCACATGACACCACCCTTCTTAAAGCCAGTTCTCACACTAAACTGCTGGGTATTATAATTGATGACCAATTTAAATTTGACCTGTATATACAACACTGTATTAAAAAGACAAGTTAAAAAAATGGGTCTACTCTATAGAGAAAAAAAATTCCTATCTTCTAACTCCAAACCCTCTCTGGCACAGGCTTTCTTCCTACTGTCTTTTGTACGCCTGTCATATAGTCACATTTCTATAATCTACCTTAATAACCAAACTTGAGCAAATGTATAACAACATAGCTCAATTCGCCAGCAGTTAACCTTACAAATCCCATCACTGCCTTGCTTTAAAACTTCTTTCCCAGCTACAGTTCACCCAGACCTTAAGAAACAAACCCTCAGCCTGTCCTTCCCTCTCCTTTCTCATATCCCACTACACTCCCTCTCAAACTCTACACAGTTCTGATCAACATTGTCAGTTAGCCATTGTTTGGGTGGGTGACCTAATGGTTAAGGTGCTTGCCTTACAAACACAAGGTGCAAGGTTTGAGTCTCACAAGGGATAATTGGCTAGGCTTAAAATGGCTTGCAAGGGCAGTTAGCTTAGTATGAATCTATGAACCTGTATAAAACCAACAAAAACAATGGCATACTTCTTTATAAAAGTGCAGAGACCCAAGCCTGGAATGATCTCCCACCAAATATTCAAAACATCAACTGTACAAATCACTTCAGAATTGAACTTAAAAACTACCTTCTCAATTCCAGCTCCTGCCCATGCCACCCTACTTAATCCCCCCTCCCCCACACTTCTTTATACGTCTCTCTTACTGCATATGTTAGAGACTTCTACCACTTATACTTCTCTATGAATAGCAACACTTTTTTTTTTTTTTTTAATTCTAAACTCTCAGATGTTGCTCACTTAGCATCTAATTTTGTACATACTTGTCAGGTAACCCTCTGTTACTGTAAAGGTATGCAATAGTATCAATATGTAATTTTCTTGCTTTGTGAATGTATGATTTAACTATCAATATCCTTGTGTCTTGAATGTATGCAAGTTGATATGTTTTTTAATTTTTTTTTTCTGGAGCTTTTTCCCTCGGGTCTTCACTGAAAACAAGCCTTTGACAAAGTTGGACTAACCCGGTTAACATATGACAAATAAAAACTATGTAATCTGCCTTTATAGTTATAGAAATCTCTTGTGTGCCTGTGCGCTTGCGTGAGAGTCCGTGAGCAACAGTGCTGTCTAACTTTGAATTACTTTCCTTTTTTAACAGGTATCTCTCTGCAGGAAAATGTCTGAGAGAGGTTTTAAAAAGCACACTAAATGCGGACACAAGATGCTGTTTCCAGACGGACATTCCTTGTGTGTACTAGAGACCCAAACATCTGAACAAGCAGCGTGACAGCTGTGAGGCCTTTAATCCTAGGACCCTCACAGAAAGAAAAAATAAGTTGATTTTTAAAGGGATGTTACGCTTGACTTTCTTCCGAGCCATCTCTGGGGTTCAGCCATCAACTTCATTCAAGCTGAGGGACCATACAAAGAGGTCCATGTCAGCTGAGGCTCTGTCCTCCTCAGAACCAGAGAAAAAAGTGCCTAAGTTGGATCTGACTTCAACAATGTCTCATAAATCTTTGGATCCAGCAAACAATGGTATGCCCTGATCATAAGAGGACAACGATTTTGTATCCAGAGTCTTAGGATCTGAAACCCCTTCCTCGGACTGTCTACTCACCGTCTTTGGATCTAGTACCATCTAGGGTACCCTCTCCCTTTCTGGAGAGGAGCTCTAGGCCATCTTCTGTTGTGTCCTCCCGCTCTTCCAAAAGGTTTACTGAGGAAGATGTGGCAAGTGTGATGAGGGAACTGGTCACAGAACAACTTCAGAAGGGTATCCTTATAGTTCCAACACTATCGGATCAGGGGCTTCCACCAGCATCTGCTGCTCTTCTGACTCAACAAGTGGGATCAGAGTGCACTTGGGCGCATCTGTGTTGGATCCAAAGATACTGGTTTCTTCGGATCAGACAATGACTGAGTTTGGCTCCTACATTTTTGAATCTGGACAGCTGACCGGAGGCATCCACACAGGATCCGAGGGGTCAGTCGACTTTGAGATTCTCTGAGCCTTATGTCCCTCTCAGAGCTTCGGCGTTTGATAGTTTGGCTCCAACTTCCTCCTCGGGCAGACAGCCTGCGGGGAGGGGGGAGCTGGCGGACCAGGGACTCCCCTCTCTCTCTGCTCTGTTGGTCTCCTCCTCCCTGGGGAGGTCGCCTTTGAGGTGGTGAAGAGGGTCTTGTCTGTATGAGTTTCAACTACATGAGGCTCTTGATAGCTTTCCTTAAACCCATGGAGAAAGATCTGATTATTGAAACTGAGAAAAAGCTAAACGAAATTAGAATTGTTTCTGCAAGATGTATTTATTGCAAAAACTGATGAAATGTCAGATCTGAAGTTGTAGTTTTCATTTGTTCTTCAACTGTGGGACACAGATCCATGAAGGATCCAACTCGGCTGCATTTTCCAGCATCGCATCTGAGCTCCAAGCTCCACTCTTATCCATAATGCCCCTGTCTCTTTTATCCCTACAGATCTTGTTTGCCGCACATATTGCTAGCATCATGGTCAGTTGCTCCAGGCTTTTGGTGAGTGAATTTTATTTAATTCTGTCTTGATCTATTCTGTCTCTTTTTCTTCCTTTTCACATACCTCTACCCTTGTGCTCAGGTGTCTGTCTTAAATTTTCTCAAAAAATAAAGCTTACACCTGTTTCCCTTTTCTCTTTCTCCCTCTCTTTAGTTGTGCATTTGAGTGTGTTAATGGGTTCCCTTCTTCTGTTAACCATGGCAGAGACCCCAAAGCCAGGGTTACGGAAGTGCACAGAGTGTGGCCACAAGCTTCCTCCCTCTAGTGGCCATACTCTGTGTGTGGTCTGTTTAGGGGTCCCGCACTTGGATTCCTACTGTTTGATCTGCATGGAGTTCAACCCCCCCCCCCCCGCGTTTATCTTCAGGAGGAATAAACTGATCCTTAAGGGCCTCCTTCCTCCTCCTTCCACGGAGGTCCCTGCTTCCACTACAGTTTCTTCCTCTTTCCCAGGACACAACCTCCCCCCAAGAGGACCAGAGATGGGGAGAAGTATAGACATCAAGGCAACACTTCCTCGGCTGAACCTCTGGCAAAATCTCGCCCAGCTCCCAGCTCGGGCTCCCCTTGGCTCATTTCAGCTTGCTTTTCCCCAGAGCCGAAGGTTTCTCAAGGCAGTTGCCCTGTGTTGCCCTTTCCCCACTGCCTCTCTAGACTGGTGTTTGGGGCCTCCTTTGCCCAGTCCACCCGCAGCCTCCCCGAAGCCAAGGTGGACAGGGTGATGTGGAGATTTATCCACACTCAGATTCAGGTGTGAGTCTTACCTACTCCCTCCGGGGCTGGGGGTTTGCATTCTGCCTTTTTGCCAATTCCTCCTCCTCCGATCTAACCCCCAGTTTTGGAATCCTTGGCTCCGAAGCCCCTCCGCATTGAGGGGTCAGCGCCAATGGTACCTGGTGCCTCGACGCCAACCATTGCCCTGAGTGGATCAGTTCCGAGTAGCTCGGAGCTGTAGCCTCTGAGTCTGATCCAAAGGGGTGGTGTCTGCTTAGAGTTTTTCAGAGTCGGGCCATCCACTCAGAGTCTCAGTGCCTGGAAGTTTGGCTCCGGCTCCCCCGTTGACTCTGAGGATTGCAGACCTGATCATGGTTCCAGCTTCAGGAGTTCTTTCTCCTTCTGCCTTTGAAGTGGTGGAGAGGGTCCTGTCTGTTCCATCGAGACCCTTGACACTTTCATCCTCTGAGTCTGTCCTGCCTCCCTCTTTGTCGAGTCCATATTCTGCCATCCTGCCCCTCAGGGACAGCCTCTTGCCTCTTGGACCCAGGGAGTTCCCCCACGGTAACAGCCTGAAGTTTTCGAGTCCTCTCCAGAATCCCCCCTGCTGAGGAGGCTCCTTGGAAACATCCGTGTAAAAGGAGACACTTAGACTCCCCAGCTGACTCTCTCACAGAGAACACCAACTTGGAGGAAGGGGAGGGTTCCCCTCGGTCACCCCCGGATGATGTCTCCTTTGGAGACATCATGGAAATCCTTCGTCAGCGTGGGGAGTAGTCTGCCCAAAAACTGAAGCCTGATGAGTCAGTGTTCCTGGAGGAATTTGGCACAGAACCATCGACCTCTTGGGTGTCCCCTCCAATGGATCCCCTTGTTGAATTGATTACATCTCTGACATGGAAAGAACCTGACACAATGGAGCCTATCGCTAAACGCACTGATAAGATCCTAAGTGCTCCATCAGACAAACTGCATTGGTTGAAGGGATCCCCAGTTGATGCCATGATGGTGGGGGCAGCCACCAAGAAGGAGCTCACTGGAGAGCTCTACAGTCCATCTGCTGGAGCAAGAGTCTAGGACCATGGACCATTTTGGGAAGTGGGTCTACGCTTCAGCAACATTCTCTGTTCGCATGCTGAACTACATGGCACAAGTGATCAGGCTTCAGCAAGACCTGGTCAAGGAGGTCGCTGAGTCTGCCCCAGGGTCCAAGTAGGTGAGAAGTTTTTTTTCCTCCCGGACGGCCACACTCACCTCCATTTTCAACACCTCTTTGTGGTTCCGATCTCACACTACCAACGGCCGGGGCAGGTGTTGCCATTAGACGTCATGCCTGGCTCGACTTTGTGCCTTTTTGGAGCCCTTTAAGGCATCTTTTACAAATGCCCTGTACGATGGTTCCACTCTGTTTGGGAAGACAGTATGAGACGCATTGGTCGAGCGAGAAGACTGGAATACCTTGTCTACCGTCGGAATCTGCTTCTCAATCCCTCAACAATCCTTTTCCAAGAATCGGCAAGGGGTGAAGATGATGTGATTCCAGATGTCTCAGGGTTATTCCCAAGATGCTCAAGACTCGTCTTCCCCCAGAGGCAGAGGGGTTTGACAGACGCCCTCGTGGCAGTGGGGGGTCTGAGGAACCAAGGGTCTCTGGATTTTTTCCCGGACAGGACCGCGCAGCAGCTCTGAAGGGTTGCCCGGCTGCTCGTGTCTGGAGGCAGTTGGGGGTCACCTCTCGCTACACCCAACAGCCTGGGAGTCCATCACAGATGATTGTTGGGTGTTGCAAATCATATCCAAAGGATATTCAGTCCCCCTCACTCAAATGCCACTCCCTCCGAAACACCTCCCGGATGTTCCACCCGCACAAAGGGAGGATGCAGCCGAGGAAATTTTCAAGCTGCTCGAAAAGAGTCATCCAGCCCATCCCCCCAGACCAGTCCAAATTAGGCATCTATTCCAGGTTCTTTTTAGTGTCACAGAAAATGAGGGACTTAAGACGCATCCTGGAGCTTTCAACCCTAAGCCTGTTAGGTGCCAAGATGAAATTTCGTATTGTCACTCTCCAATCTGTTGTCCTTCCTGCAGGCGAATGACTGGATGTGCTCGGTGGACCTCCAAGATGCGTACTATCTTATCAAAATGGATAGGGGCTCTCTGAGGTTCCTCTGCTTCCGGCTCGGGGCCAGTCATTACCAGTTCATAGCGCTACCCTTTGGTCTCATCACAGCCCCCAGGGTGTTCACTAAAGTGATGGCACTGGTAGCAGCTCACCTGCGGCTGCAGGGTTTCCAGTTCTTCCCCTACATGAACGATTGGCTCCTTTCTGCTCCCTCCAGGCATCGACTCTGCCAAGCCCCGGGACCTCCTTCTCCAGACCACCCACCAGTTTGGTATCACCATAAATCTCAACAAGTCCCCGTTGGACCCAATTCAGGTTCTGGATTTTATTGGATCTCTGTTAGACACCATCAGACCAAGTTTTTTCTAACTTTGGACAGGCTTCTATCACTCAAGCAATAACGTCTTGTGCATTCTTCAGCCAAACTCCCTTGGTGGAATATCTTCTACGGGTGTTGGGGTCCATGACGGCCATGATCACCCTTATTCCCCACGGCTCGGTTGCACATGAGGGTGCTCTAGTGGACTGTAGTAGTCCAGTCGTCATCCGTTATCCCACCCTGTTCGTCAAGCCTGCAGGGATTCCCTTCTCTGGTGGATTCATTCCCCGGACCTTCAGCATTGTTGCCCATTCATCCTTCCTACCCTGCTGACCAGGAAGACCACGACTGCCTCCCTACTTGGGTGGGTGGGGGTCACTGCTCAGGAAGGACAGTCCAAGGCACGTGGTCTTCCCTGGAGACCCAACTACATATGAACTTCCTGGAGATGAGATGGTGCTGACGATGTTGCAAGCTCTTCGTGCCCATCTTCCCCTAGGGACTATTGCCATCCAGACAGACGACATGTCTGTAGTCTGGTACATCAACAAGCAGGGAGGAACCAGGTCTTATCCCCTTTATGGTGAAGCCATGAGATTGTGGGAGTGGGCGATCTCCACTGGCCGTTTTCTGGTAGCAACGCACATTCCGGGGAGGACCAACATTCTGGTGGACAGGCTCAGCAGGTCAATTCTGATGTCTTACGAGTGGCCTCTGAATCCTTCAGTGGTGAAACAGATCTTTTTGAAGTGGGGTCAGCCTTGCTGCGATCTCTTTACCTCTCCTTCCAGCAGTCCAGCGTGAAATACAGCAAGTTTTTTGCTCTGAACCCACACACACTGGGGGAGTCCACCAGAGGCGGTCTGGTTCATGCTTGGCCCTCCGGTCTTCTGTATGCTTATCCTCCTCTTCCTCGGATTCCAAAGTTCGTTCCAAAAGCTTGACAGCTGGGGAGCTCAGTCATCCTCGTTGCTGCAGTCTGGCCTCGCAAACTATTGTTCTCCCTCTCTGTAGTCTCATGTAGTGTGTCCCCCCTGGATATTGGATCCGGTACCGGATCTGATTTCTCATCCCTGAGGGGTTCCATACCCATATCTGGCCAGCCTGAAGCTTACAACTTGGCTTCTCCAGTTCCCATAATAATTAGGACTCCTGGGCTGTCTTCTCCGATTAAAAAGATTTTGGTAGCAGCTCATAAATCTTCCACTAGGAAGGTTTATTCTAGTAAGTTGAAATGTTTTTCGATTTGGGTGTGTCAGCGTGACTTGGATCCTTTAACTGCTCCAGTTCCTGTCATCTTAGTTTCTGGCAGGTATTTTTCAACAGGGTGCCAACTTTTCTACGGGTAAGGTTCACCTGGCAGATGTTCGTGTTCCATTGTTGCAGTCATTACATTCAGCTTATCTGCTTGCAGGTAGCCCTCAGTCAGCCTGATTAACAAAGTCTTGGGTCCTGCGTCGGTTGCTGTCCCTTCTTCCATGACGTCAGGTCGTTAGGGGTATAAAACATGCAGCCGATGCCATTACATCCATCTTTCTTGCTGAGCGGTGCCCGAAGCAGAAGCAGTTCGCAAGTGCCGGTCGGCCGACCCCTGAAATTTTCGTTTTCGAGTTTCAGAACCGAAGTCTTCAACTAAAGCTAACTATCCTGTTGGGGAAACTTTTTCTTGCTCCTTACCGATGTCAGTAAAAGTTAATAATTGCATTACTTGTGGAAAGCAAATATCTCATAAAGATTTTCATTCGTACTGTATTCCTTGCCTAGGCCCTGACCACGACGTACCTTGCTGTCGGTTTTGTGCTTTATTTAATCAGCACACTATCCGTCGTTGGTATATTTTTGCTTCTAAATATTTTGGTTCTCTGTTTATCCAGAAATGTCGTCGGTTAGCCATCAGACTACCGGGATTCCGAAAATACGCAAAGATAAAGACAGAGACAGGCCACCGAGGTCCAAAACTGCAGACGATGTTTCTCCTAAGCCAGTCGCCAGTTCGCCGGTACTCAGTGAGGTGCTTTCGCAGCCCCTGATACCCGCTACTTCTGATTGGCAGGCCTCTACTGAGACCCATTCGGAGTCTGGTATGCTGCGAGATGCTTCAACTATGGAACCCACGGATGTCTCTACCTTGGATGGGTCTGGAGCCACTGTGCAGGCACCGCTTCTGAGGGTGTATTCAGGCCTATGGACTTGCATGTTAAACCGATGCCTCCTTCTTTACTTAGGCCTAAATCTCGAACCATGCCTAAATAAACAACGCCCAGACCACATGCTCAGGCCTCTATGCCTAAAACACAAATGATAAAAATGGCTGAAGATCTAATAACTCTAATCAGGGATAGCTACCCCCCCCCCCCCCCCCCAAGAGGTCTAGGACTGAAGTTGATTATGAATCTTCTGATCAGGATTCTGTTTTTTCTGATTCTTGTGATGATCTGGATTTGCCCTTATCTACTTATGAAGATTCTGATGCAGAGGACTCCATTCCCTCTGCTTCCCCTCCTGAGGATTTTTCTTTTGAGGAAACCTTACATACTCTAAGGGAGCATTTCCACTGGGAAAGCCAGGATTTTTCTGATTCAAAAAAGAGGCTTAGGGATTTCCTTCTCCTGCCTCAGCATAGGCCTTTAGCTATTCCTCCTGTACTAGACATTGTTGATGATGCTTTTTCGGAATCTAGTTTGGCCCCCGATTCCTTGCCTCCTGCTCCCAGAAAACCTGACAGATGCTACAGGGTTCCTGAGTCCCACAAGTTCCTTTTTAAAAATCCTATTTCACAGGGGCCCAAGGGCATTAAGGCTTCTACTGCTAAAAATCCTACCCCTTCTGATAGAGACTCCAGGGCGCTGGATAGATGTGGTAAGAAGGTTTACACTTCTGCAACCTTGGCCATTAGGGCTTTAAACTGCCAGTTTCATATGTTAAAGTATCAGCAACATGTCATTGGACTGCTTAAACAGAAAATGATGTTGATTCCTGACTGTGTGGAAAACAGAGAATTACAGGATTTAATGCATTCTGCTGAACAAGTTGGAAAACATACTTTGCAGTGTGGTTTTGATTCATTAGAGGCCTCTTGCAGGGCTGCTGCTGTTGGGTCTGTGCTCAGAAGGCATGCTTGGCTTAAGGAGCAATCTTTGCCTGATCATGTTAAAGATAAATTGTTGGATGCTCCCTTAAATCAGGACCGCCTGTTTGGCAACAAGGCTGAGGACGTTTTTAAAAAGATGGAAGATAAAGATAAATCTATGCAAACTGTTAAAGATTTCTTACAAGTTCAGCATCCTGGATTTTAGTATGCATGGGCCCTCTAAGAATTGGTCCTTTCCAGCCCCTTCCAGGTCTTCTCAAGCCAAACCCAGACACAGCAAAACAATCCAGGTTTCAGTCCCAGGGGACACACAGGACTAAGCAGTGGGGGACATCCACTTCCAAATCTGGGAGTAATAAGACTCCCCCTATAGTAAACTGTCTCAATGACTTCCTTTTAAGTTTCCAAGCACTTATCAACTGACTGCCCCTTTACGGGGAAAGATTGCTCTTCATGCAAAGAATTGGGAACTCATTACCCAGGACAAATGGGTTTTAAATATAGTGTCCCAGGGATACAGATTTCACTTCCACACGTTGCTAACACCAAGCAGGTGGCCGGACCTACCCCCAAATCAGTGAGCAGAGGAACAAAAAAACAAGTACTTTCTCTCTTAAGCATGGGGGCTATTCAGCTGGTACCAGAAGAGGAAAAGGGACAAGGTTTCTACTCGAGACTTTTCCTGGTACCCAGAAAAGACAATTCATGGTACCCTGTCCTGGACCCGTCTACTCTAAACACCTTTTTGGAGATTACAAAATTCAAGATGCTGACTCTTCTGCTAGGTAAAGATGCCTGGTTGGCAACACTAGATTTAAAAGAAGCATACCTACACATCCCAATCAGGGAATCTTGCAGAAGATACCTACGCTTCAAAGCAGGCTACACTCACTATCAATTCTCTGCACTGCCCTTTGGCTTATCTACTGCGCCCAGGGTCTTCACAAAGTGCCTAGCTCCAGTTATTGCATTTTGCAGGCAAAGAAATATTCAGATATACCCATACCTGGGCGATTGTCTAATTCAGGCAGAAAGCCAGGACATACTTTTGAATCATCTGGCCTTTGTTCAAAGGGTTCTAACTTGTCTGGGGTACACCATAAACGAAAAGAAATCACACGTGGTACCCTTTAAGGCAAGTTATATTCCTGGGAGCAAGCTTGAATACAACTTCCCAGATGGCTTACCTCACGCCAGAGAAACAAATTCATTTGACAACCTACTTCAAATAAGTGGCCACAAAAACCCTGCTTATCTGCAAGACAAATACTGCAATCCTTGGGGTTCATGGCATCCTGCATTCTTTTAATTCCATATGCAAGACTGCATATGAGGAAACTGCAGTGGTATCTAAAAAAACCTATGGCGTCAACATTCTCAGGATCTAGAAGCAATTATTCCTATCATACCTTGCCTATGCATAGAGTTCCTTTGGTGGGCAGAGGCCTACCACCAAAACAAGGGACTACCTTTCACACCACCCCCTGCCGCCCAAACCTTAACAGACGCATCAGACTATGCATGGGGGGCTCACCTGGCAGGAAAGTGTATTCAGGGCAAATGGAACCCAAGTCAAATACATCTGCATATCAATTGAAAAGAAATGTTAGCTGTACAGAATGCTTTGACAGCCTTCAAGGACCACATTCTTCCAGGACAACTAATGGTAAAGATGGACAACACCACTGTTATGTGGTACATAAACAAGCAGGGGGGGTACACATTCTTACCCCCTCTGCAGACTAGCCATGTTATTGTGGAACACAGCCTTGAGCTACCAAGTGCACCTACAAGCTCAATTCCTGCCAGGAAAATTAAATACACTGGCAGATGGACTAAGCAGAAACCTCATGGACCCACATGAGTGGAAGCTGGAACCAAGGTTTTTCAACATGTTGACAAGCAAATGGGGGAGCCCAGATATAGGCCTTTTTGCCTCTCCCCAGAACTACCAATTGGACAAATTTTGCACGAGGACTCCCCACAAACAAGCCTAGAAAGTGGATTCTCTGTCCTTCAGCTGGAAAAACCTATCAGTCTATGCTTTCCCACCTCTGCTCCCCAAAGTACTACTAAAAATCAAACAGGACAAGCCATGGATGATTTTGATCGCTCCAGACTGGCCGCGCCAACACTGGTACCCCCTCCTGTGCAGTATGTCACGGTTATTCCCATGGCACCTGCCTCAGACTCCTTCCCTGTTGTCTTAGCAGGAGACCCAGATTCTGCACCCTGAGCTTCGAACACTGAACCTTGCAGCCTGGCTAATTACATAATCTCTCCTTTTCCATCCCTCAGTAAACCTGTGAGGGATATCATTTTAGAGGCAAGAAGGCCTAGTAGTAGAAAATCTTATGCTGAAAAATGAAAAATATTTTCTGCCTGGAACCAATCTCAATGGATGAGCACAGCAGCACCCAGTTTACCTCAGATTTTACAATACTTAACTGAGAAGATTCTCAAGGGCCTCTCTTTTTCCTCCATTAAAATCCACGCCTCAGCCTTTTCAGGTCATTATAACACAGAATCTCCCCTCTTCTCTCATCCACTGCTCAAGCAGTTCCTCAGAGGGGCCAAAAATTTGAGACCACCCAGGAGAGCTCCAACCCCAGCCTGGGACCTTAACTTTGTTTTGGAGAAACTCACTCTACCTCCTTTCGAGCCAGCTGCTACTGCAGACTTAACATTTCTTTCTTGGAAAACAGCTTTGCTTTTAGCAGTCACTTCAACTAGAAGGGTATCTGAATTACAGGCCCTTATGGCAGTGGAGCCTTTCATCATCTTTCATGCGGACAGGGTATCCCTCAGAGCCATTCCATCCTTCATGCCCAAGGTGGTAGCCAGTGTGGCTCTTAATCAGTCCATTCATTTGCCAACCTTCTTTCCCAAACCACAGAACAAAGGGGAACGGATACTGCACTCCTTAGATGTGCACAGACAACTTAGATTCTACTTGGACAGGACTAAACCTCAAAGGAAATCTGAACAACTGCTGGTGGCATTTGCTGCAGGGGCAGAGGGGAAGGCTTCTTTAAAGCAAACCATTTCTAAATGGATAGGCCATTGCATTCATTTCTGCTGTAAGTACCATGGAAAACCTATCCCCCAGGGGATCAGACCTCACTCCACCAGGGCTGCATCTGCCTCTACAGCCTTTCTCAGAGACATCCCTACCAGGGACATCCTCGAAGCTGCTACCTGGAGTTCTGTACATACTTTCACCAAACATTATCATTTGCCAATTTTCTCTAAATCCAGAGCTGGCTTTGCCACTGCAGTCTTGTAGGGCCTTATAGCTGGTCCTAATGCTATATAAATTTCTCTTCCCAACCATAGCTTTGGGAATCTACCCAAATGTAATGACTGCAACAGTGAAACATGAAGAACATAGTACAGTTGTGTACACTTGCCATAAATGTATATGTTCAAGTGTATTCACTATTGCAGTCCTGGTTACCCTCCCTCCAGCCCCCTAACTTCTTTTGGCTATACCTCTACTTTCCTTTACTATGCTTAAAAGCCTTTTTGGTGTATTTGCTTTTTTGTTGGAGGTATATCTTTGTACTCTTATATTTAATTGCTTCCCATTAGGGGTACACCTGACATCTGGGGCAAGAAAAACTGATGTAATGGCGTCGACTGCATGTTTTATACCCCTTGACAACCTGACATCATGGAAAAAGGGACAGCAACCGACGCAGGGCCCAAGACTTTGTTAATCAGGCTGACTGAGGGCTGTCTGCAAGCAGATAACCCGAATGTAATGACTGCAACAGTGAATACACTCTAACATCTACATTTATGGTAAGTGTACACAACTGTACTTTCTCTAACTTACATATAGGAGATAACTTGGCTTCCCTGGCCTCTTTTTACTTAGACATGGAGGCTGCAAAAGTGGTTCAAAAAATCACAACGTCCCTTCTAAGACACAGGTGGAACTGGTTCTCCCAGAGACAGAGGGGGAAATGATAATGCCGGAAGAGTTCTGCATAATGCAGGCTGCAGCGATACTTCCTTTGAAAGCTTCTATCAGCGCTTCTGAAAGGAGGCCCGATTTGTCTTCCTCTGGAGTCAATCAGGGGTCGACTTTCCCAGCACCAAACAGTCTATAAATATAACAAACCACACTTGGGTGCAGAGAATTATTTCCAAAGGGTATACCATACCCTTTTTCCTTCCGCCCCATCGATAAAGCTCCACGGTGTTACACCCAGTCAGAGGGAGTTTGCATCTCAACAAATTCAGCAGTTGCTTGCAAAAAGAGTCATCCAAGAGGTCCCACCAGACCAAATAGGATTCGGAACATACTCTGGATTCTTTTTGGTTCCAAAGAAGACTGGACTGGAGACAGATTTTTGTATCTCAGTGTGCCAAACAGGTCAGTCATGCACACCAAGTTCCGGATGGTCACTGTACAGTCCATTCAACTTTTTCTGGGAAAGAATGACTGGATGTGCTCTGTAGACCTCCAGGACATGTACTATCAAATAAAGATGAACAGATGGTCCTGGAGGTACTTATGAGTGGGAGCCAGTCACCATCATTTCAGAGCACTGCCCTTTGGTCTCACTACAGCCCCCGAAGGTGTATACCAAATGCATGGCAGTGGTAGCAGCACATTTAAGTCTGTGGGGAATCTGGGTATTCCCATATTTGGATAAGTGGCTCATCACCACCCAAACAGACATCGATTGGGACAAGCAAGAGACCAGGTACTAAGAACTTGCTTAATTTCTGGAATCTGTGTAAATCATAACAAATCATACTTGCAGGCCACTCAGAAACTGGAATTCATAGGTGCAATCTTCAACACACAATCCATGGTTGTGCCCCTTCCATTATCACAAGTGCAGACTGTCAGAAACTTAAGTCAGAAAAATCATCTGCAGTATGAAGATTTCATCCAGAATAGTTCTGCAGGCTCTAGGTTCGATGTCTGCAGCCATAGCCCTAATGCCCCTGGTAAGGTATCACTTGAAACTTTTACAATGGATGCTGCAAGTACAGTGATCTTCTTTCACAGCAGTTAACCACTAAGCCATGCGAGCTCTTTCAGTCACCCTATGTCTGCAAAGATAAGAGTGACACAAATATGCAAAAGTTACCTCTCATGGTGGACACAGTCATCCCAGCCCCAACAAGGTTGATCATTCATACTTCCTCAGCCTAAGGCCGTAGTGATCGTGGATGCTTCTCCGATTGAGTGGGATGCACATTATCTGGGGAAGACGGTCCACGGCACTTGGTTCCCGAATAGGCCTATCTGCATGTCAGTGTTTTCAAGATGAGATCAGTGCTTCTTGCGTTGCAAGCATTCCAAGACACACTCCCTCTCGGGACAATTGCGATTCAGACAGACAGTATGTCAGTAGTTTGGTACATCAACAAACAAGGAGGAACCAGATCTTATCCCCTGTGTCAAGAAGTTCTCAGAGTGTGGCAGTGGGCGATAACCTCCAGTCGCTTTCTGGTGGCAATGCACCTTCTGGGGAAGTCCAGTGTAATAGCAGAAAAACTCAGCAGGTCCATCCCTTTACCTCACAAATTGTCCCTTAACCACAAGGTAGCGGAAATGATTTTCCATTAGTGGGGTCAGCCTTTCTGCAATCTCTCTGCATCTCCCCTAAGCAGCAAGTGCAGCAGCTTCTTTGCCATAGTCTCCCTGACAGGGGAGTCAGCGAGGAATGCTCTTCTCCATGATTGCCCCCCCCCCAATCTGTTATACGCCTATCCCCCAACTCCCTTGATCCCCAGATTTCTACATAAAGCAACCAGATTGAGGAGCAGAGTCATCCTCATTGCACATTATCAGCCTCAGCAAGTGTGATTCCCCTTTCTTTGGCCTCATCTATTGTCTCCACCTTGGATTCAGGATCCGACTCCAAGCCTTGTGTCCCACTCGACAGGACTGATTCACCCAGACATTTCCATCCTCAGACTTGACCGCATGGTTTCTCCCATTGATGGCCAAGCAACCTCTGCTTTCTTCCTCAGTCTGTTGCATTCTGTTGTCCTATAAACCATCCACAGGAAAGTTGTACAAAAGCAAATGGAAATGATTGTTTTTTTTGGGTAGAGCAGAATCACATAGATCCCTTTACGGCTCCTGTACATGCAGTCCTTGAATTTCTAGCTGGGTTGTTTAATCGTAGTTGAACTTGCTCCTTTATTAAAGTTCAGCTAGCAGCAATTTCAGATTTCCGTGTGGAATTCCAGAATTCTTCTTTGGCTTCCTCAAAAATTTGTGAAGTATTTTCGAAGGGTACTTTCTTGCTCAGACCTCCTTTTAAAGACCCTGTTCCCCCATTCGATTTAAGTCTAGTACTGCAAGCCCCAACTCAGTCCCCTTTTGAACTTGCAGCCAAATGTAATTTACAGTTTCTGTCTTGGAAGACAGCCTTACTCGTTGCTATAACTTCAGCCAGAGGAATATCAGAACTTCAAACGTTATCCACAAAACCTCTTTACTTAGTCTTTCATAAGGATAGGGGTTGCCTTGCGTACCAATGCTTTCTTCATACCAAAGGTGCTGTCAGAATCCAGTATTAACCAGACCATTAACCTCCCCATATTCTTTCCAAATTTCAGTAACAAAGGCGAATACTTGTTATATTCACTTGCTGTGCACAGACAGTTATGTTTTTACTGGCATCGTACAAAGGATTTAAGGAAATCAGACCAAGTGCTTATTTCCTTTGCATGTCATAGATTGGGGAAGCTGTCACTAAAGTGTCTATAGCCAGATAGATAACAGAATGCATTTCCTTTGTATACAAAAAATTGAATATTCCTCTCCAGAAACCTGTAAAGGCTCATTCTACTAGATCTGTGGCAACCTCCACTGTATTCCTATCTAGAGCTTCCATGGATTATCTTTGTGCAGCTGAAACTTGGTCAAATCCACATATCTTTATCAATTACTACAAATTGGATCTGGTCTCAAGGAGGAGGAGAGGCCTTTGGTTTGGCCATTCTCAGGAGCATCCTTCCTTAGGGTCCACCTAGGGCTTAGGTAGCTGGATACTCTGTCCCATATGTTGAGGATGAATGAAAATTGACATCAGGTAAAGAAATTATGATGTTCTTCGTGTTTTACTGTTGCAGTTACCACATTTGGGTTATCTGCCTGCAGGTAGCCCTCAGCCGGCCTGCATACCAGAGTGTTGGGATTTCTGTGTCGGATGCTGTTGCTTCTTCCAGGTCGTCAGGGGGTATAAAACATGCAGCCAACACCCATTGCATCAGTCTTTCTTGCTTTGCAGTGCCTGAAGCAGTTAACAAGTGTTTGTCGTCTGACTCCTGAAATTGTCGTTTTTCGAGTTTCAGACCTGAAGTCTTCTGTAAGATAAGTTCCTCGTTGGGGATCCTTTTTTCTTGCTCTAACCGATGTCAGAAACAATTCATAATTGTCTTGCCTATGGAAAGCAAATACCTCACAGAGATTTTCATTCTTACTGCGTCACCTGTTTAGGCCCAGACACCGACATCCCTCGCTGTCTGTTTTGTGCCTTGTTCAACACCCGAACTATTTGTCATCGGGCTATTTTTTTAACTAAGTTCTTTCGCTCTCGATCTCCGTACTCCAAAATGACTTCGGTAAGCCATCAAACTTGTTGATCTTCAGGAAAAAGTGAAAGGATAAAGACAGAGACAGACCGCATAGGTCCAAGGCTGCCGACGACGCTAACATTAAGCTAGTCGCGGTGGAGAGTTCAAGATGGCCGCCAGATGAGAAGCATATACTTTTGCCTGCTCTAAAACTAGATATCAATCTAATCAAATCACTGTTGCTACTATATAAATAGACCAGGAAAAAATTCCAAAATATCATAAAAAGACTTCAAATTCTACTTATCTGCTCTTTTTTTTCTCTCCAAAGAGCAAGGAACGGCTCTGGTCCAATAACTTTCAAAATCTGTAGCACAGTGGTGATTCTGGATACATGTGCTTGGGCCTGCCAGACTGGAAATAAGCTACCTAAACAAATAAATACAAAAACAAAAACCAGTCAAAATGGAATCTCAGACTACTAAGACTAGACTTTCTCTCATTAGCTCTCCGGAAAAGGAATCTTCTTCCAAAAGGCAAAAAACAAATTACATCGTGAAGCTATCAAACACAAAAAGTTAAGACTGACCAACCATTCACAATGGAAGACTTCAAGGAGGCCCTGCTTTCCCCTTCAATCAGAAATACAAGCATTTTCTACAAAGCTAACATCTTTTGGAAATAATCTAGAACACATGATGGCAAGGATGGAGCAAAATGAAGCTAAAACATTAAACAATTAAATAAAAATACAAAAACTACAACACGCAGCTGCAGAAAGAGACACCACCATTGCAGAAGTGAATCAGAAAATCAGTGATCTAGAAGCAAGAGCAAGACGAAATAATATACTGATTAGAGGCATTCCTGAGAAATACGAACAGTCACAGCTCCCTGGAATCGCGAAAGAAATCATTGACATAGTGCTAGACAATAAAGACCTGTCTAAAATGATAACAGTCGAGAGAATAGACAGGGCGCTAAGAAAAGCTCAAACTCCTGAAACTCCTAGACAAGTCTATGTCAGGATATTAAATTCCGACCACGCACAATCTATAATTCTTAATGCCAAAAGAAAGAAAACTATTTCCTGGAATGGCCACAAAATCTCAATAGCACAAGACTTGCCTCTCCAAATTAAACAGTCAAGACAAGCTCTATCTCCTTTCTGTAGTTACCTGCTAAACAAAATCATTAAATTTCAAATGAAATACCCGGCGACTCTTTGCTTTCAATACAAAACAGTCAGCTACTCTGTTAAATCTGTCCAAGAAGCTAAATCATTTTTGAATGCGTTCAAAGAAGTACCCTCAAATACGGATTAAAGGTAACCCTCTTAGAATAAGTCTTGACCATAGAAGATTGCCTGCCACACAATACCACATTTCTACCTGTAAGTAATTGAGACAGAGACCAGCCCAAGTAAAAACTGTACTTATCGTCTCAGAATTCCATCTTTGGGCCTGTACTACAAGCAACCACTAAATCTGCACCCTCTGACCTTGCTAATCACGTCCGGGTCATGCTGCGTTAGCTTCCCAAAAGCACAGCTCCAAAGGAAATAAATACAACAACCTCAAAAACCTGCCAAAAAGATAAAGAGGGAATAGAGAAACACCTCCCTATCCCTCAAGCACAAATAACAAACTCAAAATAAAAAAAAATGTATGACTGTCACATATGTGAAACAATTCTACTCCTTTTACCAATCTGAAGAAGGTGACAAGCTATATGCGATAACAACTTATACCCTTACAAAATCAAGATTAATCATAAAAGAAAAAGCCCAATACGCAAGGTTTCATTCCTGATGGAGGAGGGGAAAAGGAAGTAAGGGGTCGGAGAGAAATAGGAGAAAATAGACTCATAGATAATCCAGAAAGTGTATTTGGAGGTCGAACGACATAACACAAGCTTGCACATACCTGAAACCAGCTATATAACAACGTAGATGTCATCATATTGTTGACCCAGTCTGCAAAGCAAGTTAAGGAATTTCCAAAACAGGGCACACATGGCAAGATCGAAAGAGATCTGACTTTCTCTTTTTTTTTTTTTCTCTCTTTTTTCTTTTCTCTTTTCTTCTCCCCTTTTCTCTTCTCTTTCTTATCCTTTCAGTGTCTGACACAATAGAGTGCGACTGATCCATCTTCCAGAGAATTGAAACCGATAAGCTCTACAGATTCTCGGAAAGTAAAACCCAATCCATTCTCAGAATTTTAACCAATGTGAAGGCACAGAGGCATACCCAAAGATGTCTGGATGATGTAATACGTATCGAAGGTCGATGGGCGGAGCCTTCACACAAATTCTGTAGGGATAACAGTCTCTCGCACAAACACAGCATGATCGACACTATTGCTGAGATATTCATCCCTCATAAAAGCAAGGAGCTCTTTCCAAACCCCAGATGTAGTCGCTTAATGCAAACTCAACCCGACCAACCTTAACTTCATGAAACCTCACATATATAATGAATTTAAGCTGTACATTGATACTAAATATTTCCATTCTCAGACACCAGAGGCTACACTAAACAATCTATGTTGATATGAAACCACAGCATAACTGTAAAAGAGGTCGCTTTGCAACCCTTAAGATCTCTCAAGACATAGGCAAACCATCCAGACACCATGTAAGCATATATCAAGCGAAGAGAATTAGAACTATCAGGGAAGGAAAATAGATCACTTACATCTGCATTAGCAAACACAGAAGCCTTACACCTGAAAGAGAAATACCTATTGTCTATTGAGTTACTGTTAGCTTTCTTCCTTCAATAGGTGGTCCCAGTAAGCTAAAATCAGATCAATGCTTGTAGTAACTCCCTGGCAGCCCCGTTTCTTGTATTACCAAAACATATAGTATACTTACTCATATCACTGAGTATTAGTATTTCAGTACAGTAAAATTAAGGGGTAAAGGAAATGCACCATTTCTTCACGGAGATTCGTCAACTTCTTACACCAACTGTCAAAGCCCTTGTTCCAACATCTCTCCCATGATAATTTCTAGCAAATATCTTGCTATATAAAGTGCCCTGGACTGATTATATTATATACGCAGCAAACGGATCCCAGGTTTCTTTCCATTATAGTCCAAGCAAAATAACATATTAAAGACGATTGTTTCTCCCCTCCCCATGCTTACTCGGAAAATGGTGTTAGGTTGAAGGGATCACAACATGTCTGAAAGTCAAAACTCTGGTATAAATGGTTTAAGAGGGGGAGGGGGAAGAAGAAGATAATGCACCCAAAGTCTCCACTATAATCAATACTATAGAAATTTGGGGTAGCTGGGAATAAAATGAAGTGATTGCCCAGCATTTCACCAAACTAACACAATGGACCTCATAAATAAAGACATAGGAATTTGAGGACTTTTGGATCCTCCAGTGTTTTGTCAAAGGCAGGCAGATCCAACTTTTAAACTTGGTTGACTTCTTGAGTCAGTCAAGCCAGCAATTTGATGAGGGGAAGGCAGTCCATACAGCCTACCTCGATCTGGGCTAGGCCCCTTGACACAATACCCTTATCATCATAAATTGAAAAACTCATCAGCCAATGTTATCACAATACCAAGATGGGTTTGTGCAACTGGTTGAAGTGACAGAAACCGACAGGTCAGAGTTGCTGGCGCCATGTCAGACTCAAAACTGTCACATCACAGTGTCCCACAGGCCCACCAGTCCTGGCCCACTTCTTTTTGGCATCTGCCACCTTTCGGACAAACAAAGTCAGACAGGAGGGTTATGGCTGACAAAAGACTGCAGATGACTGCAAACACAAATACATAGTAGAAACACATCTGAACACAGATATCCTTCCAGAAGGTCTCACAGAACCAGATAAGGCTAGATGCCCGGAACTTGGCGAAATGAATGTAAATGCCAAAAATGCATAACAACTAGGTGGCAAAAAACAAGGTTACCCTCTGGCACAACAGGGAGGCAATCCCAGGAAGCACAGGAACCTGTCATTACAGAGTGACCTAGCCTTGTCAGTCGACAATCATGTAGATTAAGGACCTGCTAAAGTAGTTAGGATTCATCTCCTTCAATTGAAGACCATCATCAAGGAGAATCATGATCATCATTTGGAAGGTCATCACAGGCTTTCATCACAGTGCATCAGACCCCAAACCCCCCACAATGATGTATCTGGGATGTATCTCCTGCAGCAGCAAAGCAAGTGGAGAAAGTTCAAAAGTTCCTCACCAAAAACAAAAGAAAAATTGCCATCAGTCGGCTGCTGCCCGAAAAAACAGAGAGCTGACTTCAGTCAACACCGCTACTTCAGAGTAAACCTCCCAGAACACATACTACAAAGCCAACGCCAAATTGCTTTTTGATCAAAATCGAGATCCAAAAAAGGAGAATTCCTTCAGAGACTTAGGGCGTGACACGGGCTATAAGAGGACTGTGTAGGAGGGATGAGAGAGGACAGATCACATTACCAAAGACTCTGAGGCTGTGTGCTACAATCGGGGAGACAGAGCACCTGCAATGGATGGCTGAGAGAAATCTTGATAAATTGACCGGTGATGGAGATCGAGACAGGACCCCAGGCAGAAAGTAGTGTTACTGCTGATGAGGTAGCACACTATGTTTATCTTATACTTGGAAGCATACACAATCTTATCCCTTACTATACTATGAAGCTGAATAATTAAACAAGCCTCAAGACATAATTTTATGAAACAACATACGCAGAACTCTAAACACAAAAAAAGCTGTCAACCCATACCTGCCCTACAAGCCTTAGTGGAATCTCAGACTTAAATAATTAAACAGCTTACTGGACTAAGACAGAGCTGCAGATCTTCAGAAACCCCACCTGTAGCTCCGAAAGACTTCAGATAAACTAGAAGCCAGAAATACAAACTTAAGTAGCCAATCAGACGAAGGACCAATCTCTGTTAGAAGGGAAGGGGGATGACTACCATTGCTAAATTTGCCTATGTCGCTTAGGGATTACCACCACACAGCTTCATAAAATCATGGACGAAAATGTTTTTTTGTAATATAATAACAGGAATGTGCATACGCCTACTAGAACCACTAGGTACAGATCCCAAATGAATCTGAACTCTTATGCTGAAGCAGATACTGAAAAGGTTTTTGGGTCACTGCACAATCGGATGTCCACTATGGTGTGTCTGAGTCTGAATGAAAAATGGTAAGTCAATAAGAACTTCTTCCTAAGAAAAGGAGGACTCATCGAAGAGGCAAATGTTTTAAGGGTATTGATACATATAATATGGGTCAGTATTAAAATTGACTGTGATTTCAAGAACCGGGATGTATAAATCTTGTTAAGTGACCCGTGTATCATAATCTGGTAACACACTTAATAGACAATGATTTACCTTGTTGCACGTACAATATATGAATACTTATGAAGGCAGCGGAAAGAGAAATTGTCTATGTTATCATATGAGTCTGTAACATTGTATTATATTCCTCCTTTCAGATCTACCATCCTGTAATTTTAAACTTTTTAAATATATATTAGGTTTTGTGATACCACCTGAAGAACATGACTCTGCTATGTGCTATCGGAGGCTTCCCATTTACAGATAGCATACTTTATCTCCCGATATATGACCATGGAAATCTCATTGAGGGTCATTAAAAGCTAAGTCTAAACTAAGAGAAAGTTTCTAAAATATAGGTAAGCTGTTTGAGGAATAGACCATCTCAAATATAGACTCTAACTTTCAACTATGAGATAAATCCCCTGTGGTATGTAATTGAAAATATTACAAGCTTAAACTTAAGCTATCTGTTCAGAAAATTGGTCTAAGTAGCATACTTTAACTAGAATTAAAAATCTCTTTCAACTAATATACAAAATTACTATATCATTAACTATTAATTACAAGCTAATGCAGGCAAGGAAGTCAATATTATGCTAATTATCTTATGGATCTTAGAATAACAAGAGATCTTTGTATTATAATTTGTTGTGTACGTAGTTCTATAATGCCTCTTACAGAAAATAGATTGTGGACACGCGCGAGGGAAGTCTGCAAGGGGTAGGATGTCACTCGTTGGTACTAACATTGTTGATAACACTTCAATATTGCTTACATACCGTATACTTAAAATATTACCATCCTTATAGAAAGATTGAATTATGCCTTAACCACCACACCAGCATCCAAATTACACCGATAGTAAAGACAAAATGACACTATTGGAATCCTAGAATGTTAAAGGTCTCCAAAATAATAAAAAAAAGAGGTTAATCTTGCACCTAATTTATAAATCAGAAGCTGAAATAACGCTTATTCAGGAAACACACATGACCACAGCTCAATGGGAGAAGGAAGCAAATAAGAAATGGGCAAAATTGATTTTAGCAGCCGGAAATGATACTGCGTCTAAAGGGGTAGCAATAGTAGTTAAAAATTCTTTCAAAGGAATTATAAAAGCAAATGGTAGCGATCCCAATGGCAGGTGGTGCTACTTAGCATGTTCCCTTCCACCTTTCAACAGAAACATTGTTATTCTAAATGTTTATGGTCCCTGCATGCAACAAACCGCTTTTATATATGACATTTACTCAATTTTAGAAAAATTCCCAAATCACTTGTATATATTAGGGGGGGACTGGAATATGACTAACAGACCTGAACTTGACAGAACGAACAAAGACAATAAACAACCTGTGGATTTGACAAATCTTATAAATGAACTAATGGAAGATTTTAATTTATTTGACCCCTTTGAACTCTTCAGACAGGACTCATATATCAGTAAATATACATTCTTTTCAACGTCCCACAAATCATGGTCCAGAATAGATTTTTTTCTAATATCAGCAAATTTCAATAAGGTTGAAATAAAATATTGGGCGGACCCTAGGACCTTGTCTGATCATGCTAAAATCAACCTAAAAATAAATGAGATTAAACCAAACACGAACGAGAAATATGCAATCAACTGGACCCTGAACCACAATCTTAAAAAATAGGGAAATCTGCCAAGAAATATCAGAACTACTTGACCAGACCCACAGTAAATTAGATAAAACAAATATCCCATTGGATATAAAGTGGGCAGCTGCCAAGGCAACACTCAGAGGAATATTTATACAAAAAGCATCAATACTCAAAAAACAAGCCAAATCCCAGATTGAAAATCTAGAGCTTAAGCTAAAAAACCTTGAAATACAAATGCAACAAAAACAATCTCTGGACCTTGAGAAGCAGGCCATATCTATACAAAAACAACTGCAAGAATCACAAATGAATCACCTCTCTCTTATTGAACTTAGACTACTGCATAGATATACTGAATGGGCCCAAACTCCTTCCAAGGTCCTAGCCATAATAATCAATATAAAACCTCCCTCCTCCAAAATAAAAGAAATTAAATATAATAATAAAATACTAAACTCGGACAAGGATATTATAAAATCCTTTGAAGAAGCATATCGAGAAATATATGGCCCACACCTTCTGGAAGATCAAGTAGCATCCAATATGTTTTTAGACGAACTCCATTTCCCACAAATCAATGATACCCAAGTTAAGCTTCTTAAACAACCAGTAACTACTGAAGAAATATTTTTAGCCATCAAGAAAATGAAATTAGGGAATTCCCCAGGACCAGATGGCTACACATCAGAATTTTATAAAGCCCTTGCAAAGCTCTTAGTCCCAATTTTATTCAAAATATATAATTACATAATAAAATATGGAATCACAGATCTATACATAAATAATTCTAAAACTATTTTCATTTCAAAACCTAACACAACTGGCCATAACCTTAACGATTATCGTCCAATTACATTAATTAACCTAGATATAAAAATACTAGCAACAGTATTAGCACAGATTGGTTATATCATATCACCTGAACAGTTAGGCTTTATGAAAAACAGACAAGCATGGGATAACACGTTAACAATAGAAGCAATAACTAATATGACAATTAAAGATACCTCCCCTAAATACGCATTATCAGTAGATGCACAAAAGGCCTTTGACCGAGTTAACTTAAATTTCTTGTTCCAAGTTTTAAAGCGCTATGCTCTTCCCAAAGAATTTATAGCTATGATTAGAGTCTTATACAATAAAGCCACCACCACGCTGCATATAAATAAAACGAACTCACATCCTATGTATATATTCAATGGTACTAGACAAGGTTGCCCGCTTTCCCCATATCTTTTCAGTCTTTACTTAGAAGTCCTCCTCCTGAAGCTGAGTCAAAAAACATTTAACCATTCTATTTACATCTCAAGGGTTCAAGTTAAATACACGGCTCAACATTTATTTTCAACACCCTTCCACTGACCTTGTGAAAATCCTAAACTCGATTGACAAATTCTCGGCAATCTCAAACTACGCTATGAATCCCAATAAATCCAAAATATTCCCGTTAAACCCTCATAGCCATAAGGAAACTTTCTTCCCAGAGTCAAAGATCAAAATAGAATACTCACTCAAATACCTTGGTGTTACCTTCACCCACCCTCATAAAGAAATTATAAAAGAAAATCTCTACATAATTTGGTCAAAAATTACAAAAGATTTGGACAGATGGAAAAACCTAAACCTCTCTTTTCTATCCAAGACATCAGTCATAAAAATGAATATTCTTCCCAAAATATTATACCACTTTCAAGCGGTGAGCCAATGTGTCCCAAACAAATTATTTTCCAAATTGAAAACAACACTGGGTAAATTTATATGGCACCCTAAGAGCGTTAGAATTAGTTACAAAAAACTAATACTGCCTAAGGAAAGGGGCGGCCTGAGTCTTCCTGATTTCCAAACATATTACCATATTATTAGAGCTAATCACATTATGCGTCTAACCCAATTTGAACCCTCTGATACTTCCTGGAACCCACTTTGGATAAAAATTTACTACCAGAATCTAAAAACATCTAACATTAACCCAAAAGCCATCCCTTTCCTTAGCAACAAAACTCTAAGAAGCTTCAAATTGCATCCTGTAATAATCAATAATGTAACATGTTTCCAAAAGCTGACCGCTTTCTTAAACATAAGGAATTCCTTAATTATGGCACAACCAATACATATGAACCCTGAATTCAAAATGAATAACAAAATGCTAAACCTAGAAAACTATCCAAATATTAAAATCTGTACAGTATGGGACCTATATCAATTAAAAGATCAGCCCGTAAGTCACATTCTTAATGTCTTGGCATTAAATAAAAAATACAGAACAATTGTTAACCAAGTAATTTACTTAATATCCTTGAAAACATCAGGAATAAACGTATCTCTACAAGAATTCCAGTTATATCAACAACTCGCCTCCCAATTACTACAAAAAAACAAAATGCTTTCGAATACTTACAGACTAGTCACCCGAACTGAATACCAAACTGAAATTCTACACTCAAACTATTGGATAACTCAAAATGTGAAATTAACTAATGAACAAAAATTGGCGGCAATACAAATAACTACAAAACTTACTCCTTTTAAAAAGTTAATTTATACCCAAGTCATGATAAATAACAACGCCTACCATATGCCACTCTTCCTAAATAAAATAGATCCTAATACCTCACCTTTTTGTCCCACGTGTGCTAACACAATAGCTGACATCCTACATATCTTTTGGTCCTGTAAAAATGTTCACAAGCTTTGGTGCTCTCTAAGAGTGAAACTGGAGAAATCAGGATATATGAAATCTTGCCCTCTCATGGGAAATGTCAATATTGAACATTTTCCCCAATACATACACGTTAGAATCCAGACATATTATTGTAACATTAAGTGCATTACTCAAATCCTACGTAGCTCTTAACTGGCTTGATAGAACCAAAATTTCCTGGCCAGAATTTAAAAATATGGCTATTAAATATGTTTTTGCTAGCAAATTAAAAACTGTCAGTCAAAAGAAACTAACCTATTTCAAGATTTACTGGGGAAAGCTCATAGAAATGCTATCCTAGACCAGCACTAAAGTTAAAGTATGTAGCCCTATTGTACTGCACTCATATTAATTGTTAAGTCTTCTTCCAACAATCCTTGGAGACGAAATTTAAGTTAGTACTTTCTATAAATGATATCTTACTTTCACTAGGTATACCGGGATCCACTAGTACTTTAACGCAACTCTAAACTCTACCAAATATCCTTCGGGAGTGACATCCATTTGTAAATAATGTAAATATTGTAAATAGTTCCCCTTGTTAGATTTAGGGAGACAATTAAAAATTTTCTTATATACTAGGTAACAATGGTCAATGCTAAACTTTTATGTAAATAACTAGTTATTAATCTCTTACTACTACCCCTATTTCAATTGATAGTATATGACATGCTGTGTCATTGGAAAAAGTTTTGTTACAATGGGGAAAATGTATTTTTTCTTTTTGCTTAAATTGTGTTAAGAAGTCGCACCAGCAAGGATAAACTCACAGAAAATCGTGAATTTCAGTATAACATGTATTATCCGATCCTATGTAAATCCATTGTTATTTTATCTCTACTATGTATTAATGGTTTCTTTTCCTTTGTATGTTTTGTAATGTATAATTGTGGAAAATGAAATAAAAAGTTAATTAAAAAAAAAAAAAAAACATTAAGCTAGTCGCCAGTCCGCCGGTACTCAGTGAGGCACTTTCACAGCCCCTGATGCCCACTTTTACAGATTCGCAGGCCTCTACTGAGACCCATTTGGAGTCCGGTATGCCGCAAGATGTTTATTCGGATGTCTTTACTTTGGATGGGTCCGGAGCTGCTGTGCAGGCACCAGCTTCTGAGGGTGTTTTCAGGCTTTCCGATTTTCATATTAAACTGACTACTACCTTTCAAACCAAAAATACCGAATTTCTCAGGCCTAAAGTTCACACTATGCCCAGGAAGCCTACAAACAAAGTGTATTCTAAGGCCCACATGCCACAAAAACAAATGATTAGAATGGCTGAGGACCTCATTACGTTATTTAGGGGAAGTCAGCCTTCCACCTCAAAAAGACCCAGAACTGATTTTCCTTCTGATCAGGAATCTGATTACTCTGATCCTTCTGATTTCCAGGACATACCCTTATCTACCTATGAGGATTCTGATGCAGAGGATTCCATTCCCTCTGCTTCCCCTCCAGAAGATTTTTCCTTTGGTGAAACCCTGCACACCCTTAGAGAGCATTTCCACTGGGAGAGCCAGGACTACTCCCAGTCCAAAAAGAGACTCGGGGAATTTTTAAGCTTGCCTCAGCACAGGCCTCTAGCTATCCCTCCTTTCCTGGACATTGTAGATGATGTCTTCCTGGAATCCAGCTTTACCCCTGATACCTTGCCTCCAGCTCACAGAAAACCGGACAGGTATATAGAGTGCCTGACTCCCTTCCTTTTTAGGAATTTTACTGCGGATCCAGACACCATTTCCCAGGGACCTAAAGGCTTTGGTATAACTGGTTTTAACAGCTTGTGTGTTATCTAACTCAAGGATCACTTGCATAAAATTAGACCTGTTAGTAACAGCCAGCATTTAATTGCTGGAGCCTGTGTTCTGAGAGACTGCTTTTCAATCTGTCTGCAAATATACAGAGCTGAGTATATTTTTTAGGTTTTAGAGTTTAATTGTTGCTTAGATCTCTGTTGAAACTGTTGTCTCCCTGTTCTGAGAGACTGCATTCCAATCTATCTGCAAATATACACAGCTGAGTATATTTTTTTGGTTTTAGAGTTTGTACGGTCAGTTGTTGCTTAGATCTCTGTTGAAACTGTTGTCTCCCTGTTCTGAGAGACTGCATTCCAATCTATCTGCAAATATACAGAGCTGAATATATTTTTTTGGTTTTAGAGTTTGTACTGTTAGTTGTTGCTTAGATCACTGTTGAAACTGTTTTGTCCCACCGACTCTCCCTATTTTTGGTTTGTAGTTTAAATTTGGTGGCTTTTGCAGTTGCCCGCCCCAGTATAGATTTGATCTGGGACACTCCCCCAGTCCCATATCTTTACCACATTCTACCTAATAAACTCTTTCTGCACTTGCTTTTAATCCTTTTTAATTTAATTGCATTTTTTAAACTGTGTTTAGTCTAATATTGCTACATACTCAAGTGTGCTAGCTTGCACTGCATATTAATTAATTTTACTACTGTTTTTGCTACTTTTTTCTGTATTAAAAAAAAAAAAAAACTGTAAGCCTGTTTCCTACCTTTCCTGTAACTAGTAATGTTCATTGTATTTCACTGTTGCAGTTATTACTCTTGGGGCTACCCTCAGTCGGCCAGAATTCCAAAGTCTAGGTCCGGCGTCGGTTGCTGTCGCCTCTTCCCTGATGTCAGTGTGCCAGGGGTATAAAATATGCAGCCGACGCCATTTTCTTCAGTCTTTCTTGCCGCGCAGTGCCCGAAGCAAAAGCAGTTTGCAAGTGCCGGTTGGCCGACTCCTGAGATTTTCAAATCCAAATTTCAGAACCAAAGTCTTCATTAAAGCTAAGTACCCCGTTGGGGAAACTTTTTTCTTGTTCCAGACCGATGTCAGACAAAGTTAACAATTGTATTTCTTGTGGGAAGCAAATACCTCATAAGGATTTTCACTCTTACTGTATTCCTTGCTTAGATCCTGATCACAACGTTGCTAGCTGTTGGTTTTGTGCTAGATTAAACCAACGCACTATTAAGCGTCGGTTTGATTTTGTATTTCATTACTTTGGCCGAAGATTTAATTATATAATGCCGTTGGACCAGCCGACGACTGGAGTTTGCAAAAAACGCAAAGACAAGGAAAAGGATAGGCATCCGAGGTCCAAAACCGACGACTACTCCTCTGCTAGGCCAGTCGTCAGTTTGCCGGTTCTCAGTGAGGAGCTTTCGCAGCCCCTGGCACCCGCTACCTCAGAGCCACAGGCCGCTTCCGACTCCCACGTGGAGCCGACTGGGCCTCTGGATACTCAAGATATTGGACACTCAGAAATCATTCCCTCAGATGGGTCCAGAGCCGCTGTGCAGGCATCGGCTTCTGAGGGTGTCTTCAGACCTACACAACTATACATTAAGCCATCTTCAGCTTAAAAGACTAAAGCAGCTCTAAAGACAAAGAAACAAGTACAGCATTCTCCTACTCAGACTTCCATGCCTAAGAAACAAATGCTCAAAATGGCCGAAGACCAAATTACTTTGATCAGGGGCTCCCATCCCTCTCCTGATAAAGAGGACTAGGGAAGAGACAGAGTATGATTCTTCTGATCAGGTTTCTATTTCCTCTGATTCCTCTTCTGAACAGGATTACTCCATGCTTCCCTATGAGGATTCTGATGCTGAAGAATCCATTCTTTCAGCCTCTCCTCCTGAGGATTATTCTTTTGGGGAAACCCTGCATACCATGAGGGAGCATTTCCACTTGGAGAGCCAATATTATTCTGAATCTAAGAAAAGGCTCAGAGACTTTCTGCTACTTCGTCAGCATAGACCCCTTGCTACTCCACCTGCTTTAGACATTGTAGATGATGTATTTTCAGAGTCCTATCTGTCCCCTGACTCTTTACCCCCTGCACCTGCTAAGCCAGACAGATACTACAGGGTTCCGGATTCTCATAAATTCCTATATAAGAACCCCGCTGCTGACCCAGAAACTATATCTCAAGGTCCCAAAGGGGTTAAAGCTTCCACTGCAAAAAACCCTGTCCCCTCTGATAGGGATTCTAGGGCTCTAGACAGATGGGGGAAAAAGTCTACACTTCTGCTACTTTGGCTGTAAGGGCTTTAAATTGTCAGTTTCATATGCTTAAATATCAGCAATATTTGATGTCACTGCTTAAACAGAAATTGTTGACAAATACTGAATGTTCAGAGAACAAGGAATTGCAGGATTTATTGCATGCAGCTGAACAAGTGGGAAAGCATACTTTGCAATGTGGTTATGATTCATTGGAGGGGTGGGAGGGTGGCATAATGGTTAAGGTGTTCACCTTACAAACACAAGGTCCAGGGTTTGATTCTCAGATGGAGTAAATGGCTAGGCTTAAAATGGCCCAGAAAGGCAGTTAGCCTAGAACTAACCAATGAACCTATGGAGGCCTCTTGCAGTGCAGCTGTTACAGGTTCTGTTATTAGAAGGCATGCTTGGTTAAAGGAACAGAATCTGCCTGATCATGTTAAAGCAAAATTATTAGATGCACCATTGCAGCATGATACTTTGTTTGGTACTAAAGCAGAAGAGGTGTTGAAAAAAATGGAGGATAAAGCAAAATCCATGCAGACAGTCAAGGATTTCTTACAGGTACAGCCACCCAGGTTTAGCAGAAACTGACCTTCTAAAATTGGTCCTTTCCAGTGTCAGACAGACCACAAGGAGGCAGATACATGTGTCCTAGAGGCAGATCTCACCCCAAGGCTCATACAGGCCTAAACAATGGGGTGCTCCTACCTCCAAAAGCATAGAAGACAAATCACAACCTTACAGGAAACAGTCCCAATGACTTTCCTCTGCCAGATCCAAGCACTTTTCTTTTGACAGCCCCCTTAGGGGGAAAACTAGCACTTTTTTCATCAAATTGGCAAATGGTTACCCAAGACAAATGGGTCCTGAACATAGTGCCTCAAGGCTACAGGTTCCATTTTCACACTCTACCAAGGTCAAAAGGTATGCCAGACCTGCCATACAATCAGTGGGCAGAGGCACAAAAACTAATTACAGCCCTCATGGATGTGAGGGCCATTCAGCAAGTACCACAACAAGAGCAGGGCAAGGATTTTACTCCAGACATTTCCTAGTACCCAGAAAGGACAGAACCTGGAGACCAATACTGGACCTATCTATACTAAATACGTTTCTGGATGTTCCAAAATTCAAGATGTTGACTCTACAGCAGCTACTGCCCATGCTGGGTAAGAAGGCTTGGCTCGTAACTTTGGACCTAAAAGAGGCATACCTGCATGTCCCAATCAGACATTCTTGCAGAAGATACCTCATATTCATAGCTGGCTCAATGCATTACCAATTCTCTGCACTGCCCTTTGGCCTATCTACTGCGCCCAGGGTCTTCACAAAATGCCTGGCACCAGTAATTGCGTTTTGCAGACAAATAGAAATTCAAATATATCCCTTCTTGGACGACTGCCTAATTCAAGCAGAGACCAAAGACATTCTTTTAAAGCATCTGGCATTTGTAAAAAGATTACTAACTGGCCTAGGGTACACAGTAAACAAAAAGAAATCAAAACTAGTGCCCTCTCAAGAGATAATATTCCTGGGTGCAAGCTTAAATACAACTGCCCAGATGGCTTATCTCACGCCAGGCAAACAAAAGTAACTGACGTCTTACTTCAAGAAATTGACAAACCCACTTATCTGCAAGGAAAATCCTGCAGGCCCTGGGTTTCATGGCATCCTGCATTCTACTAATTCCATATGCCAGACTGCATATGAAGAAACTACAGTGGTATCTAAAAAGTGTTTGGACTCAGCATTGCCACAGCCTGGAGACAGTAATTGCACTCATTCCCTGCCTACAACAGGAGTTTCGATGGTGGGCAGAAGCCTGTCACCACAACAAGGGTCTGCCATTCAATTTACCCATAGCCAGACAGACACTAACAACGGATGCATCAGATTATGCCTGGGGGGCCCATATGTATTCAGTGCACATGGCCTGCAAACCAGATGCATCTTCACATCAATCAAAAAGAGATGCTAGCTGCTCAAAATGCCCTGACAGCTTTCAAGGACCTGCTTCATCCAGGACAGCTACTGATAAAGACAGACAATACTACGGTCATGTGGTACATAAACAAGCAGGGAGGTACACATTCCTATCCCCTCTGCAGACTAGCAATGACCTTATGGGACACAGCATTGGCTTTTCAAATTCACCTGCAAGCACAATTCCTGCCAGGAAAAACAAATACTCTGGCAGACAAACTAAGCAGAAACCTCATGGATCCCCACAAATGGAAACTGGATCCACAAGTCTTCAACATGATAATAAGGAAATAGGGATGCCCAGACATAGGTCTATTTGCCTCCCCTCACAACTACCAATTACAGAGATTTTGCAGAAGGACTTATCACAAGGAAGCATGGAAAGTGGACGCCCTATCCTTCAGCTGGAAAAACCTAACCGTATATGCCTTTCCTCCACTGCCTCTCCTTCCCAGGGTACTCCTAAAGGTCAGACAAGAAAAGCCAAAAATGATACTGATTGCACCAGACTGGCCATGCCAGCACTGGTACCCAGTCCAAAAGAGCTTGTCTCAAGGTCCAGCATGAATATTGCCTCAAACTTCTCACTTGCTAACCCAGCAAAACAATCAGATCCTGCACAGCCAACTCAGGACCTTAAAGCTGGCAGCATGGCGTTTAATGTAACCATTCAGAACACACCTCTTTCAAAAGCTGGTATGGATATTATCTTGGAGGCCAGGAGGCACAATACCAGAAAATCTTATGCAGAAAAATGGAAGAGATTCTGTGCTTGGAGCCAGGAACAAGGCATTGACGTGTGTGTACCAAATATACCTCAGATTTTACAATACCTAACTGAGATGCTGAACAAAGGCCTTTCTTTCTCATCAATTAAGATTAATGCCTCTGCCATTTCAGCCCATTACAATACGGAACCACCTATATTTTCTAATCCTTTAATAAGGCAGTACCTCAGAGAGGCCAAAAACATTAGGCCTCCAAGGAGAGCACCAATTCCGGCCTGGGACCTCAATTATGTTTTGGAAAAACTCGCACCGCCTCCTTTCGAGCCAGCTTCAACAGCAGATATAAAATTCTTATCCTGGAAAACAGCTCTACTCCTAGCAATAACCTCAGCAAGGCGAGTCTCGGAGTTACAAGCGCTCATGGCTGTGGAACCTTTTATCATTTTTCATGCAGACAGGGTGTCTGAGGACAAATCCTACATTTATGCCTGAGGTGGTATCCAGTGTGGCCCTCAACCAAACCATTCAATTGCCTACCTTTTATCCAAATCCACAGAACAAGGGTGGGAAAATTCTGCATTCTTTGGACATACACAGGCAGTTACACTTCTATTTGGACAGAACTAAAGCTTTCAGAAAGACTGAGCAACTTTTAGTGTCATATACTGCAGGATCACAAGGAAAGGCCATCTGTAAACAGACTGTTTCTAAATGGATAGGCCATTGCATCCATTTCTGCTATTCTCAACATGACAAATCAGTGCCTAAGGGCATTAGGCTTCATTCCACCAGAGCAGCAGCCACTTCAGCAGCCTTCCTCAGAGGAGTACCAACCAAAGATATCTTAGAGGCTGCAACTTGGAGTTCAGTGCACACTTTCAGAAAGCGCTACCACTTACCACTTTACTCTAAGTCCAGAGCAGGCTTTGCCACTGCAGTTCTGCAGGGCTTCATAGCCTCTGCTAATCCTATTTAGCCCAGCCACCCATCCTCAGCTTTGGGATTCAGCCTAAGAGTAATGACTGCAACAGTGAAACACGATGAACATAGTACAGTTGTGTACCTACCATAAATGTAGATGTTCGAGTGTATTCACTGTTGCAGTCCAGGTTACCCACCCACCATCCCCCTTCTCTTTGCTGGGACTTATCTGCACTTCTCTATCCTATACGTCCTATTTGGTGTATGCGAGCAGTTCCCTCTTGCTAGGAGTCGACCATCTGTCCCCTCGGAGTGGGGAGGAAGGCTTTTGAAGATGTAGAGAAGGCTTTATCCTCTGCTAAAGCCACTCCATTGGAACCTGTGTCCCACCAGCAGCAGGCAGCAACCTCTTCCCCCCACCATCCTCACAGCGTAGGGAACTAGTGGCCCAGGTAGCCCCCATTGGAGGTGCCCCCTCTTCTGAGACCTCCCCAGATTATCCCACTGGAGAGCTCCCTCGGAAGAGGCTGTGTAAGAAGAAGCATGTCGACTCATCTGAGTCTCTCACATCAGACACTGATTTAGAGGAATCAGAAGGGTCCCCTAGATCCCCCTCTGAGGATGTCTTTTTTTCTGACATCCTAGAAATCCTTAGACAGAGGGGTGATTGGAAAACCTCTAACCCTACTGAGGATGAATCAGTGTATCTGAGGCCTTTGGTTCCCAACCGTCCACCTCTTGGGTGACACCACCTTATGACCAACTTTTGGGGGTCATGTCGCGGAAAGCATGGACCTCTCCAGATTCAGTGAAGCCCATCCCGAGGAGGCCAAATAAGTTTATGACCGCACCTGAGGACAAGTCCTTTCTTAGTAAGGAAGTTCCTGTTGATGCTATGGTGATAGCAGTGGCCACCAAGAAGAAATTATCTGAGACATCTAATATCCATCCTCCTAAGAGTCCAGGACGATGGATAGATACGGGAAGCGTACTTTTTTTTCAGCGGCATTTACACTAAGATTGCTGAATTACCTGACTCATTTTGCTCATCTTCCGTGGGATCTCCTGAGAGAGTTAGGAAACACGCTCCAGGGTTCAGTAGCTCCGGATTCCATGGATAAGGTTTCTGCGCAGCTCTCCACCCTTGCTTCCATAGCTAACTCCTTCATGAGGCTGATCTCATATGCGGCAGATGGAGTGAGTAGGGCAGCCGCAATAGGAATGTCCCTCAGGAGACATTTGTGGATGCGTCTTTGTAATTTTACGGAATCCTTCCACTCTTTCTTCACTAACGTCCCCTTTGATGGTTTATCTCTTTTTGGACCCCAAGTGAAAGAGACTTTGACTAGGTGCGGGCAGGAAGGGAAACTGTATCTGCCGTCTGAGTCCGTTTCTCTCACCCGTACAGACTCTATCCCAAGGGTAATACAGGAGGGAAAATGTGGTTCTGTAAATCCCAAAACGGTTTCCCTCAGGCACAAGGTCAACCCTTCCCCAGAGGCAGAGGGGGAGGATATAATGGAAGACTCCGCTCTCGCGGTAGAGGAGGTCCGCAGCATCAGGGAGACAGAGAAACTTTCTCTGATCATCCCTTCCATCGCCCCTGAATGGTTGCCCCGACTGTCCGTCTCTGGAGGTGGTCGGGGGTCATCTATCACTTTACCCAAGTGCCTGGCTAACCATCACACAAGATCACTGGGTACACACTATAATATCCAGAGGTTACCTGATCCCCTTTGTTTCTGAACCCCCAACAAACCGGTATCTACCAGACGTACCACCTAGCCAACTAGACCGTGCAACATTAGAGGTCATCTCATTGCTGCAAAAAAGAGTCATCCAAGAAGTCCCCACAGAGCAAGTAGGATCCGGAACTTACTCTCGATTCTTTTCAGTTTCAAAAAAGACAGGGGACTGGAGCTCCATTCTAGATCTCAGCAGGCTCAACAAACATGTAAAGAAATCGAAGTTCCAAATGGTCACTGCAGTCGATATTTTCCTTTATCGGGAAAGACAACTGGATGTGCTCAATCGATCTCCAAGATTCGTACTACCACATCAAAATGGGCAGGCGCTCCAGGAGATGCTTATGCTTCTGGCTAGGAGACGGTCATTTTCAGTTCACAACACTGCCCTTTGGTCTCACTACAGCCCCCAGAGTGTTTACCAAATGCATAGCAGTGGTAACGGCTCACCTGAGATGTCAAGGATTCCAGGTGTTTCCGTACCTAGACTACTGTCACCTCACTGCTACCACCAAGCATCAACTCATCAGAACCAGGAACGATACTCTATCTTTGTGCGCCAGACTAGGCATCACTGTTAGTCTTATCTCCCTCACACCACATTGTATATTTAGGCTCAGGAATAGACACAACCACCATGTCAGTAAGGCTAACACAGGAAAGAGTGGAGTCTCTATGCAGTCAAGTCAGTGTCTTGCTAAACAAACAAAATGTTCAGGCCAGAGTAGTCCTTCAAATCCTAGGGACTATGGCTTCCGCCATCCTATTAGTTCCACTTGCTCGCTTACACATGAGGATACTTCAGTGGCTGCTATTTGCCCAATGGTCGATGCAAGACCTTCAATTGTTTCACCAGAATTTGATAACAAACACGTGCAAAAAGGATCTCTGACATGGTGGTTGCACACAAAGCAACTTATCCTAGGTCGTCCACTTGTTCCTCCCCAAGAGAAAGCAGTTTTGACCACGGTTGCTTCCCAGATAGGGGGGGGGGGGGTATTATCTGGGAATGACAGTCCAAGGTACTTTGCAGAACCACAAGAACCACTTGCACATCAATGTTTTGGAGATAAGAGTGGTGCTATGTGTGTTGCAAGCACTTCACAGCTCCCTTCCCACCAGGACGATTGCGATTCAGTCAGACAACATATCTGTCGTGTGGTACATAAACAAGCAAGGGGAACCAAGTCTTACCCGCTTTACCGAGAGGCCTTAAGAGTTTGGAAGTGGGCGATGGATACTCAATGCCTCTTGATAGCAACACATATCCCAGGGAAATCCAACGTAATAGCAGACAAACTCAGCCGAGAAATTCTGATGCCTCTTGAGTGGTCCCTGAATCCAGTGGTTACAAAAGAGATCTTTCATAGTTGGGGCCAGCCTTGCTGCGACCTATTTGCCACTCACCTGAACACCAAATGCAGCAGCTACTTTGCCCTCATTCCCCATCCAGGGATGTCACCCAGGGATGCTCTAGTTCACGATTGGCCCCCGGGACTTCTTTATGCCTTTCCTCCTTTTCCACTCATCCCCAAAGTAATACAGAAAGCAAGACAGTTGAGTTCCTTGATCCTCATTGCTCCTTACTGGCCTTGACAAGTTTGGTTTCCCTTCCTGTGGCCCTACCTTTTAGAGGAACCATGGATTCTGGACCCATCTCCAGATTTCCTGATTCATCAATCGGGACAGTTCCACCCCTCCATACACACACTCAAATTGACAGCATGGCTGCTCCAGTTCCACGAATAGCCAGGTGTATTCCCCTATCCCCTGCGGTCAAACACCTTCTAATTTCTTTCCATAAACCTTCCACTCATTAACTGTATTCCAGCAAATGGAAAAGATTTTCTTTGTGCTACGAACAGGGGCTTAGATCCATATATGGCTCCTATAGAATCTGTTATCCTTCCTAGCGTCAGTTTTTCATGAAGGAGTGGCAGCCGATACAGTTAGAGTTCAGTTAGCTGCCATTTCCAATTTCCACTTTGGCTTCATGGGAAATCAATCATGCAGCACTCCTTGTGTAAAAGTTTCTTAAAAGGAGTTCTTCTCAGGCCTTCAATCAAACAATCATTAGAACCCTGGGACTTAAACTTAGTCCTCTCAGCTTTGATGTCTGCACCCTTTGAACCATTCTCTTTGTTAGACGTAAAATTGTTGTCATGGAAGACCTTATTCTTAGTAGCCATAACATCTGCTAGGAGAGTATCAGAATTGCAAGCTCTAACTATTCGAGCTCCTTAAAATTATTTTTCACAAGGATAGTCTCTCTCAGGACAAACCCTTCCTTTCTTCCCAAAGTATGCTCAGAGCACAATCTGAATACTACTGTTGAGCTTTGTGTTTTTTCCAAACCACACTAATAAGTCAGAGTATAGACTACACCAGTTAGATGTTCACATAATACTCAGGTTTTATATACACAGGACTAAAGAATTCAGAAAATCAGATCAACTTTTTGTTTCCTTTTCTGACAAAAAGAAAGGCTTGCCTGTTTCTAAGATTAGTCTTTCAAAATGGCTTTCGGATTGCATATCATTTGCTTATCAAGCTGGCAAACAATTACCCGTCAAAGTTAAAGGTCACTCTACTAGAGCTGAAGCTACTTCATGTGCCTTTAGATCTAGGCTGCCAATTGACACTATTTGTGCAGCAACTACTTGGGCAAGACCACATACTTTTGTCACTCATTACAAATTGAATTTGGCTTCCCGGGACAGGTCTTCCTTTGGGTCCACTGTGCTGAAGAGTCTCTTCGCTTGAGCCACCCGGGATATAGGTGCTAGGGACGCTGTCCCATCCAAAAAGAATTACGGTGAGATAGGACTACATAACATAAAGAAGTTATGTACTTACCATAACGTTCCATGTTTGTAGTCCATCTCGCCTACATTCTTGCATCCCTCCCTCCAATCCCGTTCCTGTTTTCTGGGGGATCTGGTGGACTATACTGGTGTTGCCTGACATCGTTCTCTTTTGTTGTCCACCTGGCATGGATTATATTTTCAAAATCCTTTGTCTGCATTCATGCAGCTCTTATACTGGTCTTACCTGATAGGTATTTATTGCTTTCTTGCAAACTAGATCTGGGGATTTGCCGTGAGGCACCATGGGATAGGGGCTAGCTTTGAGCCAGTAAAAGCTCTCGAGCTTTAGTATCGGCTGAGTCGGAGCCAAATATCGGCTCCGAACCCATCCAGCAAGAATGTAGGCGAGATGGACTACAAACATGGAACGTTATGGTAAGTACATAACTTCTTTTTATCAGGCATTTACCAGCCCCCATGGGTGCCGGTTAACTGAGAGTTTACTGTATTTGAGAGTTCTTAACTTGTTGATTATGCTAATGAGGTAATAGTTCAGTGTTTTCTGAACTGTATCTGTAACAAGCAAGTGTTATCCGACCTATTTTGTATTTTGAGGCCTGGTCTGCCTGCTTGAGCACACACTGTGATCATTTAAGTTGTCCACTGCTTTGCAGCTTGGCCATGCTTTTACAAACAGTAATAGCCATGGACACTATACAACCCATTGTACCCATCAACAGTGTACTTCAGTATGTAGGTCACATAGGGTTTGTGCACCTGTGAGATATAACCTCGCAGCTCTTACACTGTGTAGGGCTACTAACCTCTTGCATCTTGCTGTTTTAAATGTGCATTGTTCTACTATGCTGCCTGTTGTGTCTCACTTGGTTTCCACGGCACACAGCATTATATCTCAGCTAATGTTCTGGATTTGATTTGGTGAGTGGATAATATCAGTGAAGGAGCATAATGTGTCAAGGCTTCTGAATGGTACTATGCAAAGTAGATGTTTGGCAGCCTGATGAGTGATTCCTGTGGCATCACCAGCACAGACATAGTGATCTGAATGACTTCTGTCATAATCAGCCGTATTGATGCAGTCAATGCACAAGCAATGGCAAATCTGGTTGTTCCATGGCACTGGTAACGTGAAAATGCCAACTACCACCTGTCTACTCATCCATCCACCCATCAGCTACAAATCCAGCTGGCAACAATACTAATTACAGACTCTTGTCAACACTATGTCTGCAGTTTTTTTTTGTTATATACTATTGGTGGCAAATCAAGGACTGCAGTCATCTTGTATCGCACCACTATACTTTAACTTTTTTCATAACTAGTGTGAAATTTCATCAGCATGCAGTTTACAGTGGACATTTGTTCTTGTTAGCCAGCGTCCACAATTCACAGAACATGGCAATAATTTTATCACTGCTTGAGTTGCACATTTTCTTGAATTTCGGTAATGTCTAGTGGTAAATGCATGTCACACAAAGCACAGTGAAGAACTGCTTTTATAGCCTTGGGATTTTCATGAAAACATTTCATAGCAAACTGAAGCAGAGATGTAGTAGATAAAAAAGTCTACAAACCTAACTTCATGTTTTTCTGTAGTGTGTAAGGCAAATCAGAGCAGAACATTAAATTAATGCCTGATGTATGTTCTTTCACTGCACCTGCATTCATTGGTGCACAAAGATCAAATGCTGTGTCTGGTAGTTTGGTAAAATGTCTTACTTAACCTTGTGTGCAGTTGTAGTATGATATGAGAAGTCAGAAGATACTGAGTAAGGTTAGTTAGAAATGCAGGGTTCAGTAGTAAAGCAGGATTTTGACAGTTCTTGATGGTGCTGTTTTTCTCTACTGGGAATTTGCACCTTTCCTCAGGAAAACCTTCTTTTTCATTATGGACAACTTCTCCATGTTCTGCTTCCAGGGTCTCTAGGAAAGCGCAGAACTGTTTCATATACTGCCTTTGTCTGAGTGAAGGTAACAGTTTTGATAATAGTCATTACTAGATCTAATTTCAGCTTTTTTCTTTTTAAACACAAAGCTTCCTGGTGAGTTATGTAGCGGAATAGTGCCAATTCTTAAAAGTGTATGTGACGCCCCACCACTGGCAACAGTAATCAAGGAGCCTCAATCCTCACCACTGGCAACAGCGGGAGACATACAGTGGGAGGATGACAGATACCCACACACACAGTATTTCCAGATGCATCAAGTGAAATGTCCCTTAAGAGCACACCGAGACCACAGTCAGTCCATGGCTGGCTTCTCTCTCTCCAGATCCCCAATAAGACTCCACACTGTCACAGCTATAGGGTTGAGATCTCAGCTGAGTGCCCAAGCCATGACCTACAGCACCCTCTCCATCCAACTAGCGCTTTGTGTCCCTGCACAAGTAGCTGACACACACACATTTTGAGGTTTGATTTATGTACACACACACACCCACACCCACACCCACCAGGGAAAGGCTGGCACAGGTTTACTAGCTGTGCCCCCTTCTGCCCAGACTATAAGGTAGTTATCACTGCCACCAGCCACGTCCTTATCAACTACTTTATGGCCCTTAAAAAAGGGTGTCCAATCTTACTGTGTAATGTTACTATCAATACAAATTGTAGTTTGACCAAGAGCAAGGCTGTTAGAAGTGGCCCAGAGTGTCACCAGATAAATATGCAAGTACTCCCAAAACTTAAATATGTCTCACAGATATCAGCCACAATGAAAGGTTTAAATATGTTTAATAATAAAAGAATACTCAGTATATGATCACAGTAACATCAGAGTTCAAAATCACAATAAGTGTTTAAAACAACGTTACAGGACAGTGTTGAATAAATAAAAACATCTAAACTGTACTTCTCTTAGATTCATTCAGGAATATAGTTTATAACTGCACCCTAGTTAACTTACACAGCAAGCAAGGCAGATGTGGTGAGTGGGTCTTCCAGCTGATGTTGTCAGGTCAAAGAAAAATACAGAATACTCAGTCTCTCTGAGAGAGTTCATAAATTAATATCCCAAATGTTACTGCTGGGATAGCTTGCAGGATAATATCACATGTGAAGTTGTTAAATCTCACCATTTATTCTCACTGATGGGTTCAGAGCCGATCCTCTGCTCCGACACGGCCGATAGCAAATCTCAAGGTTTGTCAGTAGCTCGAGACCAAGCCCCTTATCCCTCAATGCACTGCTGGAATTACCTCAGATCTAGTTTGCCGTGGCAAGAGAGATCTCGGTGATCCAGCTAGCTCGGACCATTTGTGGAAAAAAATAGCAAGTTTTTGATAAAAATCTTCTTTTTTCTCTTAGATTTTTTCATATATACAGTTTTAAGTGTTACTGTTAAAATTTTAATAATAGAATCAGTAGTTTCTGATAGTTAGTGCCATGTTGGCTTAGTTGTTTTGTGTGGGCCTTTTAGCCTTTAGAGTTAATAATCACTATTTTCTTCTTGTCAGGTTTTTTTCTCAGTGGGCCTGTTTAGCCCTGTATTTGTAATTTATAGTTTTACTCTGCCATAGATAGTGCCCGGTTTGGGCTTAGTTGCTTTCCTTAGTGTGGGTCTTTACAAAGAAAGGAAGGACTTCACTCTGTTAGTTTCAGTATACTGTTTTTTGCATTGTACTATTTAGTATGTCGGATGACAAGGAAAAGTCCCATCCTAAATCGGGATTCAAGAAATGCCCAGATTGCGGGCAGAAAATGTCCATCACTGACGGACACATTCAATGTGTTTACTGTCTGGGGGCTAAACACCTCCAAGACACTTGCAGCATTTGCCATTCCTTTTCTTGAAGAGTCCTCTTGGAGAGGAGGAGGAAGCTAATTGACAGGGGATTACCGCAGCATTCCTTTTCTGAGGTGTTGAGTAGCCAGGAAGGTGCTAACATTTCTTCCAAATCCTCAAAATCCTCGGATCCCAAAGTTGCAAAAAAGGCAAGAACTTCAAAGGGTACAGGGTCATCGGTTCCACAGACCTCAGAACCGAGTGTCCCTTTGATTCAGAGCCAGTTCCCAGTCTTGGAGCCGGTCTCTGAGGTTCCCTCTTCTCCTCTGCTCCAGTCAGTACCTTTAGTGCATTCATCTGAGTCTTCAGTCAACCTTTCAGATTTGGACATGGATTGTCTAGTGCAGAAGCTTTTACAGGCACCAGGACTTGCCAAATTGTTGTCAGCCCCGACCAGCTCGTCGGTGCTGAAGACCATTGAACCGGATTTGTCTACTCCTCCGAGCCGTACTGGACCCTTGGAGCCGAAGAAACCTGAACCGATGATTGTCGAACACTTGGAGCCGATACCTGCACCGGTGTTATCGGCTCCATCTACTCGGATGTCCTCCGTGCCCACCAAGGACTCTAGGAGCCGATGTTCTCCCATCAGGTCCGGGGATGATAGTCGGACTGATTTGTCGGTGCCGACTCTTCCTCTCGGGGCTTCGGCTCAGATGAGCTCGGCTCCTACCTTGGGCTCGGAGCCCATGGTTTCGGTGCGGGAGGATCGAATGGTACTTTTGGGTCCGTCTGCCCCTTATCATTGGAGCCATGGTGCCTTCGATGCTGTGAGGAGAGTCCCATCTCCCAAGACGTCAGCATCAGTTCGGCCTTCCCTCTCCCCTCAAGCTCCTGTGTCTGCTTCTTTGTCTACCGGTCCCCCTAAGCGTAGAGACCCTGAGCCTCAAGTAACCCCACAGGGCGTCCCCTGCTCTTCTGAGTCCTCCCCAGATCCCCCCACTGAAGAGGTGCCCAGGAAGAGACTGTGCAAGAGGAGGCACTTAGACTCCCCACAGGAGTCTTTGACATCTGACACGGACTTAGATGAGTCAGAAGGGTCCCCTCGATCCCCCTCTGAGGATATCTCCTTTGCGGAGATATTAGAGATCCATAGTCAGAGGGTGATTGGCAGTCCAAGACCCCTACTGAGGATGAGTCCGTGCTCTTGAAGGCTTTTGGGTCTCAACCTTCCACTTCTTGGGTGTCTCCGCCTTATGACGAGCTCATGGAACTGATCTCTCGTAAGGTGTGGGAGTCACTGGATGCCATGGAACCTGTCCCTCGCAAGCCAAATAAATTCATGTCTGCCCCAGTGGACAAGCCATTTTTGACCAAGGGAGTGCCTGTTGATGCCATGGTGGTAGCTGCAGCCACCAAAAAGGAAGTGTCTGAAACATCTGCATCTATCCATCCTCCTAACAGAGATTCTAGGATCATGGATAGATATGGGAAACGCATGTTTAGTTCAGCGACTTTTTCTCTGCGATCACTGAACTACTTAACCCATTTTACAAGACTACAAAGAGATCTCCTGAAAGAGCTAGGAGATACTCTCCAGGGTGCGGTAGCTGCAGGGGTTGCCAACAAAGTCAACACACAGCTCGCTACCCTAAACACAGTTGTAAACTCATCCATGCGTCTCATATCTTATGCAGCTGATGGTTCGAGTAGAGCCGCTAGTTCTGGCATTCCTCTCTGAAGACAAGCCTGGCTGCGTCTCTGTTCCTTTGCGGAACCCTTTAAGTCTTCCTTTATCAACACCCCATTCGATGGCTCATCACTGTTTGGGCCTAAAGTAAAGGAAACTTTAACCAGGTGTGAGCAGGAAGGCAAGACCTTATCTGCGTTGGGTCTTGTTTTTCTACCCCTACTCGGCCCTACCCCAAGGGCCCTAGGGGAGGGAAAATGTGGTTCCGAAAAGCACAAGGAGCCTTTCAGGACAGACTAGGAGAAACCCCCTTTAGAGGCAGAGGAGGGGGTTATAACGGAAGATGCCACCCCCGCGGCAGAGGGGGTCCGCAGCAACAGGGTGACAGGGGTCAGTTCTCTGGTCAACCCTACCAGTGCTCCTGAAAGGGGGCCTGGCTGTTCGGCTCTGGAGGCAGTCGGGGGTCACTTGTCTTTGTACCCAGAAGCCTGGCTAAACATAACATCAGATACATGAGTACAAAGCATCATTTCCAGAGGATATTTCATACCGTTCTCTTCCCCTCCCATTCCTGTAAACAGAATCCCAGATGTTCCACCCAGTCTCAGGGAACAAGCAATCGTAGAGGTCCACAAATTTCTAGAAAAAATAGTCATCCAACCAGTCCCAGCAGACCAAGTTGGATTCAGAACTTACTCAAGATTCTTTTAGGTACCAAAGAAAACAGGAGACCCGAGACCTATCTTGGACCTCAGCAGACTCAATCAGTTCATAAAGAAAGAGAAGTTCCAAATGGTCACGCTTCAGTCCATTCTTCCCTTCCTAGGAAAAGGCGATTGGATGTGCTCCACAGATCTCAAGGACGCATACTATCACATAAAGATGAACAGGCGCTCCAGAGATCACCTGTGTTTCTGGCTGGGAGCCAATCATTACCAGTTCCGAGCCCTGTCCTTTGGTCTCACTACAGCCCCCAGTGTGTTCACCAAATGCATGGCAGTGGTCACGGCTCACTTGAGGTGTCTAGGATTCCAGGTGTTTCCATACCTAGATGATTGGCTCCTCACCGATACCACCAGGCATCAATTGACTCAGGCAACACAATACACTCTGACATCAATTAGGCATTACAATCAACTTCGAAAAGTCTGCCTTATCGCCATTGCAGCATGCCGTTTTTATAGGAGCAGAGTTAGATACCTCAGCTACCACTCTACGTCTTCCAATTGAAAGAGTCTCACTTCTCTGCCAACACGTCAGCTCACTGGTGTCAAAGAACAAAGCTACAGCAGCAGAGGTCTTGAAGGTGCTAGGTTTGATGGCGGCAGCAATCCTGGCTATACCACTCGCAAGGATGCATATGCGAATTCTTCAATGGCTCCTCTTTGCTCAGTGGTCTTACCAGAAACTACCGATGCACCACGATTCTCATCACGGATTCTTGCAAGCTAGACCTTCGGTGGTGGTTGATGTCTCTTCATGTCACAATCGGAAGACCCTTTGTCCCCCCCCCCCCCAGTAGCCACTGTGACCATGGACGCTTCCCTGATAGGGTGGGAGGGCATTTTCAGGGAAAGACTGCCCAAGGCACATGGATGGATCAAAAGTCACATTGGCATATCAATGTTCTAGAGTTGAGCATATCAATGTTCTAGAGTTGAGAGCGATACTTCTGGCATTGCAGTATTTTCAGGACTCTCTTTCTCTAGGAACTATTGCAATTCAGACGGACAACATGTCAGTAGTCTGGTACTTGAACAAGCTAGGTGGAACCAAGTCTTACCCCCTTTGTCGAGAAGCCCTTAGGGTCTGGCAATGGGCTGTGTCGTCCCAGCATTTTATGTTAGTGATGCACATCCCAGGGAAATCCAACGTGATAGCGGACAAGCTAAGCAGGGCGATATTGCTCCCTCACGAGTGGTCTCTCAAACAACAGGTTGCGGAGTTGATTTTCCGCAAATGGGGCCAGCCTTGCTGCGACCTCTCTGCCAGCCACATCAATTCAAAACGCAGAAGCTACTTTTCCCTAATACCACCTCCAGGACATCCCTGAGAGATGCACTCTTACACAATTGGCCCCCAGGTCTCCTTTATGCATTCCCACCCTTCCCATTGATATCCAGATTTTTACAGAAAGCAAAATCGCTGGGAAGGACTGTTATCCTCATAGCCCTCTAGTGGCCTTGACAGATTTGGTTCCTGTTTCTCCACCATCACATGTTGGAAGATCCATGGATCCTGGACCCAGATCCGGACCTTCTGATGCACCCGTCAGGGGACCTCCATCTTTCCCTGCAGTCCCTGAAACTAACTGCTTGGCTAATCCACTTCCCCTAATTGCCAGGCTTCATTCGATTTCAGTAGATACAAGACAAATTTTCTTGTTTTCTCACAAGCCATCCACCAGGAAATTATACTGCAGTAAGTGGAAAAGGTTCTCAATTTGGGCCAACACACAGAAAATTTACCCTTTCCGAGCTCCGCTATCGTCCATTTTAGAATTTTTGACAAAGATTTTTAAGGCAGGGGCAGCAGCTGCTACAGTTAGAGTCCAGTTAGCTGCCATCTCAAATTTCCACCTTGGATTTGGTGGCTCAAATATTATGGGCCATAAGTTATCTAAAACTTTTCTTAAAGGTGTTCTTCACATGAGACCTCCTGTCAAAATTCCTTATTCTCCCTGGAATTTGAACTTTATGCTGTCTCAAATTATTCTCCCCCCTTTTGAACCAACATCTTCTTGTGATCTCAAATATTTATCCTGGAAAGCTATTTTTCTAGTGGCCATTACTTCTGCCCGCAGAGTGTCAGAACTCCAAGCATAATCTGTCAGACCACCTTACATGATTTTCCATGCTGATAAAGTATCTCTCAGAACAAACCCCTCATTTTTGCCTAAAGTCTGTTCTGAATCCAATATCAATCAGGTCATTGAGCTGCCAGTCTTTTTTCCCAACCACTCTAACAAATTGGAATACATATTGCACTCACTTGATGTACGCAGACAGCTCAGATTTTATCTTGACAGAACTAAGGATATTAGAAAATCAGATCAACTTTTTGTATCCTTTTCAGAAGCCAGAAAAGGTAATCCAGTGGCTAAAACAGCTTTATCTAAACGGTTATCAGATTGTATATCCTTTGTTTATGCGAATGCTAGCATGCCATTGACACACAAACCTAAGGCTCATTCTACCAGAGCCGTTTCTACGTCTTCTGCCTTTCAAGCTAAATTGCCCCTTGACGATATTTGTGCTGCAGCCACTTGGTCTAAGCCTCATACCTTTATCACACATTGCAAAGTAGATAAGGCTTCCAGGGACAGGTCTTCCTTTGGTTCCACGGTACTGAAAAACGTACTTCCATGAGCCACCCAAGATTGAGGGTGCTAGGGATGCTACCCATCAGTGAGAATAAACGGCGAGATTTAACAACTTCACATAAAGAAGTTATGTACTTACCATAACGTTCCATGTGAGTTGTTTATCTCTCCTTTATTCTCACGTCCCTCCCTCCTTCCCCCTCCTGTCTGACAGTTGACTTAGAGGCTAGTACCATCCTGGTTATTCAATACTACTATTTCCCTTTCGGGAAGTGCTTCCTTGTAGAAATAAATAAAAGGGGGTATATATACTCGCAGCAAACAAGATCTGAGGTAATTCCAGCAGTGCATTGTGGGATAAGGGGCTTGGTCTCAAGCTACTGGCAAACCTTGAGCTTTGCTATTGGCCGTGTCGGAGCCGAGAATAGACTCCGAACCCATCAGTGAGAATAAAAGCGAGATAAACAACTCACATGGAATGTTTATGGTAAGTACATAACTTCTTTTTCTTGTCATCTAACACTGTCCCATCTGAAAAACAGCCATTGATGCAGCTGGTAGCATTTAGCATTGAAAATACATAAACAAGGCTTTTCTTAGATCTAAGGCAGATCCTGGAAGTCATAAAACAATAAAAACACTTCCAAGACAAATACAGTGAACCTCTAGTTCTAGACATTGTCTGTTACTGCACTGAAACTGAAACTTAGCATCCTTTTACTACATGATCATAAAGTAATTTAAAATTTCAGCTGTTTTTCTGAAGTTAACCTCTTGTGTTAGTTTCCATTGTTAAAATGTATACATCTAAAAAGTTACAATAGTGCTTGTACATTTCTGTTCTGTTCCAGTAGGGTACACTGTGGATACATTTTTAAAGATCAGTACTTTACAACCCTTTTTCAACACCCACTTCTGTACCAACAGTTTGATATGCACTTAACATACAGTTCTAATACATTTGAACACAAGCATATAAATCGTGTTTATATTCACAAATGACATATTTACAAAATTCCAGATAGCTGGCAGTATCTCCTTTCGTGACAGTGTACAACCCCGCCTTTACACACCAGTCATAGAAGGAGCACCATCTATCATTAGGCAGTATAATTTTAATAAGACCAACTATTTTTCTTTTAGGAAGTTTTTGAGTCCACTAAAGCAAGTCTGACTGCCTGGTTTTATTTATTGAGTAAGAGTTAGGATCATCAGCATGTGAAACATTCTGATGTGCATAAATACAGCCAGGTGTCATCTGTATCTGTGGACTCCTACAAATCCAGCGAGAGTCACATTCATAATTAATACTTTTACAGTGCCTGTCAACAGCTTTTAATGCCAGCTAAACCTCTCTTGTTAAAATAATTTATTTCTGAATCTCTATTTGCACTGAGAGCCTCAATAAGAAGGAACAGTAATTTCGTTAACAACCAACTACTTTGTGAAAGATATCTTCTTTGACAGGAGAATTTGAGCAATTTGAAATGAAGCTGCAGACGTTTCAGATGGACATTTCACTGTAACTTTCAAAATATGCAGATAATGTTTTAGTTATGATTTCATTTTCTGTAATTGCCGTTTCCAAAATTGTGCACTGGAAAAAAATTTTGGCATGATTTTAGTGCCTTTTTCTATATTGTCACTATATATTGCAGAATTTTATTAGTTAAATACAACTCCTGCATGAAAAATGCACAGCCTTGCCACTGCTGAATAAAGATGTTCTCCTGTTCATAGTTATCACAGAAGGTGTGGTTTTCTTACCACCCTGTTATCTTTTTTTTTTTTTTTCATCTTTCCCTGTTTAGAATTGACATTAGGCCAATCAGTGCTTCATAGGTACATGTAATAAAACATGTGATACAATAGCCACTTTTTAGTAAGCTCATCCTTGTCAAAAAGTATTCGCTAAAAAGAGTAGTCGTACCATCTTAGGAAGTGGCCGACATTAATGTGATTACAGCTTGTCAGTATTTAAAATGCATCACTTTCAGAAGTTTTACAAAGAATTCTTAAAACCCAGAGTATTTATTTCCATGAAGCACCACATATTAGCACTGTCTTCATTTGTTTTGTATTAGATGCACTGCTGTCATGAGTTTGTCATCATCTGCTTCAGGAGTCATTGCTGCAATAAAAGGGATAAGACAGAAGCCAGGAGTGGTAGCTGTGGAAGCTACCTTCGCTTGTCATTACTTTATTAATGCTCTGTTGTTTGAGAAGTATTAACACACTACAGCGGGTCTACTTCAGAAGACTGAAAAACGAAAAGACTGAAAATTCAAAATACTGAACACATTTTAGTGCAGGGGGCAAGCCCTCCTGCACACCAAGTAGGGGATTGCGTTCCCCACACTCCCTGCTATGGAGAAGGGGCAAATTCCATCATTCAGTATTTTGAATTTTCAGTCTTTTGGTTTGTCAGTCTTCTGAAGTAGACCCTCTACAGCACATCATTCCAGCATCAACTTCAGTTTCCAAAATTAATTTGGATCACAGATGGAAGTCTGCTTCACCGTGTGCTGAAAATATTGCAGCCTTAGCCCATTTGCTGCTCCAGGGCTATTACTGCAATGTAAGGTGTGTAAAATACAAAAGACAAGTTGAAAGTTGAGTCAGACAGTACTGCAGCAACTTTTTAAACTGCTCCCTCAATGTTGTTTGTTCATTGTATATTTGCCCGGGGACTGCAGGAAATGTATCAGTTGCACACAAAACAGTTCAGTACTGTTTTTAACACATTTATGAATTAATTGCATTACCTGTTTATATTTGGTTGAAGTGGGTAGTGTTAATGCTTTCTGTGGTCACATGTTGGTGACTTCTGTTATATACTCAACTGCTATTCCTTTACAAATTTAAAGTACTTCTGTAGCTGAAGGTCTTTAGTTTTCAAACACAAACTGTAGCAGTATTAGTAATTATGACTTGTACAAAAAAGAAAAAATGCTGTTTGCTTTTTGTTGACCAGGTTAGTTTCATTGTGTATGGCCTATTTTCAGTGCAGACTCAAGATCTTCTGAGTACAGGTAGCTTGGCAGTGTCACGGAAGAAAATACCCTAAGCTCTACAAGTACCATGGGATCTTTTACACTGACTCGAGCTGCTGCCAACTGATGCAGATCCCCTAAGTTCTACAAGTACCATGGGATCTTTTACATTCACTTGAGCTGCCGCCAACTGATGCAGATGGTATCTGTTTATAACATTTTATGTAACAGATTGCCCTCCAGGAACAGATCACTCCCCTTTGCTGCACTGTACAGTCAGTACTGGTTCCTGCTGACCTTACAAAGTCCATTGAACATGTGAGGGAAACAGACAAATGTAGGTTTTGTAAAACCGAATTGGAAATGGTCGCATAACTGGTTGCTCATTGTGACATACTAATGGCAGAAGGACTTTATACTGAAAGGCATAATAATATGGCAAGACTGTTGCACTGGGGATTATGCAAACATTATGGTACTTGAAGTGGCTGAAAAAAACTGGAAACATGACCCACAAAGCATCATAGAAAATGATGGTCTACATCACATAGGATCATCTATTGCCAACAGTTCAAAAGATAGATGCTAGAAAACTGGATATAGTGGTCCAAGAAAAGAAGACAAAAATAGCATTGATCATTGAAATTGCCACACTTTGTGAGTGCAATGTCCTGTGTACAGAGAGAGACAAAGTTGTAAAATATCAGGATATGCAAGCAAAAACAAGAGCAATGTGGAAAAAAGATACCCAGATAGTTCCAATAGTAGTAAGAGCAACATGTCTTATAAAGAACAGTCTACAGTCATATTTAGAGATGTTGCCAATACATACAGCTCCGTAAGAGCTGCAGAAGGAGTCATTACTGGGCACGTTTCGGGTGCTTCGAAGAGCACTTTTGGCTGAAATCAAAGAGTGAAACAATTTCATGAACTTTAATCATACTTTGACTTGAGAATGGGGTCCATTCCCATCATGGTATTGGAAACCCAAAAGAAATTTAATGCAGAGGGGGACTTAAGTTAAAAGTGAAATGTAAAAATCTGAATGAACTGGTGCTAAGGGTTTCGTTAAAGTTCCTAATTTCGTCATGTCTAGCCTCAACAACAACAACAAAGCTTGTCAAGTGGTGAATGAAGGGGGGAGAATGCTATTATATACTCAAGAAATGTTTGTCATTGTTTATTGCTGTCCATTTTATTAGCAACCATTTTTGTTAATGCTATTTTATTTGCATTTCACTTTTAACTGTGTTCAAACTCTGAAAACAGGAAATTGCCTACAGATCTTTGTTGGAAGCCATCTTTTGGTTCTTATGCCCATGCAAATAGTAGATATTTCTTAGATATGTGTGTGTGTGTGTGTGTGTGTGTGTTGTGTGTGTGTGTATAGTTAAGTCTGTGTTTTGCATGTATTTAGAGTCCCTGTACAAACATGTGAATGGCTGCATAGAACCTGCCATACCTTCCAGAAGTAAACCCAAAATAAACAAAAACAAACCCCTTTGGTGGAATCCTCACCTAAAGAGGGTATATACAATTGAACAGGAACCTAAGATGTCTATATAAGTCCAAAGCCAGCTGCAAGGTCAGGATGCCCTCACAGGATAAGGACAGTTGATGGGCCACATTCTGCTATGTCCAGAAGCTTTAACACACAGCAGTGTGGTGAATGGCACCACCTTCAATGATAAAGGTGATGCAGCAAATCTGCTGGCTGATGAATTCATTTCAAACATCAGCCCCACATTCCCCCAGCTCCACCAGATGAAATTAACTCCAACATACTTCCTTCAGCAGTCAGCAGGGACCAGGTGCTGTGGCAGCACTCACTAAAGCCAAGAACACTGCTTGCATGGGTCTCGACCACATCCCTAGTTGCCTTCTGAACAGTCTAAAACATGACTTTAGGGCCACTTGAGGGACTGTTCAACTACAGCCTTGAAACAGGCTACATTTCAAGTGAGTAGAGGATTACAATAGTCATTCCCCCTCTACAAGGGAGGACCATCAGCCTGCCCAGGGAACTGCAGACCCATCAGTCTAACAAATCTAATATGCAAAGCCGTGGCATAAGTTAGCATGGAAATAACCAAGGATATTGGCAACCTACAGACACTGGACCCATCCCAGTTTGGCTTTAAGGGAAGGTCATGCCCTCTTAACCTGGTAGACTTCTTTGAGGGTGTCACCAAGGCAATGGATAAAGGTAAAACAGCGCATACTGTGTATCTTGACCTGGCTAAGGCATTTGATATAATACCCCACTGAGGCATTGTTTACTAGCTATCTGAGCTAGGAGAAAGTCCTTGCATAACTGTCTAGATTACAGGGTAGCTCATAGACAGGACCAAAGAAATCTGGATCGGTGAGGCCACCTCCACCAAGGGACCGATCACCAGTAGAGTATCCCAGAGCTCCGTGGTGAGCCCGCTCCTGTTTGGCATCTACTTCTTGGAAGTCAAGAAGGTGTTCAAGGCCTCTGGATCACCAAGTTCACAGATGACTGTAAATTGGGACCACTTATAGTTTCCTCCCAAGACACCAACACCTTGCAAGTGGGTTTAGATCTGACAAACAACTGGTGCCAAAGCCATGGCCTAAATCTCAATGCCAAACTAAAATGCATGAAAATGCTCTTCAGGAAACTGTCAATGCAAGTTATTTTCTCCTTCGATAAATAACCCCCAAGAGTCGACCCAGTGGTAAGGAATCTGGGAAATGTGTAGACAGTGACCTGGTTATTGACCATGTAGCTCAGATAATAAGAAAATCATTCTGTATTGTCCAACTTTTATAGTTAAGGATATGACATCTGTCTCCAAGGAAGTTATAGTACCACTGTATTACGCCCTTATCAGACCTGTCATTTAGTAGAATGCCCCCTTTGGCTTGTATCTAGGCTGAAACTTGCAACAGTTGGAACGCCCACAAATGTTTCTCACCAGGAGAATTTAGGGCATGAATACCCTGTCCTCCACTGATTCTCCCAAAAGGGTCTATCTCTGTATTCAGTCTCCTATAGGCTGCTGAGAGGGGATCTTTGCCTGGCTTACAGAGCTGCTTCACACTCAGCTGTGACGGCTCTGTTGCACATGCGCAAAACAAACAGCACCAGAAACACTAGATGCTGGTGTCTCAACTTCATTTGTGATATAAGCAGAAAGTGCTGGAGGCAAATTTTTTATTTTTTATTTTATTTTACATTTGTTGACCGGGAATGTCCGACTAGGTTCCACAGATCCTGTTTTCAGTGGAGGCCCGGGGAGAAATGCTCCAGATGTGTCCCAAAACATCCGCACACTATGGAATAGGCTCCCCATCCATGTAAAACAGTGTTCATTCCTGACCCTCTTAAAACAAAGCTTTGACAGTTGGATGGGAAATCGCATGTTTAGCCAAGGTCTGGCCCCCATGTCCCTTATGAACAGAGACAGTCAATAAAAGTGTTATCCTAATACCCCTACAAATCCTCAGTTACCTCCCTACTAGCATCCCCCCCTAGACATCCATGATGCCTGAGACCTTTGTACAGGCTGTTTTAGATGAGGTTAATGATAAGAAGTGGGTTGTATATGACCAGTGTCTTGACTGACATCACTATTGCAGTATTCTGTTCTGGCTGGAGTACCAAAGCATTACCTTCCCAGGATCATACATACAATGTATGACCTCAGCTCGCAAGCATAGGGGTATATAGATGAATGTACAAGCATAATTCCTTTCACTGTCTCGCCACCAGCCCAAACATGGGTTGAGTGTCCATTGGACTGATTGTCATTTGGTCATTGTTATTGGTATTAGATGTCAGCTAAGAGGGATAAGTACAAGTGTGGTAGGAAAATTCTTTACAAAGACTTGCATATACCATACTGGCACTTCCACTGCACCAGACTGACGGCCACCAGCTCCTAATAGGCCTTACAGCTTTTACAAGGTACCTGAGGACTTAGTGCAAAAACCCTGTGGTACACCCATCTGTGTTTTCCATATCCACAGGCAAGCCTCCTGAGGTACTGCCTGTTGCCAATGCTCTTCTTTGTTTAAAGACAGCAGGACAGTAGACATATTGAGGAAAAAGTTTTATACCTCCTCCACTCTAGCTTTTAGGGTTCTGAATTATCAGATGCAAATGACTAAACGCAGCTGTAATGTGGTGGAAACTTCCTCCATGGCAACTGGTATAGGTTCTATAGTCAGGAGATGTGCCCGGTTATGGTGTCAGCCACTTCCTGAAGATATTAAGGCTAAATGCATAGACTCCTTTAAACAAGGATCTGTTGTTTGGTATGGACACTGCCAATCTTTTCAAACAACTGCAGGAATAAGGTAAGATTATGAAAGACTGTTGACAGATCTTTATTACTTCTGTGCCAAGATACCAAAGGGATTACCCTGCAAAACCCACTTCCTTCACTCTCAGGGACCTAGGTAGTCTTATAAGGCAAAGAAAATGGCTAGGGAAAGATTCCAGGACAAGCTTTACAGGGGCTGTAGATCTAAGAGGCTTTCTCACCCAGGCAAGTCCACTTGACTACCTTCAGTCCCCTTCTCCACTCCTCAATCCATCACTTACCCTATCCAAAAGGCTAACCTTATCCCTAAAATTCTGGCTACTCATTACTTCAGAGAAATGGGTGCATTCATGTATCGGTAAGGCATACAGAATGACCTGAATAGAAGTTCCTCCTTTCACTGGCATTCTTCCGCCTCAACAAAGTCAGATTTGTTTGCTCTAGCCAATAATTCAGTCATTGGTAGAGCAAGGCACTGTAGAGCCGATCCCTCCACAGCTTGCAGGAAAAGGTTCTTTTCTAGACTATTCCTCATCCCAAGAAAAGGAGGAGACTGAAGACCAATTCTGGAACTCTCTTTACTCAACACCTTTCTCCCTTGGTCCATCTTTCAGGGTGTTGCTCCTGCAAACTCTGACTCCAGTCCTTCAAGCCTTCCTGGTGTCTTTGGACCTAAAGTTTGCCTATCTCCACATTTCTATTCACCCTCCCAACAGGAAATGTCAGGGTTTTCTACTGGCCACTCACATTTTCTGCTTTGCCATTTGACTCTGCAGCATTCTTGAGTCCTCACGAAGTATCTCACCCCAGTAATAGCTTATTGCAGGACTCAAGGAATCCAGATATTCCCTTATTTGGACAAACTGTTAATATAAGCTCCATCTCAGTAGCTAATCTTGACTCATCTCAAGTTCACCTTGGCCCTACTTCAGGCCCTGGGTTTCATAATCAGTCTGAAAACATCAGCAATGAAACCACCCCAAGAACTCTTTTTCCTGTGATGCAGACTAGACACCAAACTCATGCAGACCTTCCTGCCTCCATACAGAGTGCAAAGCCTTACCAGTTGCTTCCTTTCTCTACTTTTTTGGTCCAGTACCACAAGGGAGATCATCACAGCACTGGAATTCATGGCAGCAGCCTTCCCCAAGGTCCTCTTTGCCAGATTCCATATAAGGAAGATCCAGTAGTACCTAAAATCTTTCTGATCCCAACATTCTCATCCCATGGGCACACAGGTTCCTCTCCTGCCATGCCTAAAGAAGGAATTACTGTGGTGGATATCACAGGTAAAGTTAAATCCAGGTCTTCCCTTCAAGCTGCAGACTCCATAACAGGAGCTGCACACAGACAAATCAGACGATGCATGGGGGGCGGGGGGCATGGATGGGTAGCCTGAAAGTGTATGGACAGTGGCCTACAAATCTAAGACCAGAACACATCAGTCTGGAGGAGATAAGGTCACTAGTACAGACCCTGCAGATCTTCTCCCACTCATGGAAACCGGGTGTTAGATATTATGAATATAAGGCTGAAATTAATTCTGTTGTAAATATGCTGAAAGAAAAAGTTTGCTTGAATATGTGTATAGAGTTTACAATGTGCATTCATACTATATGTATAACAGACAGGCTTCTCTTCACAGCATCAGAAAATGCCTAACAAAGCAATACTGGAAAACAAGCATTACATGATTTTCTCATATTTGTATAAATTCAGCAATACGTGATGTTTTTCCAGTAGGAACAGCTTATACAGATGTTTCCTTTCAGAATGGCATCCTCACATCAGCAAACGTGCTTAAATCACAAAAGGACAATAGAAAAGTCTAAAAACAGACATTATGTGACTTCCCATAGAAGGCCAGAAAAATATACCAAGAGGAAATAACAATCTCTTGTGTGCGTGACTAGCTCTGTATATAGCATATTCAGTTATGTGAGAGAAGGACAGAGAGAGGTATTTTGTAGAAGTCATCATTCATATCTGTAATGAAGGAAAACTTTGTAAATATATGCTACAAATCTGACAGATTACGTGTGGTTTGTTATAAAATAAGTTATCTGTAATTGTGCTTATAGCTGCAAAATATATTTCTTTATCAGTGTGCAATTTGAAAGGCTTGGTGCTTTAAACAGACTACAGATGGAGTCATGCAGAGCTATGTGTCTCTGATTCAGCAGTAAACAGCACAGCAAGACTGTGTGTCTTAAGAAGACTTCAAATCCCACAGCAAGCAAGCAGTAAGCAGCTCAATATAATTTTTCAATGGTGACTCGACGTGATCTAGCCTGTATCCAAAAACAGGGGGAGTGAATGGGTAATGTCACTCCTGTAAAAGCACAGTAACATTTATGTGAAGTACTTCAGATTTCTACAGTTTTCAACAGTTTGTAGCAATACAGTTTAATAGACGTCTAAATCCGGTGAGACTGCATTGCAGGAAGGTGGAGCAGTTCCATAAGTTGTAAGACTGAATCTGCCAGTTTTGCTGTACCAACTTCACAAGTGACTACAGAAACTTTTCAACCATCTACAGTAAAGCAGCTTGGCCATCTGCCTGTCTTTTGACTGGTAAGAAAATTATTCTGTGTTACATACAGTATGAATGCCATAGAGGTAATAATAATAACAGAATAAATGTATATACAGCATATTAGCAAATGTAAAACCTTATTAGGGCAAGTTAATAGTAAGGCATTATGCAAATGAATTGCAATTTGATAGTAAGGCATTATGCAAATGGATTATAATATTTGACTGGTATCTAAAATAAAATCATGTGTGGTATAAAAATGTTTATTGTGTGTACAATGTCATAAAAATACAGTGCATGACATTATCCAAAGGTTAGACTGTACAGACAAAAGTTGTAGAACCAAGAAAAGTTAATATGTTGACATTATATTCAAATGTTAGTTATGTTCTGTCACCAGATGTAAAAGGTTTATTTCAGAGTTGCAACAACAATCAAATCAGTTACTGATAGAAACTCTAGTACATTTTGTTACAAAGAAATGTAATAAACTTCTAAAAGACAGACACAATGAGTTCAGGAAGCTTAGACAAGTTATACACACATCTTTTCAAAAGTGCATAGGAGTTTCAAATTCAGCAGAACAGCTTACTAAAGAATGTCAGAAAGACCATGCAACATCACAGGAAATTCAACAGCAGTTGCAGGATAAAGGAAATAAATTAGCTAAACTGACAAAGACTGGGAATTTCCTGCATATACAGTTAATCTGTGCAAAAGAAATATATTTTATAATATGTTTATGTTTTGAAAATGGTTAAGCATGCATGCTAGGATGGTAGGGACATGACATGCTTGTATAAAGATATACATATACAAGACAGACATGCATGTGTGTTCTTTTCATCTAGAGTACATGTGTTTACAATGCACAAAAGCAAAAGGCAGACAACAGCAAATATAAATAAACATATGTTATAATTGTATAGTAACACCAAACAGTTAAAGTTCTGAATTTTAAAAATAAATAAAATCACAGATGGTATTAGTCAAACAGTTTTTGTAAAATTAATGGCAGGACAGTTAAATAGATAAATAAAAAATACTGAAATCCATGTAAGGTAATTGTAAAATAATGTCTATTTATGTTGTATAAATGCATAGTTATGCAAATCACAGTCACATTAAAGGAAAAATGCCAAAAGAATTAATTATAGTTTATAGAGTATAAAATGTGAGCTCAGACCTTCCTAGACTGAATGAATAGTTACAGGAAATGTTGGAAAGATCAGATAAACAACAAGACTGATTGCCAGACAAGTAGCTTGAGTTTTTCTAAAGCATCATTGTTATTAAAATATAATTGTTAAAATGTTTACAGGCAACACTATTTGGTAATTGTAATAAAATGTCACAATTGTGCATAGATGTCACTTATAATCTGTTTGCAAGTAAATGTTAAAAGGACAAAAAAACTCAGTTGCATCAAGTACAGCCAGCAAATGGGCTATAGTATATATACAGTTCAAATCAATTGTGCAGGAGGGTGTAAATACCTACTAGAGGTAATATACAGTGAAAGCTTTATTTAGTAACCTAATAAAATAAATGTAGAAAATTTCAGTACAAATGATAGTCTTTGTATGTACAAATGCAGAAAAATTCAGTACAAATGAAATTAATGTCTAGTAATGAATATGTGTGAAAAAAAACATATTTAAAGAAAACAATGAATGGGTCCAGGATACCTACTAGATTGAAATGCATAAATAGCAAACAGTCTGTGTAAATACATACTGATCAGGATACATTGTAATAAGTTCAAAAGTAATTTGTCAAGTTGTAATATCACTGGTTTTACCCCAGTAAAATAATTGCTTTCAAATATTTATTATCTAAGCCCATATTTTACCAAGATGTTATTGAGCAGTTCAGAGACATGAACACAATGTGGTTAAAATGACATTAAAACTGTATATTTTCAGCAGTGTATAAATGCTTGCAGTAGCACATAGTTATTGTCTCTTATAGTTAATTCAACAGTTGCAAGGAGTTAATGAAACAATTCTAAGTCATAAATTAAATTCTGTGATTGCAAAAGAGTAAATTAATCAAGTAAAATTAAAACAGACACAGCTCATAACTGATAAAATATTTTCACAGAATGGTCTGCAAAAGAAAAAGTTGTTAAATACATTCAGGTTTGGTAGTAATACATGTTTTCATTGTATTAACTATGTAAAATTACATTTTGACTTGTATCAAAAAAGACTAAAGGTTTTGTTTCTTAATGTGTTTTTTATATATAATGTTTTGAGTATGTTTAAAAACAGAGGGAATTGTTAGATATTATGAATATAAGGCTGAAATTAATTCTGTTGTAAATATGCTGAAAGAAAAAGTTTGCTTGAGTATGTGTATAGAGTTTACAATGTGCATTCATACTATATGTATAACAGACAGGCTTCTCTTCACAGCATCAGAAAATGCCTAACAAAGCAATACTGGAAAACAAGCATTACATGATTTTCTCATATTTGTATAAATTCAGCAATACGTGATGTTTTTCCAGTAGGAACAGCTTATACAGATGTTTCCTTTCAGAATGGCATCCTCACATCAGCAAAAGTGCTTAAATCACAAAAGGACAATAGAAAAGTCTAAAACAGACATTGTGACTTCCCATAGAAGGCCAGAAAAATATACCAAGAGGAAATAATCTCTTGTGTGCGTGACTAGCTCTGTATATAGCTATTGTAGTAATTCAGTTGTGAGAGAAGGACAGAGAGAGGTATTTTGTAGAAGTCATCATTCATATCTGTAATGAAGGAAAACTTTGTAAATATATGCTACAAATCTGACAGACTATGTGAGGTTTGTTATAAAATAAGTTATCTGTAACTGTGCTTATAGCTGCAAAATATATTTCTTTATCAGTGTGCAATTTGAAAGGCTTGGTGCTTTAAACAGACTACAGATGGAGTCATGCAGAGCTATGTGTCTCTGATTCAGCAGTAAACAGCACAGCAAGACTGTGTGTCTTAAGAAGACTTCAAATCCCACAGAAGACTTCAAATCCCACAGAAAGCAGCAGTAAGCTCAATATAATTTTTCACCGGGTCCCTTACAAGTGTTCACAAATAACGCAATGGTCATGCGGTATATAAACAAGCAGGGGAGACACCAGATCCTACCGACTGTGCAGACTGGCTCTTTTGGCATGGGAACAGGCCTCAAAAGCAAACCTGTTCCTCAAAGGGGTTTACATTCCCCTCACAAGGCACTGCCCCTGCAGACTTTCTAACCAGATCAAGGGAAGATCCCCACAAATGGATGTTTAACAAAGTGATCTTCCTAGACATAGTCTACAAATGGAGGGTGCTACAGATGGATCTTATTGCCTTTAACAGCAAGCAGCTTTCTCTCCCTTGCACCAGGACATACTGTCCTCAAGCTTGGAAAACTGAGACAATGTCCTTCCCATGGAAAGGGGGGGGGGGTTCTATGCCTTCCCTCTACTCCTGCTCCCCAGGGGACTTATTTAGGATCCAAAAGGAATGTCCAAAGTTCTTACTGGTGACTCCACATTGGCCAAGGCAACACTAGTTCCCCCCTTCTTTTCCACCAAGTCACGGGCCAACAGCAGAAACTTCCTGCTACAATGGATTTGCTGATACAGCAGAAGGGCTCACTACTTCATCCCAACCAGTCATTCCTCAGCCTGATGGTTTGGGTAATAGGATTCTGATCCTTTTTACATACCAATTTTCTGAGGTCATGCATGTGGTTCTCTGGAAAGCAAGAAAACCTGCTACCAGAAAATCTCAAGAATACAGTGGAAAGGATTTACTGTATGGTGTTGGCCTAAATATCTGGACCCACTTCAAGCCAGTACCCCAGTGGTCCTCTATTTGTGTAAGCTGTTACAGTCTGGCCTGGCATATTCCTCTATTAAGGTTCACATTTCAGCCGTATCTGCATGCCTACTACTGGCCCCACCACTTCTAGCCTGACTAGTGGTAAAATAGTTCTTAAAGGTTGTACTTCACCTGAAACCTTCAAGGAAAGCTGTGCTTCCTGCTTGGGACGTCAACCTTGTGTTGGAAAGACTTACTCTCCCTCCTTTTGAACCAGCAGCATCCAGCACTCTCAAATTCTGTACTTGGAAAACTATTCTTCTGGTAGCTCTCACCTTCCCTTACGAGTCTCTGAACTGCACCCCCTTATGGCTACCCCTACCTTCCTTGTTTTTTCATAAGAATAGTGCATCTTTAAGGGCCAGTCCCCCCTCCATTCCAGAGTAGTGAATGAACTCTCAGTCAGGGCATAAATCTTCCCTTTTTCTTCCCTAGTCCATAAAATGAGGGAGAAAAAATTCAACATTCCCTGGATGTAGATAGCTCAGGTTCTGCCTGGATAAGATAAAGGATGTTGGCAAATCTGACCAATTGTTCCTCTTTCCAAGATTCCAAGTTGGGGAAAACCCAGTTTCAAAGCAGATTGTTACTAAATGGATTTCTAAATCCATTTCCTTTTGCTACACACTACATGGCAAATCCTTATCCTCTCCACCTACTAGAGCAGTGGCCTCATCTGGAGCCTTTTACATATGAATTGACTCTTGAACTATTTTAGAAGCAGCTTCTTGATCTTCTGCACATACTTTCACCAAACATTACAGATTAGATACCTTTTCTAGATCCACAGCAGCCTTCACCGGGTATGTTCTCTCTCCATTACTAGACAGTTTTCTGAATCATCCACCCTTCACGCCTCTTAAGCTTTGAGAGTCACCCAGCAGTTTGGAATACTGCAGCAGTGATATAAGGAAGGGACACTACATTTGTGTAAGAACTTAACAAAACAGTAGATCTGGAGTAAGGACTTCATTTGTCAGCAACCTGTGGGTCTTGGATCCGATATCGGATCCGAGCCGGCAACTATTTATACAGCTATGGATCCGAGCTCCTAGCTCCTCCCCTCACCCATAATCCCCTGCCAACCCCAAATGACCTCAGATCTAGTTTGCCGCTCTAGAGTGTGTCAGCTGGATTTTGAGCTCCTGGCGATTTCGAGATAAGTGTTGCTATTTTATCTCTTTAGCCCCCTTTTTTTCTGTCAGTAATTAGTGTGTGTGTATTAGGCTTCCCTTTAGTTCTTTTTAAAAAAAAAAAAAAAAAATTAGTGTTACCCTCCCCTCGCTGGTCGTTAGTGTGTGATTGTGTGTGTTTGCGTTTGGGGCCTTGTGTGTGTGAGTAGTGATGTTCATCGTGCATACAGCTGCAGTCATAACAGATGGGTTCTCCTGCCGTCAGGCGGGTCCTCGGTCGGCCGAATTCCGAAGTCTGGGTCCGGCGTCGGTTGTCGTCGCTTCTTCCCTGACGTCAGTGCGACAGGTGTATAAAGGAACCAGCTGACGCCATTTTCTTCAGTCTTTCTTGCCGCGCGGTGCTCGAAGTAGAAGCAGTTCGCAAGTGCCGGTCGGCCAGCTCCTGAGATTACGAAAATTTGGAAACCGAAGTCTTCTTAAAAGCTAAGTACCCCGTTGGGGAACCTTTTCTTGCCTCAGACCGATGTCAGACAAAGTTAATAATTGTATTTCTTGTGGGAAGCAAATACCGCATAAGGATTTCCATTCCCTCTGTATACCTTGTTTAGGCCCAGACCACGAGGTTTCGGCCTGCCGCTTTTGTGCTAACAAACGCACTATTAAGCGTCTGGCGGAGTTCGCCCAGCATTATTTTGGAAAAGCATTTAACTATACTATGTCATCGGATACTCCGACTTCGATCGATTTTGTCTAAAAAAACGAAAAGACAAGGACCGACACGCGAGGTCCGCGGCCTCTACCGACACCACGCCAAAGACAGTTACACGTGGTCCGGTTCTCAGTGAGGCACCTACGCAGCCCCTGCCTACCGACGACCTGTCTTTGACGGTGTCTCCTGTACCCGAGGTCGCAGGCTCCTCGGCCCACACCCCGACTACAGATACCGAAGCCACTGTTGGCGTTGAAACGCAGAATGTGGACAGGTCCACCTCCACTCAAGGTGTCTTCAGACCTTCCTCTTCTTTCTCTATCAAGGCTTTCACTAAGTCTAAAGCAACCATGCACTCTAAGAGACCAGCTGCTCAGGGCCCATCTCCAGGCCCCATGCCTAAGAAACAGATGCTTAAAATGGCTGAGGATTTAATTACTCTTATCAGAGGTTCTCAGCCCCCTCCGGACAAAAGGCCTAGAGTGGAGGAAGATTCCCCCTCCTCTGATCAGGGCTCCATTATTTCAGAGCACTCTGATGATCAGGAACATTCTTACTCCCCTTTTGAAGACTCTGATGCGGTGGAGTCCATCCCTTCTGTATCCCCCCCTGAGGATTACTCATTTGGGGAAACTTTGCATACCTTAAGGGAACACTTCCACTGGGAAGGCCAGGATTATTCTGATTCTAAGAAAAGGCTCAGGGAATTTCTCTTGCTTCCTCAGTACAGGCCTCTGGCTATACCTCCTGTCTTGGACATCCTAGATGATGTTTATTCGGAGGCCTGCCTTAACCCGGACTCTCTACCTCCAGCTCCAGTTAAGCCTGATAGGTACTACAGGGTCCCTGACTCACATCAATTTCTATACAAGAGCCATGCTGCTGACCCAGAAACCATCTCACAGGGCCCCAAGGGAGTTAAGGCCTCCATTGCTAAAAATCCATTGCCTTCCGAGAGAGATTCCAGATCCTTAGAAAGGTGGGGAAAAAAGGTATATACCTCGGCTACCTTATCCATGAGGGCCTTAAACTATCAGTTTCATATACTAAAATACCAACAGTTTTTGTTATCACAATTGAAAAGTAAAATGTTACAACCTGAACAACCAGACTTGAAGGAGTTGCAGGATTTGATGCATAGTGCAGAACAAGTGGGTAAGCATACCTTACAATGTGGTTTTGATGCTCTAGAGGCCTCATGCAGAGCTGCGGTTACAGGATCAGTCATACGTAGGCATGCCTGGCTCAAGGAACAAGCCTTGCCTGATCATGTCAAAGCTAAATTACTAGACGCTCCTCTTCAAAAGGATGTACTATTTGGTGCTAATGTTGAGGAGGTATTAAGGAAAATGGAGGAAAAGGCTAAATCAATGCAAACTGTGAAAGAATTCCTACAGGTCCAACCCCCACGTTTTAGTAGAAATTGGCCTTCCAAAAACTGGTCCTTTCCTGCCACAGACAGACCCCAAAGAGGCAGATACAGGTGCCAGAGGGGCAGAGGACAATCCCAAGGATCGTATAGAGGCAGACAATGGCAAGCTCCTTCACAAAGAGGTGGTGAGGACAACTCGCAATCTATCAGAAAGCAAACCCAATGACTTTCCCCTTTGCATGCCAACCAGGTCTCAAATGGCAGCCCCCTTGGGAGGAAAGCTGGCATTATTTTCAAGAAATTGGCATATTGTCACAAAGGACAAATGGATCCTGGACATTATAAACAGAGGCTACAAATTCCATTTTCACACCCTTCCAAAAATGAGAGGCATGCCAAACCTGCTACACAATCAAAGGGCAGAGGCACAAAGGCAAATTACAGATCTCATAAACATGAAAGCTATTCAAGAGGTACCTACGCACGAACAGGGTCAAGGGTTTTATTCCAGGCTTTTTCTGGTGCCAAGGAAGGGAAAAGATTGGAGACCTATTTTGGATCTATCCACCCTAAACACATTTCTACTCGTACCAAAATTCAAGATGCTCACTCTACAGCAGCTTCTTCCCATGCTGGGCAAGGAGTCTTGGCTGGTAACATTGGACCTCAAGGAGGAATACCTGCATGTCCCAATCAGACAAAATTGCAGAAGATACCTCAGATTTCTTGCAGGTTCAACTCATTATCAATTCTCTGCATTGCCCTTTGGCTTATCTACTGTGCCCAGAGTATTCACGAAATGCCTGGCATCAGTAATTGCCTACTGCAGACTTCAAGGGATACAAATATATCCCTATTTGGACGACTGCCTGATCCAAGCGGACAGCAAACACATTCTTCTGAAACATCTGGCTTATGTAATAATGTTATCGAACTCTCTGGGATACACAGTCAACAAAAAGAAATCAAGGCTAATACCCTCTCGGAAGATAATTTTCCTGGGTGCCAACTTGGACACAAACACCCAGATGGCCTACCTCACGCCAGAGAAGCAGGGGCACCTAATTCAATACTTCAGAACACTAGCAAATTGCACCAGGCTTACTGCAAGGAAAATCCTGCAGGCTCTGGGATTCATGGCATCTTGCATCTTACTAATCCCATGTGCAAAGCTGCATATGAGGAAACTACAATGGTACCCGAAAAACACATGGTCTCAGCACAGCCACAGTTTGGAAACAATAATACCACTAATTCCATGTCTACAAAAGGAATTTCTGTGGTGGGCTCAAGCATGTCAAACAAACACAGGTCTTCCTTTCAGCAAGCCTCAAGCAAATCAAGTCATCACAACAGACGCCTCGGACTACGCCTAGGGGGCGCACATGACAGATCGGTGCATTCAGGGCCAATGGTCCCAAAAAGAAAAGCACCTTCACATCAATCAAAAAGAAATGCTAGCAGTAATAAATGCTATTATAGCTTTCAAGAACTTTCTACAACCAGGTCAACTATTGATAAGAACGGACAACACCACAGTTATGTGGTATATAAAAAGCAGGGAGGAACCCATTCTTACCCCTATGCAGACTGGCCATGTCACTTTGGAACATGACCATGGACTTACAAATGGAACTACAAGCACAGTACTTGCCAGGCAAGGAAAACACGCTGGCAGACAACCTAAGCAGGAATATGACAGATCCACACGAATGGAAGTTGCATCCAAAAGTTTTTACAGAAATAATCCAAGAATGGGGAAGGCCAGACATAGATCTATTTGCCTCCCACAAAAATCATCAATTGACAAAATTCTGCTCAAGGATCTTCCAGCCAAAGGCCTGGAGAGTGGACGCTCTCTCTTTCAGCTGGACATCAATGACAGTTTATGCCTTCCCACCTCTTCCTCTGCTGACCAAAGTTCTATTGAAGACCAGAGCAGACAGACCAAAGATGATCCTCATTGCTACGGACTGGCCAAGGCAATACGGACTGGCCAAGGCAACACTGGTACCCACTCCTGAGGAGCCTGACGCATTCCCCACCATGGACCCTGCCTCTAATGCCTCTTCTTCTGACTCCACACAGCTTCAAAACTCTTCACAGTCAGCTAAAAACACTCAATCTAGCCGCATGGAAGATTCCTTAGCATCACAGCAGGCCCTACTCTCCAAGGAGGTGCAGGATGTCATTTTGGAGGCCAGAAGGCCATCAACTGGAAAAGCTTACTCCGCAAAATGGAAACGTTTTTGTGCCTGGAATGAGAAAAAGGGCCAGGACCCTGGAAAACTGAATTTACCTCAAATACTACAATATTTGACTGAAGTGCTAAGCAGTGGACTTTCTTTCTCCTCCATCAAAATCCATGCCTCAGCCATTTCTGCAGAATACAACACTGATCCACCTTTATTCTCTCACCCTTTCTTAAGACAGTTTCTCAGAGGGGCTAAGAATTTAAGACCTCCAAGGAAACAACCAATACCTGCTTGGGATCTTAATTTCATTTTGGAAAAACTGACCTTGCCTCCTTTTGAGCCAGCAGCTTCATCAGATTTGCAATATTTGTCCTGGAAAACAGCTTTCCTTCTGGCTATCACCTCAGCTCGTAGAGTTTCAGAATTACAGGCTCTCATGGCTGTCCAGCCTTTTATCATCTTCCATCAGGACAGAGTTTCCTTACGAACCAACCCGTCCTTTATGCCTAAAGTAGTATCCAGGGTAGCTTTAAATCAGGCCATACATTTACCTACTTTTTATCCTAATCCTCAAAACAAAGGGGAGAGATTACTACATTCCTTGGACATCCACAGACAACTGTTATTATTTGGACAGAACAAAGCCTTTCAGAAAATCAGAACAGCTCTTTGTGGCCTATACAGTAGGAGCTCAAGGAAAGCCAATTTCCAAACGGACAATTTCAAAGTGTATATCCCACTGCATACACTTTTGCTATTCCTTTCATGGCAAAACTGTACCTACAGGCATTAGAACTCATTCCACCAGGGCCACTGCCACCTCTGCAGCCTTCCTCAGAGGAGTTCCTACCAAGGATATTTTGGAAGCAGCCACTTGGAGTTCTGTGCATACCTTCTCCAAGCACTGCAACCTACCATTATACTCCAAATCTAGAGCAGGCTTTGCCACTGCAGTCTTGCAGGGTATTTTAGCTCCTCCTAGTTACACCTAGTGCCTACCACCCCTTTCTTAGCTTTGGGATTCTACCCATCTGTTATGACTGCAGCTGTATGCACGATGAACATAGTACAGTTTTGTACCTACCATAAATGTAGATGTTCGAGTGCTAATACAGCTGCAGTCCAGGTTTCCCTCCCTCCTTCCCCTCTAGGGGTATTCTTTTATGGTGTATTTGCTTGCAACTACTGTTTTTTGATTATATTGCATTGCATTATTGCCTAATTTTATGAATTGCCTTCCTTCTGGGGGCACCTGACATCTGGGGCAAGAAAAACTGAAGAAAATGGCGTCGGCTGGTTCCTTTATACCCCTGTCGCACTGACGTCAGGGAAGAAGCGACGACAACCGACGCCGGATCTAGACTTTGGAATTCGGCCGACCGAGGACCTGCCTGACGGCAGGAGAACCCATCTGTTATGACTGCAGCTTTATTAGCACTCGAACATCTACATTTATGGTAGGTACAAAACTGTACTTTTCTTAGTTTTGGGACATGTCTGAGGCCCCAAAGCCTATTTTTTCTAAATGCACCAAGTGTGGCCATAAGCTCTCCCCAGCAGATGGCCACACTCGGTGTGTTCGGTGCCTTGGGGTTGAACACCTGTCCTCAAGATGCACGATTTGTGCAGGGTTCAACCCTAGGGCACTGAATGAGCGGAGGTCGAAGCTGGTCCTGGTGGGGCTTTTGCCCCCGGAGTCGGTTTCGGCCTCCGCTACTCCCGTGGCACCTCCCCAGCCTGTGGTGGTGGCCACTCCTGCCCCCCTTCCTCCGGCCGGGATTCAAACTCCCACTAAAGCGCCGGAGGACAAGGGAGGCCAGGAGGGAGAAGCACCACAAGTGGCGGGCCGAGACCTCCGCTTCGGGCCCCCCAGCTAAGCGGGCTTCTCCCTCCACGGCTTCCAGGTCTCCTCCTCCTCCTCTGCTCCGATCACCTTGCTTCTCCCCGGGACCGGAGGAGGAGGAGACCCGATCTCCATCGAGGTCATCGAGGCGGCACTCCAGGCCTGCCTCGGTGGCCTCGTCGAGATCCACCTACAGCCTGTCTGATGCAGACTTGGACCGGATGATGAGAAGGTTCATCCAGGCCCAGCTGCAGATGGGAATGCTCCTGCCCCCCCCCCCCCTTCGGGGGGGAGCTCAACACCCTTTTTTGCTCCGATAGCTCCTTCTCTGACCTGCTTTCTGGGTTCGGAGCGCTTGGAGCCGGGCAGCGTTGGAGCCGGGGGTGGGTCGGCGCCGACAGTACTGGGTACTTCGGATCTGACCCTACCGTCGAGTCTGTCTGTTCCATCGTCGGATCCGACCTCTCGGAGCCGCGGCCCGAGCTTCGGATCTCAGGGATTCAGTGTGCCTTCGGCTCCGTCCAGGTCGGAGCACACTGGTCCCTCAGATCCGACGGTCTCGGCGCCAGTTCCGATCCCTTCATCGGATCCGAGTGGGAGTCAGCTCTCTGAGCCCAGGGAGAGCGGCTCCCCCTCGGCCTTCAATGTAGTGGAGAGGGCTTTGTCGAGAGCATCCAGACCTCCGGCCCTTGTCTCGGCTCTACCCTGCATTCCCTCTCTACTGGGTCAGGCTTCCATCACCCGGCCACAGGGACAGCCTGCTTCGATGTCCCAGGTTGTTCCTTTGGAACAGGACATTGCTGGTGAGACCTCCTTGGACAGCCCCCCCCCCCCCCTGAGGAAGTGCCTCGCAAGCATAAGTGTAAGAGGAGGCATGTGGATTCCCCCGAGTCCTTAACAGAGGACACGGACTTGGATGAAGGGGAAGGCTCCCCAAGGTCACCCCCTGAGGATGTCTCCTTTGGAGACATCATGGAAATGCTTAGGCTCGGGGGGGGTGGTCTGCCCCCAAGGCTTCCTCTGACGGGTCCGTGTTCCTGGAGGTATTCGAAGCAGGCCTGTCTACCTCTTGGGTGTCCCCTCCAGCTGACCCCCTGGTGGACCTTGTGACCACCAGGGCGTGGAAGGAGCCGGACACTGTGGAGCCTATTCCCAAGAGCCCAGATAGGATTTTGAGCCCCCCCCGCAGACTGGCCCCACTGGAGCAAGGGTCCCCCTGTAGATGCCATGTTGATGGCGGCAGCCACTAAGAGGGAACTAGCTCAGGAGAGCCCCTCGGTCCATCCTCCGAGCAAGGAGTCTCGCTTGATGGATCGCCTTGGGAAGCGGGTATTCAGTTCAGTGACCTTCTCAGTAAGGTCTCTGAACTACATGGCACATGTTATCAGGATGCAGCGGGATCTTATTAAAGAATACGCTGCTTCCCCCCCCTGGAGTCCATGTCGGCGGAGGACAAGCAATTGTACTCCACTCGTATGGCCACTCTGAGATCTGTTTCTAATACCTCTATGCGGCTTTTGTCTCACGCAACTGAGGGAGCCGCTAGAGCTAGCGGAGCGGGCCTAGTTATGAGACACCAGGCCTGGCTCTGACATTGTGACTTTGCGGAGCCCTTCAAGGCGTCCTTTGCGAATGCCCCCTTTGATGTTTCTGCTTTGTTTGGCAAGACCATTCGCGAGACACTTGTCCAGAGCGAGAAGGGCGGGAAGACGTGGTCTGCCATCGGAGTCCGCTTCTCTGCTCCCCAGAGGTCATTTTCCAAGAACCAAAAGGGACAGAAGAAGATGTGGTTCTGGAAATCACAACATTCCCAACCTGCTCCAGACAACCAGTCCTTCCGTGGCAGAGGAGGACAGGGAGGACGCCACCCTAGAGGCAGAGGGGCACCGAGAAATTTTGGGTCCAGAGGATCCTTCTCTGATCAGCCCACGCAAAAGCCCTGAAGAGTTGCCCGACTGCTCCACTCTGGAGGCAGTCAGGGGGCGCTTCTCGAGGCACCTGGCGGCATGGGAGTCCATCACGTCAGACCGCTGGGTGCTTCGGATTATATCCAGAGGTTACAAAATCCCTATGCTACATGTTCCCAGACTCAAGAACCTCCCCGATGTACCACCCAATCAGAGGGAGGCTGCAGCCACAGAAATCCAGCAGCTGCTAGAAAAAAGGGCCATCCAACCCGTCCCCCCAGACCAGCTCGGATTAGGGTTTTACTCCAGGTTCTTTCTGGTGCCAAAAAAGACGGGGGACCTGAGACCAATTCTAGACCTTTCCCTCTTGAACCTGTCGGTAACCAAGGAGAAATTCCGAATGGTCACTCTTCAATCCATTTTCCCCCTGTTGCGGGAGAATGACTGGATGTGCTCAATAGACCTCAAGGATGCGTACTACCACATCTTAATGGACAGACGATCCAGGAGGTTTCTCCGCTTCCTGCTGGGAGCCAGCCACTATCATTTCAGGGTCCTTCCCTTTGGCCTCACCACAGCCCCCAGGGTGTTCACCAAAGTTTTAGCAGTGATAGCGGCCCACCTGAGACTTCAGGGAATGCAGGTCTTCCCGTACCTGGACGACTGGCTCCTGACCGCCCCAACAAGGCATCGACTCTGCTCAGCCAGAGACTTTTTTCTTTGCCTAGCCCCCCAGTTAGACATCACGATCAATATGGACAAATCCTCCCTTGCTCTGACACAAGTGATAGACTTCATAGGGGCCAGATTAGATAAGAGAAGTCTGCGAGCCTACCTCACTCCGGAACGACTACAGAATCTGAGTTTACATGTGCGGGCCATCCTCCAATCAGAAGCTCCACCCGCGGAATTGGTCCTGAGGGCACTGGGCTCTATGGCAGCGGCAATTACACTCCTTCCATGCGCTCGCCTAAACATGAGGGTACTACAGTGGACCCTTCAAGTACAATGGTCCTTTCAGCTTCTTCCTCTCAATCACCCTGTCTCTATCAGCAAAGCTTGCAGGAGGGCCCTGTTATGGTGGCTTCATTCCCCAGACCTCCATACAGGTCGCCCCTTCTGCGCTCCACCTCCTCTCGTCACGGTGACCACGGACGCTTCTCGCCTCGGGTGGGGGGGGGGCATTGCTCAGGCAGAACAGTCCAAGGCACCTGGAACGACACAGAGACCTCCCTGCATATCAATGTTCTGGAGATGAGGACAGTGCTCTTGGCGTTGCAAGCACTTCACAACCTTCTTCCCGTAGGAACTATTGCGATACAGACGGACAACATGTCAGTTGTCTGGTATATTAGCAAACAGGGGGGAACCAGGTCTTACCCTCTCTGCCGAGAGGCCATGAGAGTGTGGGAATGGGCGATCTCCACCAACCGCTTTCTGATCGCAACGCACATTCTGGGATGGTCCAACATTTTGGCGGACAAACTCAGCCGCAGTATTCTTTCCCCTTACGAGTGGTCCCTCAACTCCCGAGTAGCGAAGTGGATTTTTGCAAAATGGGGGCAACCCTGCTGCGATATTTTTGCCTCTCCCTCAAATACGAAATGCGACAACTTCTTCTCCCTGATTCCCCCACCAGGGGAAGCCCCGAGAGACGCTCTAGTGCATGCTTGGCCGCCCGGTCTACTTTATGCCTATCCTCCTCTACCCCTGATGCTAAAGATGTTACAGAAAGCCTCTCGGTTGGGGAGCAAAATGATCCTCATTGCCCCATTCTGGCCTCGACAAACTTGGTTCCCTTACCTGTGGTCTCACTTGGTGAATCCTCCCTGGATTCTGGATCCCAGCCCAGATCTGATCTCCCACCCATCAGGCTTACCAACCCCAAATCTAGACAGCCTGAAGCTGACAGCTTGGCTGCTCCAGTTCCACTCTTAATTAGGACTCCCGGTATCTCTTCACCAGTCAAAGCTATCTTGGTGGCAGCGCATAAACCTTCCACCAGGAAGATTTACCGCAGTAAATGGAAACGCTTCACCGTCTGGGCGGAACATCATAATCTGGACCCCTACACTGCTCCGCTAACGTCTGTTTTGGACTTCCTTACCGGGCTTTTTCAGCAAGGGGCTAGCTGTTCGACAGTCAAGGTACAATTGGCAGCCATCTCCCATTACCACGTAGGACACGAGACAGGTCCTTTGATGTCAGCTAAACTATGTAAAACCTTCCTCAAGGGTACTTTTCTGCTCAGGCCCCCTATCAAAGAAGCCAAACCCCCTTGGGACCTATCACTAGTTCTTCAGGCCTTGACTGCTTCTCCTTTTGAACCAGCTGCCTCAGCTGATCTTAAATACCGGTCTTGGAAAACAGCATTCCTGGTAGCCATCACTTCTGCGAAAAGAGTTTCGGAACTTCAAGCTCTTTCCGTAAAACCCCCTTACTTGGTTTTTCATCAGGATAGAGTGTACCTCAGGACCAATCCATCCTTTCTACTTAAGGTGGCCTCAGAAACCAATATCAATCAGTCCATTAATCTTCCTGTTTTCTTCCCTAATTATCAAAATAAAGGAGAATACAAGCTGCATTCCTTAGATGTGCACAGGCAGCTGCGTTTCTATATTCATAGGACTGCTGGTCACAGACAATCTGATCAGCTGTTCATTTCCTTTGACAAATTCAATTTAGGTAAAGCCGTTTCGATGGTTACCTTATCACACTGGATTTCCCAATGTATCCTTCTAGCTTATGAGACTTCTGGGAGGCCCGCACCTCAAAGGGTTCGAGCACATTCCACTCGCTCCATATCTACTTCTACTGCATTCAGATCTAGAGTCCCCTTGGATGATATTTGCTTGGCAGCCACTTGGGCCTCATCTCATACCTTTATTAACCACTACAAACTGGACATCATTTCCAGAGGGAGAGCATCCTTTGGCTCCGCAGTGCTCCGGAACATCCTTCCATGATGGCCACCCAAGATTCAGGTAGCTGGGGACTCTGTCCCACAGGTTGCTGACAAATGAAGTCCATACTCCAGATTAAGAAGTTATGTACTCACCATAACGTTCCATCTGAGTAGGTGGCTTCATTTGTCTGCAACCATCCCCCCCCTCCTTCCCCCTGACCTTCAGAAGACTTAGATGATGCTATTTTTCCTGCCTTTTCCTGTTGGGATACCTTTTCAGGTATATAGGAGGGAAAACTTGATCCGAGGTCATTTGGGGTTGGCAGGGGATTATGGGTGAGGGGAGGAGCTAGGAGCTCGGATCCATAGCTGTATAAATAGTTGCTGGCTCAGATCCGATATCGGATCCAAGACCCACAGGTTGCAGACAAATGAAGCCACCTACTCAGATGGAACGTTATGGTGAGTACATAACTTCTTAATATCCTACTGATCAATGTTACAAATATTCTTTCCCTCCCTACCCCCCCCCCCTTTTTGATCTCCCTTGTTTAATTATGGATAGGGGGTATCACCGTCTTTCTGCTTCTCCCCTCTTTACTAACTAATTGTCTGTCAGGCCTCTTCAGGTTTACTGGCTTGGAGATAGTCTGAGGATTTGCACTTGTACATCATCTTATGTACCCTTATGCCCACTGGCTTAGGTCATACATCAGACTTATGGCTCTATGGAAGGTTTTGGCTTCAGTACCCTGGACGGACGGATGTTCAGGTTATTCAGTGAGATAGCCCAACAGTTTAGAATACTGAAACAGTGATCAGTAGGGCATCAACTGTTATGGTAAGTTCTTACACAACTGTACTTTGCACAAAGTAACATGACTTGTTTAAGACAGGCTGTGGAAAAATGCCAGTCCTTGTCCTCTCAAGTGCCACATGATCTGATATTGCTGTAGCATATCTGCTTTTCCATTCACAACGTATGTATGCTGCCTTTAATATCTACCTTGTCAGTTTTCAGGTTTGATGTGTACTTGTTAGAATAAATGTTTTGAATATCCAAAACAGCAGTTAGCCCCATCACCTTAATATAATTACCCACATAATGCCCCATATGTGGGATGTGAAGTGCTTGCTATCCTCCTCAAATTTCTTGGAGTGCTTGGTACCAGCTTCCAATCCCCAAAATTAAGAGCTAAACCTTCACTGAAAGCTGGTTCCATCATCCCTTGGAAATCATATTGAAGTATACATGGGGGTATGTAAACACTAAAACTTTTACATAAATTGGTACATATGTAGCCTTCCATCATAATATAACCTTGAGTACCTACCCGGGTCCCTATTAAATTGATGAACGTTTCAAAGTTGGAATGTCATATGGTTGACACCATATGATCGAACTTTGAAAAGTTCGAAGGTGAAAGGCAACTGCTCTGTACGTGCAGAATGGGAAAATTTCCCTTTTCTGCACTGAAGTGCGATCTCAGAGTTGGTATATTTAAGTAGGGGGGGGTGCAGGGGGGCTTGCCTCCCTGCTCAGAGCATTAAGGTAAGTTTTTTTATTATATATTTGTGGTTTCAAGTTTCGATCATATGTTGTCGAACTTATGAGGTTCGAAATTTTGAAGCTTTGAATATATAATGTAGACCCTTACTTACCACTATATCATCCAAGGTCATAGTGTATTGCTTAGTGATAAACAGCACCACTCATTAGTGGCTTGCACCTTGCTTGACAGATGCCACTCCCCATTATCCTGTCTGTTTTTTAATGCATCATATTTATTGATAGGAGCCTTTGCTGTCCCCATAGTGCCTTTTTAGGCAGAGTCCAGCTAATGAACATACCCAACACAGCAAATTTATCCAATTGAAAACTGTATCACATTAAGGTGGCTGCTCTTAATGCCTGAAGTCTTAAATTGCCTGAACTTGAGGGTGTTCTGCATTTGGAACACATCCATATTTGTGTAATTTCAGAAACTTGCTTTAAACATGGAGAGTGCTCCCTATACCTTGGGTTTCTGTATATCATACATTCAGGTCCAGTGGAAACTGTGGTGATGTTTCCATATTTGTTAAGGACCATATAACCTTCAGGCGTATTCCTATATATTCACAAAACAAACTCTTAGAACTCCAGATCACACTAAACAGGTCAAATTCTCAGCTTGTAGCCTGTTACTGTGCACTCCATGTCTCCTGGCAATCACAGAGAATTCCTAAATGTACTCTTAGAAATCCCCAGTAATAATTCAGTTATAGCAGAAGCTGCTCATCGATAAAATGGAGCATCTACACCTCCAATGGAAAAGCATGCCCAAAAGTACTTGAACCTAATAAATGGAATCTCCTTGGAATAGGTATTATGCCCTCTAGTGGGTTGATTTACTGTTTTGATCATATCCTCCCAAATATAGCAACCTCCTGCAGTATTCCAGTGGAATCTCCCTCCCCAGTTAAAGCAGATCATAAACTTGTGACTTTTACTTTTAGAACTGCTAAAGCCCTGGCATCAAATATCTGAGACTTCAGGGATTTCAAATATACAGCCCTCATCCATTAATTTATTCATAACAGTAGCATTTCTGACTCTGACACAGCAGACAGCTTTACATAGGCATTCTACACCTAATTAGATAATTTATAGAGTTGGCAGTCTCAGCCAGAGTAAAATACAATGGGATGATTGGAAATTCATAAACCACCCTTGGTGATCCTCCAACATAAATCAGTTGTACAGTTAGAGGGGAAAACACCCCTAAATTTGAAAAACAGATTCAAAAATCCTCTTACCAAGATTAGTATCTGGCAAATGACTAGAAATGTGAAGACAACCATCATATTTACAAAAGGAACCCATTAAGTCAGGCTAGCATTTGAGGCTGAGGATAGTAATAAATCCTTCATTTAGCTACATTAAGAAGTTAAGGAATAACAGAACTGCTTTGAACTTATTCAGATTGGCACCTTATACTCTGACCCAACAGACCTTGCAAATGTACTAGCAAACTTATTCACTGCCAACTTTACACTAGATACTTCTTTCTAAAGTCTACACATCCCTGAATCCCTTAAACCCCGGGTCATTACAAAGGAGTATGTACTAAAGGTACTTCCCAAGTCTAATAAATGTAAGCATGCCCTGGCGGGTCTATATCACGTTGTCAATGTTTTACAACTTTGAATGCTATATGGTTGAAACCCATATGTTCGAAGTTGTAAAACTTCAAAAACTTAATAAAAAAAAGTACCTGACAGTTGTAAGCTCTTTAAATAGACCAACTCTGAGATCCCGCTACAGTGTAGTAAAGGCAAATCTTCCCTTTCTGCACTGTACTGCATTGTAGTACGGTCTCGGAGTTGGTATATTTAAAGAGCGGGGGGGAGATGTTCTTCGTCTTCCATTGCTGCAGTCCTGACTATTGGGTATAGTCCGCGTCCCAGTCGGCCCGAATACCAGAGTATAAGGCTGACGTCGGTCATGGCGCTTTTGCCGCATGGTCCGATGCAGAAGCAATTTTGCGAGTGCAGGTTGGCGTTCTGAGATTTTCGAAACGGAGTTTCAGACGAAAACAGAGTTGGCTAAGTAACCCGTTGGGAACATTTTGTTTTTCTTGCCTCAGTATTTAACGGATGTCAGAAAAAGTGAATAACTGTATTTCTTGTGGGAAGCAGATGGGATTATCATACATTGTGTATACCTTGTTTAGGGCCTGAGCACGGCGTTGTTGGTTGCCGCTCTTGTGCTAGATTTAACAAAGCGCACTATTAAGAGGGAGCTAGCTAGGTTAGTGTTTGGGCATCAAGAAGCAAGGACAAAACAGTGAAGCCTAGGGGAGCCAGAGGTTTTGCCAGGAGTCTCTATGGAGTCTCAGGCAGATACTTTACTGTTACAGGATGTGCCCTCTCAGGAGGTAGGCCAGGCTGAGGGGCTTCTCAGGTAACTGTTCTTCCCTCTCTTCCCAAGGTAGTTAGGGCCTCTCCTTCTGTTGCCAAAGCTTCTTTTAGAGGTAGGCCAAGTTCAGCTTCTGTGGGGCTTCTCCTAGCATTTCGGCTCTGTGCCTAGAAACATATGCTTAAAATGGCAGAAGATTTGATTACTCTGATTAGAGGTTCTATGCCCCGCCTGATAAGAGGCCTAGGGTGGAACAGGAGTTTGATAGTTTTGAACAGTGTTCACAGGCTTCAGAGTCTTCTGTGGAAGACTTGCAAGAGTTTCCTACTTATTCTGATTCTGATGTGGATGATTCCACTCCTACAGCTTCTCCTCCTGAGGATTTTCATTTTCAGAGACTCTTCACTCCATGAGGGGGCACTTTAAATGGGAAGGCCAGGATTACTCTGATTCAGGAAAAGGCTTAGGGAATTCTTGTTTTACCCCAGCATAGGCCCTTAGCTATTCCTCCTGTGTTGAATGTGGTGGAGGATGTTTTGCAGAGGCTTCCCTGAACCCTGACTCCTTGCCTCCTGCTCCTGTTAAGCCTGATAGGTATTATAGGGTGGCTCATAAGTATTTGTTTAAGAGTCCTAGGGACCCAGAAACTGTTTCTCAGGGGCCTAAAGGTGTTAAAGCTTCTGTGGTTAAAAATCCTGTACCCTCTGATAAAGTGGCAAGGGCTTTGGATAGGTGGGGTAAGAAAGTATATACTTCTTCCACTCTAGCCATGTTGTCAGTTTCATATGCTGAAATATCAGAATTATCTCCTTTCATGAAATCTAAGGTGGATGCTTTGGTATTGAGTGTAAAGAATTGCTGGATTTGGTTCATGTGTCTGAACAAGTGGGTAAGCATTCTTTGCAGTGTGGTTTTGATGCTGTTCAGGCCTCCTCGGTGGCTGCTACTAGTTCTGTTCTTACATGCCTGGTTGAAGGATCAGAATTTAGCTGAGCATGTTAAGACCAGGATTTTGGATGCTCCTTTACAGTCTGATGTGTTGTTTGGACCGCCTGTGGAAGCAGTTTTAAAGAAAATGGAGGACAAGGCTAAGTCTATGCAGACTGTTAATGATTTTTGCAGGTGCAGCCTCAAGTTTAGTAGAAATTGGCCTGCTAAGGGGTGGACATATCCTGCTTATGGTTCCCAGTCTAGGGGTAGGTCTAGACGTGGTAGGGGCAGGGCTCAAGGTTCGTTTAGGCCTAGATCAGACAGTTCACCTGCTCAGACTTCTGGTGAGGGCAGGGGTCAGTCCTTTCGTAGCAGACCCAATGACCTGCCTTTTCAGCTGCCAGTGGATTCTCGTCTGGCAGCTCCTTTGGGAGGAAGACTGTCTCTTTTCAAAGACAATTGGGATTTAGTCACTCAAGACAGATGGGTGCTGGATATCATTCATCACGGTTACAGATTTTATTTCCACACTGCCCCTTTCAAAGGCATGCCAGATGTTCCTCCTCCACAAAGAAAAGAGGCTCACAAGCAAATTTCTCAGTTACTCCAGATAGGGGCCATTCAGCCAGTCCCTGTATCAGAAAGGGGCTTATTTTTTTTTCTCGCTGTTCCTAGTACCAAAGAAGGGGAACACGTGGAGACCAATTTTGGATTTATCTATCCTCAACACTTATCTGGACATTCCCAAGTTCAAGATGTTGACGTTACAACAACTGTTACCTCTGCTGGGCAAAGATCACTGGATGGTAACTTTGGATCTCAAGGAAGCTTACCTTCATGTGCCTATAAGGCTAGGTTGCAGAAAGTATCTGCGGTTTCGAACTGGAGATTTTCATTATCAGTTCTCTGCATTGCCCTTTGGCTTATCTACTAGTATGCACAAAGGTTCTGGCTGCAGTGATAGCTTACTTCAGGCTTCAAGGCATTCAAATCTATCCTTACTTGGGCGACTGCCTGATTCTGGCTCAAGAAAAGGAAGACCTTCTACAGCATCTGGAATATGTCATAGCAGTGCTAAGATGCCTGGGGTATTCTGTGAACGAAATAAAGTCCAGTCTAGTACCCTCTCAAGACGTGCTTTCTGGGTGTGAGACTGAATACAGCAGCCCAGATGGCCTTTTGACAAAAGAGTCTGTCACTTTACTTCCATCAACTATCTCATCAGTCCGTGCTGACTGCAAGGACAGTCCTTCAAGCATTAGGGTTCATGGCATCTTGTATTCTAGTGCTTCCCAATGCCAAACTGCATATGAGGAAGCTGCAATGGTATCTCAAAATGTATGGACACAGCACTGCCAGGATTTGGACACTGTCATTCAAATAATACCTTGCCTTCAAAGGAATTCTTGTGGTGGGCTCAGGAATGTCACCTAAACAAGGGACTCTCTGTGACCGCCAGAGGCGAGTCAGATTTTAACGACAGATGCCTCGGACACTGCTTGGGGAGCTCATCTAAATGGAAAGTGGATACAAGACAAGTGGCCTGCCAGACTACAGCATCTACATATCAACATGAAGGAGATGTTAGCAGTCCAGTTTGCATTGATGGCTTTCAAGGAGTTACTTCTTCCAGGGCAGGTGTTGATTCTAACAGACAACACAACTGTCATGTGGTACATCAACAAGCAAGGGGAACACATTCTTATCCTCTATGCAGGCAAGCAATGATTTTATGGGAGACTGCGTTAAGCCTGCAACTAACTCTTCAGGCAAGGTTTCTGCCAGGAGCACAGAACTCCTAGCAGATGTGTTAAGCAGACAAATCATGGATCCCAGCAGTGGAAACTGGATCTTCATGTATTTCAGAAATTGACAGTGTCATGGGGAACTCCAGACATAGATCTGTTCACTAAACCACCAGCTGCCAAAGTATTGCACAAAGGGTTTCATCACACAGCTTGGAAAGTGGATGCTCTGTCTTTCAGTTGGAAAACCTTCATGTCTATGCCTTTCCACCTCTGCCTCTTCTTCCAAAGGTTTTATTAAAGGTCAGACAAGACAGGCCAAGGATGATTTTGATAGCTCCAGATTGGCCTCGGCAACACTGGTATCCACTACTACGAGTCTGGTAAGGAAGCCTCCATGGCCTTTACCTCCGATTCCTCATCTGTTATCTCAAAAGGATGGTCATCTGCTCAATGTCAAGCTTCACTCTCTTCATCTAACAGCCTGGCATATTCTCTCTTGAAGCACAGCAGGTCTCAACTTCCTCAGCAAGTTTTAAATGTGATTATGGAAGCTAGAAGACCTAGTACAAGGAAGGTGTACGCAGACAAATGGAAGAGATTTTTATTTTGGAGTACAGCAAAGAATTTGGAGATTTCTGAGCCTAATTTGAGTGTGGCTCTTCAATATCTTACTGAGTTATTGGACAAAGGTTTGTCCTTCTCTTCCATTAAGATTCATGCTGCAGCAATTTCAGCTCATTATGATTGTGACCCACCTTTGTTTTCGCATCCTTTGTTCAAGCAGTTTCTTAGAGGGGCAAAGAATATAAGAGAGCTCCTACTCCTGCTTGGGATCTCAATTTTGTGTTGGAAAAACTTACTCTACAACCTTTTGAGCCTGCTGAGTTGAAATACTTGTCATGGAAGACTGCTTTTCTGTTGGCCATTACTTCTGCAAGAAGGGTGTCTGAGTTGCAGGCCCTTATGGCAGTAGAGCCTTTTTTGATTTTCCATAAGGATAGGGTATCATTACGTACTAATCCTTCCTTTATGCCTAAGGTGGTTTCTAGTGTGGCTTTAAATCAAACTATTCATTTGCCTACTTTTTATGCAGATCCCCAAAATAAAGGGGAAAAGATTTTGCACACTTTAGATGTACACAGGCAATTGAGATATTATTTAAGCAGGACTAAGGATTTTAGGCAGTCTCAGCAGTTGTTTGTTTCTTTTGCCTTGAGTTCACAGGGCAAGCCTGTGTCAAAACAAACTATTTCCGGTGGATTGGCTTTGCATTGCATTTTGTTATTCCCATCATGGCAAGGAGATTCCAGCTGGGATTAGGCCTCATTCCACTAGGGCTACTGCCACTTCTACAGCATTTCTAAGGGGGGTGGCAACTAAGGATATTTTGGAAGCAGCTACTTGGAGTTCAGTGCATACTTTCTCTAAGCATTATCATCTTCCTATCTACTCTAAGTCTAGGGCTGGTTTGCCACTGTTTTGCAAGGCATGTTATCAGCTCCTACTTCCTTATAATTTGCCAGCCTCCCTTTCCTCTGCTTTGGGATTCTACCCAATAGTCAGGACTGCAGCAATGGATGACGAAGAACATAGTACAGTTTTGTACCTACCATAAATGTAGATGTTCGAGGATTCCATCCTTCCCCTCTGTGTTTAGGGTTGTGTAGGTGAGTTTACATGCTTATATTTTTGTATATATTGTTGTAGATATTGTACATGTTTTTGGTGCGGGTTGTTTTGGGACTTGTCTATTTAGGTCTACTAACAACAGGGGCAAAAAAAGACTGAGGAAATGCGTCGGTCATGCGCATTAGTACCCTGGCGTACTGGCGTCAGGCCATGAACTGGGACGCGGACTATACCCAATAGTCAGGACTGCAGCAATGGAATCCTCGAACATCTACATTTATGGTAGGTACAAAACTGTACTTTGAGGGGCAGCCCCCCAGGTGGAGGGGGGCTTGCCCCTCTGCTTACAACCACCAGGTAATTTATTTATTTTTATTTATTTATTTATTTTAAGTTTTCAATGTTTTACAACTTCGAACATATGGGTTCAACCATATAGAGTTTGAAGTTGTAAAACTTCGATAACATGATATAGACCCTTCTGTAAGGCCATGGAATTAATTATAACAGACTTCAATAAACTGTGATGTCAAGAAAATCATTAAACTTGACCCTCAGCAGTCAGATTTTGTCAAGTAAAGATTTTGCGTAATGAATTTGGTCATTCTCCATGTAGGTTAACGCAAGATCTGATGTTTTCAAGAAATGAAGCTACTTCCAGAAGTATTGGAGTAACCTCCTAGATGCTCTTAATCAACATCCTACTTAGGTAGACTTTCATCCCTTCTTTCAGTCCCTCGGGCCTCATCTTAATCCCCTGGTCTTCAACTCACCTTGTTCATGTGCAATACTAGTTCTGTGGTAAATACCTTCTCTCTTTAATAGCTATCTCTAACAGAACCCTTGAATGATTACATCTATCATGACCTCTTACGATATCTTCTCCTACACTTGTGCAGGCACTATATTCTAACTTTCTTATACTAACATCCATTCATTTAGTGACAGTCGTATGTATATATTGTATATAGTTAAATGGGTTTTAGGTGTACTGATATACCTTCACACACCTGCATAAATAATTACCTGTCAGTAAACTTTTGTTACAACTATGTTAGCTAATATCCTGCTCACTTGTTTAAAGAAGGTATTTTTTTTTTTTTTTTTACTATATCAGAACTGACTGTACTTGTTCTTAAGCAGAATGTATGAAGATTTTTCACTATTTTGTTCTGAACCCATTTGCATTGTGTGACTTGTATTTGTTATGTACTTGTGTCTTTTAAAAAAAAAATGCTAATAAAAAATCAGATTGCAAAAAAAAAAAAAAGATCTGATGTTTTCATTCTTCCTCATTGTATGGGTTACGGATACAACTCCGCCGCATATCACAGACTTGTGGATCAAACTCTTGAGCTCCTCCCTTTACCCACAATGCCCCAGCTAGTCTACAATACCTCACATCTTGTCTGCCGCCATCTTGCATGGACATGGACCTTCTCTGAGTTTGTTCGAGTTGTTTCAAGTTTTTTTTTTTTTTTTGAGCAGTTTCTTTCTTTAGGAAACTCGATTTTTTTTTTTTGGCTATCCTCTCTCGCTTGACTTTCTACAGTTTACCATTTTTTTCCTCTCTGTGCATTAGTGTTTCAAGATCCTTTCTACCCTTGTGGTACTTTGTGTACCATTGTTGGTACCAATCTTTTCTTTCTTACCCTTTTTATGGTAGCCCTTTTACTATTGTTGGTATTTTACCTTTTTTCTTAGGCCCGTTAACAAAAAAAAAAGTTTTGGCCTCTTTCCTTTTCCCAGTTTTAACTATGGCTGATAAACCAACCAGTTTTGCAAACTGCACTTCTTGTTGGCATAGACTTCCAAATTCTGATGCCCATCGGTAGTGCATATATTGCCTAGGAGCGACACACCTAAACACCGATTTTTCTATTTGTGCCATCTTTAATTCGAGAGCTATTTCTGGTATAAGAAATAAGCTGGTGCATAAGGGCTTGCTCTACCACCTTCATTATCATCTTCTTCAGGGGCTCAACTTCCCAGTAAACATCCAAAGTCTGCTTCTAAATCTCAAAAGAGATCCTCCACCTGATCTCCAGAGTCCTTGGCTCCTACCATTGCTTCGTCGGAGCCTCTTTAGAAGATCAGAAGAACTTCAGATACATCCACATCAGATCCTAAAATAAAAACATTGGCTCCCAAGTCCTCAGCTCTCACTGTCGTACTGATAGTCTTCTAGGCCACACTCTGATCCAAAGACTTAAGATGCGACTATTGCTTTAACCAAGTCCCCTAGAACCCATTCACCTAGGTTCACAGGTTCACAGTTAACCTGGTATCTTTTCGGCTCCACTCCCTGTTTTTGCGTATGAGACAGAGAATCGAGGCCTCAATCCACAACCTCATCCATTAGATCTTCCAGCAGTCTTTCTGAGGCCAGTGTGGCTAGATCGGTAAGGAAATTCCTCAGAGCTCAAATTCAGGTGGGGATTATTCCCACTGTGTCTCCCATTGGATCTGTGAGCCTTCCCTCCACTTCCCAGGTAGCGAATTTTCCTCCTCTGATCCATCCTGTGGTTTCAGAGCGCTCATATCCAAGAGCCCCAATAGTGTCAGTGTCAAATCTGAAGATGGTTAGGTCGACTCCTACAGTTTCCCTGACTGGTTCTGCTCCTATGCCTTTGGATCGGGATAAGTTTTAGAGGCGAAGTATCAGTGCCGGATCTGGGGTGGGCAGAGCCTACTCCAATGTTGTCAGAGCCAGCCTTGCCCGTCGGCGCTTCAACTCTAAATAGCTCTGGTCCAACTCCCTCCTCAAAGCATGGATATGGGCAGGATCAGGGTATTGCTACTTTGGAGGATTCTGCCCCAGTGTGGCCTGCCATAGCTTCTTCCAGTCCATCGGCATTCAAGGTAGTGGTGATTGCTTTCTCTCATCCAAGAGATCCAGTCTCTATTTTCTTTGGGTCCTACATCTCTTCCCCCAGTGGGTTTGAGCTCTGACCCGATCAGACCTACTCCATAGGCACAGCCAGTACCATCTAGCATCCAGGCAGTTTCTGTACAGCAGCTTCCCCTCCCTTCAGAGACCTTCCCGGAACATCCCACCAAGGAATTTCCCTGGAAGGGAATGTGCAAGAGGAGGCACATAGATTCACCCATAACATCTCTCACAGAAGATACTGACTTTGAGGAAGGGGAAGAGGAAGATTCCCCTAGATCTGCACCAAATGACATCTCATTTAACGACATCCTGGAGATTTTTAAGCAAAAGGGTGGATGGTCTTCATTTCCCAACTTCAGGCTCTATCATCTAAACCTTCTTACATTGTTTTCCACAAAGACAGAGTTTCTTTACGAACCATTCTGTCCTCCTTATCTAAAGTAGTCTCTGAATCAATTATGAGTCACAGTTCACCTTTGTGTCATCTTCCCTAACTTTTCACTTAAAGGGGAGTACATGTTACATCTTTTAGATGTACAGCAACTACTACTTTTTAATCTACACAGGACAAATGATTTCAGGAAAACAGACCAGTTTGTTTTTTCTCACTGAACAGGCTGGGATCACCGGTTTCTAAAATTGGCAAAATGATGACTGATTGCATTTCTTTTGTATATACTCGGCAAAACCTCTTCCTATCAAAGCATCTTAAAGCACATTCAGCTATAGCCATGAAAAAATCTTCCTTCTGGTCTAGTATTTTCATTGATTACTAGTCCAATGCTCATGCCTTTTATATGCTCATTACAAACTAGGTTTGACTTGTAGAAACAGAACTGCTTTTGGTTCAGCAGTTCTCCAGAATATCCTCCATGAAGGCCACCAACGATTCACATAGCTGGGGACTGTGTCCTATACGTTGAGGAAGAAAAGGACATCATCCGCTATAAAAGTTATTTACTCACCACAGCTATGCATCTGTGTTGTCCATCTTCATTCTTCCTCAACTCCCTATTCTCCTTCCCCCTTCCTGTCATCTTCTGGAGTGATGTTACGGTTCCAGGTTTGAGCCCTAGTTTACTGTTTCTTTTTCCTACTCTAGCTTAGGATCTGTAAGGCAGCAGATCTGATCTGAGGTATTGTTAGCTAGCTGGGGCATTATGGTTAGAAGGAGGAGCTAGAGAGTTGGATCCATACGTCTGATATGCAGCTGAGTCAGATCCTCTGAGGAAGAGTGAAAGTGGGCAACACTGATGCATAGTTATGGTAAGTACGTAGCTGTAATCTGTTGACAGTAGATACACTGTTTACATAGCATATCTTCACCTGTCGGAGGCAGTCAACACCATACCCATGCTGGCATTGTAAGTAAGCTTACTGCCTTAAAATGGATTTAGATGTGGTAATGTGGGTAGCAAACAGGTTGAAAGACAGAACCCACACAGTGGGAGTAGCAGGAGCCTCATCTGAAAATGTGACTGTAACCAGCATTGTCCTTCACAGTTCATTGCTGGATTTCTTCCTTTTTGGCATTTATTTTTCTGATCTCCAGAGTGGGAACCAGGACCTCTTGCTAGCTAAGTTTGTGGACAGCTGCAGACTGAGAGTAAAGTCCTTTGATATGCAAACCCTTTAAGCAGGAACTTGCAGTTAAATACCTGTTGTACGTAGTATGGGCTCAAATTAAATGCCATAAAGTGCAATATTGTCACACTGGTAAACATTCCCTGCTCCTCAGAACGCAGTATAGACAGTATCCCACTTCAAAATGTAAATGTAGTTATGGACTTTGATAAATGGGTTGACAAGTCCCTCCCTTTTGATCACCATGTGATGACGGTAGTCAGGAAATCCTTTTAAGTAACATAGCTAGTTGCAAAAGGATTGCCATCCAGGTCTGAAGAGGTCATTGTTTCCATATATTCAGCATTGATTAAGTCAGTTGAGTTACAGCAGCGTACTTCATTAAATATATCAAACTGCTAGAAATACTTCAGGGATTCTTAACTAAGAAGATTAGAGGCCTAAAGTCCTTCAGCTACCAAGAGGAGTTGGAAGGCACTGTTCCTTTGTTCAAGTGTCTTAGATATTTTTGAGAGGAGAGGTGCGTCTTGCATTCTCCTGGATCTCAGCAGATCCAATAATTCCTCAAATAACAGAACCAGAGACCTAAGTCCACATCAGCAGTTAAATAAAATGTGATGGAGAGAGAGACAAATCACACAGCAATCCCCCCTTCTTATGTAAGACAATGCCCCTGCAGATTAAAGTGCAGTATAATGTCATCCTTCATATAGAACGTAAGTGTTTGGGTGGGCATCAGTAATTCACTCCAGGTTTTATGGGCCTTGTTTCTTTAGAGAAAGGATCAAGGCCTGAGGATTGATACGGCAAGCCATAAATGGTCCAGACTCCATTGCCTTATTCCTGTGATTCTTGCAGGGCTAAACACATGAGTCATGTTTTCCTAAATAACAAAAGAACTGTCCTCCTCTTAAATGCATTTTGGTAATCCCAAATACATTCCAGGATACAAAAGTCATCTACTTGTTATACAGATATTCACCGTGCTTAGACCTCTTAATTTATCCAAAAAAATGCCTTTATATAAAACTATGTAAAATTTTGCAGTGTTTAATTTTGAAACATCTTGAAATGTCTATATACGGATGACAATTTAAGTACAGGATAGGCTTTTAGAAAAAATATTTGAAGTAATTGACCTCCAAAAACATTAGGAACAGTCAAGTAGTTTAACTACGTTCATCTCCCCCAGTTCTGCAGGCATTTTCATACCTGCAGAGTTATCCATTGGTAATTAAAGGATAAAAAGAGCAATTTCCCTACCAAGTGTTATATATGCAAGTCTCTTAGTTGTTTTTCTGTCTCAGAGGTATGGTAATAATTTAGAAAACCGATGCTCATTTTTTTATCAAAATCAATATCAAAACCAGACACGCACTTCATTCATATGATGATTTTCTGGCTGTTGTATGAATTTCATGCTTTTATATTATCATATTTAAAAATCTCAATATCTGATCAGCACCCCAACCCATTATGTTGTATATAAATCCTATGTGATAGACAGCCCCCCATCCATCTTTCATTGGCAAGTCAAAATCTTCTATAGTCTGAACCAAATATTTTCATCATTCCTTGATACATGTGCTGAATTTCCATTTGACAACCCATTTCTTTCACATATAACTCTCATTATGAACAATTTCAGTTATATTTGTAGAAGAATGTTATGCATCTTCACCTAAAGTTATTCTCTGTCACCTCTGTCAAGTACATATTGCTATTATGACACTAATTTTATAGGTTTGAATTGCATAATATTTAACAAGTCCAGTTACAGACCAGCAGTCCTCCTTTCATAAAGTACCAAGATAAGGCTAGGGCCTACCCCCATCTCTGTAGGCAGCAAGCCTGTTTTATAATGCACCCTTCATATTAAGAAATACAGATTCATTTAAAAAAATGACACTTGCTGTGTTACTTACAAATTAATGAAACAATATTCCCTTTGAATTTTATTCTGTAATGTGTAGTACCCTGTGAGGTGGCCACAGTGGTGCAGTGGTTAGCATTGCCGCCTCACAACAAGAGGTTCTCCGGTTCGATCCTTGGCTGGGGTGCCTTCTGTGCGGAGTCTGCATGTCCTCCCTGTGGTCGCATGGGTTTTCTCCAGATGCTCCGGTTTCCTCCCACATCCCAAACACATGCTGCAGGTGGATTGGACACTCTAAATTGGCCCTAGGTGTGAGTGTGCGCATGTGTGTGCCTTCTATGGAAGGTTGGGCGCCGGGCTGGCAACTCGACACCATAAAACTCCACTGCCAATCATGAGCGGACAAGGTGATTCACTATGGCAACCCCTAACTGGGAAAAGCCGAAAGAAAAAGGTCTAGTACCCTTTCTTTTTCAGTTTTCATCCATCCTGTTTCATCATACTTTCAGCTGCTTTGTACGTGTGTACCATATAAAAATAGAATAGCCATGTCCAGTCAGATGTTTGAAATATCGTTTAACTTGTATGGAACAGATTTTTTGTCATTTTTCACCACTTTCCCCAAAATATATTTCAGCAGCACCAGCCATAGATGCCGTTGTAGTCTTGTTTTCATTTCATAATCAACTCACGTTCCATAACTACCGTTAAGGCTTTCTGGAAGTCCACAAATGTCTTAAGCCTCTTTTAAAATAATCCATAAAAACAGTTGGATAAAACTTTCACATTTCAAGTTGCTTAATATACATTCTGTTATGGAAGTCTGATTTTTTCCCCTCCTGTTTAAGTAACAGGAAAGTAGTGACTGGTAGATAAAATGCATTTACATTACTTCACTTCCAAAATAATGACAAAATCTGATCTCGACTCTTGAAAGTTTCTTAGTGGATCAAAATGTGTTCAGGCTATTTCATATTTCCTGCCAAACTCAGAAAAAGAATCCTTTACCCTTTCAGTTTTTATTTAACTAGCATGTATTCCAGTCCAAGCAACCAGTTTCTCCTGCATTTAAGCCAGACAATCTTAAAGCTGCACTGTAAAACTGTGTCTAATTTACACTGGGAGAAAAAAAGAAACAAATGATCTGGAGCAACTGGGGAAATGCTTCATCTTACCTTACTGTCACCTAACAACTCATGTCATTTTTCCTAATGAACTAGATGTGTTATTGTGCATGTCTATTCCAAAGGGCAATTTTAAAATTACTACTTACATTGACAGACAGAGGTAGCCCAAGATTTATTACGTTTTATTTAAAGGAATTTATAGGTGTTTTTAGCATCATTCTGAAAATTTAAGAAGGGACAAGTTTGTCTCCTGATGCTCGAAGTGTACAGTTTCTCAAAGCTGTCTGATTTTGGTGATAATTAGGCTTTTGAGCTCACGTTTAGTTTCTAGTTGTTACAGAATACTTTATTTGCAAAGTGCAACTCTCAGGACTGCTTCCATTGAATGCTCTATCTGTGTTGCACTACAGTTGGTTTATTTTGACATAGTGTTACACAGCAGGGTGGAGTGATGAGTTCTACACTTGTGTATTTTTGTTTTGTTTTGAGTAGTATACATTGTTGGCTTGAGTAAAATGTTTTAGCGTGTTCTTTTTTTCTTTTCTGTTTTTGAGTAGTATGCATTGTTGGCTTGAATAAAATGTTTTAACATATTCTTTTTTGTTTTCTTGTTTTAGAGTGACAGACTTTCTAGGTAAGTCTCTTTATATAATACAGTTGTTGACCTCGGTAAATGTTGCAGTAAATTTTAAAACAGGAACATTTTTTTATAAATATTCCATGTCAACAGATAGCTCATACTGTTGCATCTGTTACATGTTGTCTTGGCAAAATAACGGAGAAAAATATGAAAACAGCTTTGGAATGCTTGATTGCACAAGGATTATATATAGGAGCATCTGTTTGCTTCATAGATTTGAAGGTGTATATCCAAAAAAATAGATTTTAGACATGAGTCTACAGTCATTGTAGTACATTGTGAAGTAAAAAATGAAATGACCATAAACACAAATAGTGCCCTTTGCTCAAACTGTAAGATGTGCTGTTCTGTTTTCATTGCCTGGATATAGATAAGTCTCTTTCCACATTACAGGGTAATACTTAAAAGGAGCCAACAATATCTGTCCTTAATAGTTTTGATTTTTGAGATCTCACAGTGAAGGATCGTTTTTGGTTGGTCTGTTTCTGTCCAGTTTGAGACTAGTGGATGTGCCTTGCTTTTGTGCAGTCCATGACTTCATATGCCACTGGAATTTTAATATTATTGTAATTCACTTAGTTAATAGAACAAGGGTTTTGCGTCAGCATGCATTTTTGTAATGTTTAGCATTGACTGTAATCCTTTATGCTTTATCAGAAAATTAAAAATTTTGCAAGGAACAGGGCAAAAATATAAGGCAAAATTAAGTATGTTTTGTAAATCAGGGACAGTTGGGAGCTGTGCCATGGGTGCACACTTTTTTTCTGAGACACTCATATTTCAGGTCTCAGTCCTGAAATTCTTTGTGAAAAACTCTGTATTTGATGCCTGAGGCACCAGTATGAAAAATGTTAGCATGGCTGTCACGTAGCAAGACAAGGCCCACGCTAGCAATGCTTCTACTGCCTGGGAGAGAAGCACAGTGGGAAGCACAGCTGTTAGTGCTATTGAGTCATCCTGGTCACTCTTAGCTGTAGATTGCAGGAGCTTGTGGCATTGCTGTTTGGAGAATGGTGAAGGTTGAAACTGTCCATTTTTGGAATCACCAGAAGAGTGTTTTTTGCGGTCTTTGCCAAAGGATCTTCATAAGACAAAAGAAATGGGGAAGCAGCAGCCAGTGCACTCTTCTAAAAAAACAAGTCTGTCAGAGAAATTGCCTCCTGGACATTGTGCAGCATTCTCACCCTTGTCTGGTGAGGATGCGAGTTTGTACCCGTTCCTTTCTGTGGAGGTCAGTAAGGGGATTAGGACAAGTGCATTTTCCAGGTCCAGGGTTCAGCCCTGATCTCCGGTCACTGGCTTTTTGGAATTTTGCATGTTCCAGCCATCTTAGAGTAGGTTTTCTTGTGGGTATTATAGATTCATTCTAAAACATTCAAATACTATGTTAATTCACAAAAATTGTACACACGCCCATTTTTATATATGTATATATGTTTGTAAATATATATATATATATATATATATATATATATTTATTTATTATGCCCATATGTACGTGTGTCTTTGTGCATTGTAATAAAATTGTCCCTCTGGCTGATAACATAGCTGAAAATGATCCCTAGATAACCCATTATGCAGTTATCAAACACTAAATAAACAGCACATCATACTGTGGGAGTATGTCCAAAACTGTTTGTATTTCTTAGCTTTCTTTCCTCCTCATTTGACGGGTTGTACCACATCCATAACCTGGATTATCCCAGGGAATGGACTTCAAGTCCCCTGGCCACAGCTTAATAGATGTGCTCATGCTCAAGGTGCTCCTCTGGTCTCTGCCCTTACTCCATTAGGGCTTGATAGCAGCCATGATTGAGGGTCCATCAGTTCCTCCCATATCTTGTTCTGCTGCACAGGCCACAGATATTTAAGCTGTGGTGAGTTCTCTGGTTACTGTATTACTTTTGGCAGGCATATTCCTTGGGCATTGACCCCCATGTCATACTGATGCAAGTACTCGCATATTGCAGGCTTGCCCTGTGCTCATAGTCCATATATAAGTATGTGCATTCTGTAGTTGAATCAGGACTGAAGTCTTCCTGAGTTAAGACCTGGACCTCTGTCTTAGGCCCACATCATAAAACACTAGTTGCCACAGTCAGCTGCAGGCATTGGTCAGAGAAGGCTTTAAGGTCAACAGAGACTACGTTAAAGACCTGGAAGTTGACTGGAGAGAAAATGCAAGAGTTTATGGAAACACTCAGGGCTCTAGCACTTCGGGAAGATTAAGAAGTAGGTGAAGATGAAGAAGAATGGCAGCACCTCGAAACAGCATGTGTGAGGACTACAGAACAGGTATGTCACTGAGCCAGGTATGGAAATAAGGTATGCATGGAAAGCTGGTGGTCAGATGTAGAAGTCCAGGAAGTCACCAAAAGGAAGGAGGAGTGCAGGAAAAAGCATGAGATAGAAAAGATGTACCAGGCTAAGAAGGTATACAGGTTGGCTAACAGAAGCTAAGAGAGGAGTTGCAGTTGGTAAAACAATGTGTCAGAGGCACTCTGCCAGCTTCTGGAAAGCGACTCAGTAAATGGTACAAAGAAACTTATCAGTTTGCAATGCAGGTGCATAATGATAAAGTAGACAGTCATCAGATGATAGGAGTACTTGCAACAGCTTCTGAATAAAGAAAACCCCATATAAGCTGTACTGCTCCAGACATGGCCTAAAAATGAAAGACAATGAGAAGTCCACCGTATAAGTAGTATGAACAGTACAAAGGAAAATGAAATCAAAGAAAGCAGCGGGCTCAGATTTCATCACAACAGATGTGATCGAGATTTTCATTGAGTTACAGGAGAAATGGCTTCAGAGGGGTACGCATTGCAGTATGGAGAGAGATGCTTATCCCAGGTAGGTGGAGAATAAGCATACTAGTGCCAGTGTATACAAGAACAAAGGGGACATTTGCAACGGTATAGAGGTATTGAACTCTTCTCACACAACATGAAAATTCTTGAGAGGGTGCTAAATGAAAACTCAGAGTAGTAGAAAGTAAGAAGGGAGATTAGCAGTTTTGGTTCAGATCAGGATGCAGCACAACCAACATGATTGGAGTAACATAACTGAGAAGAAACTAGATATGAGACAAGAGTCCAGCTGGACATTCCTAGACTCTGAGGAAACATATGACAAGGTCTCAAGCAAGCCGATTTAGGCAGTCCCAGAAACATTGGTAAAACTATTGCAGACTATATACAAAGACCCAGTGACACAGGTACAAACAGTGTTTGGGCTCAGAGGGGTTCCCAGTGGGAATGGCTGCGCCTCAGGGTTCGGCTGTGAGCTCACTGCTGTTCATACTGGTGATGGGCTACATTAGCAAACAGCCTTGAGGGGGACAGATAAATTTTCTGTGTAGATATGACATTTCAGGCAGACTCTGAACAAGAAGTTCAGCAAATGATGGAGGAATGGAATGCAAAACTGAATGCACATGGGATGAAACATAGTACAGATACGACAGTTGTAATGGGAAGAAATAGGAGAAATCATTAGAAGCTGAAAATTGAAATGGAAGGAAAAGTAGTGAAACAGGTTAACTTTAAGCATCTGGGAAGGTGGTTGAGGAGAGGGGAAGTCTGAATAGTAAAAGTTAGAATCAGAGGGGCTGCTTGCAACTGGCAATGTGTCAGGGAATAGTGTGCGACAGAAGAATGCCAGAGAAACTGACAAGGTGTATAAAATAGTGCAATCAGTAAAGGCAGAGCGGCTGAGGAAGCTAAAGGTAATTGAGATGAAGTGCCTGAGACTTGGTAGGATACACACTGTGGTACGGATGAAGAAGTGAAGACATCCGAGTAGAAGCCAAGGTAGCTCCACTTGCAGAGCAGGTCAAAGAAAATAGATTGTGGTGGTTTGGGGTACATTCAGGAAAAAAAAGACATTTTGGTGAAGATAATTTTGGCTAGACAGGAAGAACGAAAGAAGAAAAGAAGGGTATGCAACAAAGGGGTGGATGGATTGTGCGACAGAAAACCTGCAGCAGTCAGGCATGACTATCGAAAAAGGTAAGTGTGCGCCATTGAGTGGGGAGAGAGAGGACAGAGATGACTGCAATTGACTCAACACCCCAACCCTATCTAGCAAATGGGGAAAAAGGCGGCTGATGATGATGATCATTGTCCATCTTACATGTTGGAGACCTAAAAACAAAGAAACACTCCCCAATGCCGCTCTTCACCAAATGGAACCTTTTCATTGCAGAAAACTTGATACTCATGAAGTCAACCGTGGAATGATCTCTGGCCCTTATTCCCTTCCTATAGAATTATCCAAATAGGTTTTAGAGGAGGTAAGCAGCCTTGGTTAATCCATTCTGTGGAGCTCTTCATTCAAGATATGATGCGTCCAGCTGGGAAGCACTGGGATATTTTGTTTTACTGGTTTATATTGGGTTTGAGACCTTGACCACTCATCCTATAGCATACGCAGACCACAACATTTTGCCATTGGACAAGAGGTCTAAATCCATGTAAATGGCAAGCAGTGCTTCTCTGACATGTTGGTACCCAGTGCCCTAAGTATGTTTCATCTGTTTAGATTTTCAGTTCCACATAGTGAATCAGGCACTGGAAAAGCTTTCAGCCCTTCCACAGTATACTGCCAAAGGCGGTGATGGTACAGTTTATCTTTATTTTCTAATGTAGTCTTTTGTGTGAACCACTGCAGCTATGTCTAAGATTACTGGTCCAGGTAAGTGCTTGAGCTGGACAGCAGCATAGCCGAGAACCTCCTCCCTGACTGAGGAAGTCAGGTAGTTCATCCATCCTGGGCATGAGTTCTGTAAGGGTATATTTATGTAGCCTTGTCAGAACCTACTAGGTGACCTTATGAAAGCTAATCCCTTACTACTGTGGAGCAACTTTATTCAGCCCCTTTAGCTCCTCCTTCATTTTTTGTAATAGACTAATGAACCCCCCCTAAAGAATTAGATGGCACCACCTTGTAGACCTGAGGCCTCCAACATCAAATAGTCTCTGCTCTCTGCCCCCAGTGGTGCTAGCTAAGTCACCCTATGAATACAACTTCAGCAACCCAACATTAGTAGCCCTAACTGTCATGTACAGCTGTCCTTAGAGGAGGAGGAGGAAGAGATTTCAGAAATTTCATCCCACTTTGTAAAGCTTTCACAAAAGATGTTGTGCAGTCGGCCAAATTTTAGAGCTCTTTGGTACTCCTTAGAGAGGACCTTGCTCAGATATCAGCATGTCTGTCCTTCCATATCACTGTTGCAGTATTCTTTACAATGGGGATCCCCTGACAAGGGCAGCCCAACGTCCGTCCAGAATACCAAAGCCTTTTGGTTGTAAAGAGTACACCGTACATCACAGGTATGCTTCCTGTATACTATCCTCAAAACTTTTGTAGTATGAATGCCATCTTCAGTAATTGATCTGAAGGCCCATTTGTTGGCTGGTTCTACCTCTTTCAGACAAGTGTCGCGTTGGGGGGTTTGATTTTATTATCTTATGCTTCCCTTGTAATCTAGTTGTTAGGTTTCATGTCATCTAGAAAGGGAAAACGCCAGTGCGCAAGATAGATTCCCCATAAAGATAGTCACAAACAGTGTTTGTTCTGTGTAGGCACTTCACACGACCATACATCTTTCAAGATTTCAGTCCTTTGTCCCTAAGATGTTGAGGAGTCTGCTTTCTTCCCTAGCAATTTATTTTGAGAGCCATTGACTTAATTGTTAAGGATACAGTGGAAGCATCTTCTCAGTCCAAGGGCCAACCGTCTAGAAAGAAAAAGGCCAAGAAAGTTAGCTCTGATTCTTCGGCTGTACCACCTCCACTGGCCGTCTCTCTTGAGGCTGGTGAAAGCCTAGAGGAGCATCTTTTTTTTACTCTTGATTCCTCTGCTGCAGCCACTGTGGACCCAATGACACGCACGTCCCTGTGGACCCAATGACACGCACGTCCCTGTGGACCCAATGACACGCACGTCCCTGTGGACCCAATGACACGCACGTCCCTGTGGACCCAATGACACGCACGTCCCTGTGGACCCAATGACACGCACGTCCCTGTGGACCCAATGACACACACTTCTATGGAGGTTTTGCAGGCGTCCTCCTCTAATTTATAGAAGAACTGCTGTTGGTTATTACTGAAGGGCCTAAGGGTGTTCCTCAAATTTTAGTTAGGGAAGAGGTCCTGCCTACCATTGAGTGTTTTGTCAGCTGTCAAGAGTCTCCAAAATTTTTAAGGCTGATGTCCCACTCAAAAAGAAGCAGAAAACTAAATATATTTCACCTGCTCCCAAAGATCCTCAGAGTGAATGGCATAACTTCGCTTAAGGCTTATTTAATGCCCTTATGGCTCTCAAACCCTCCACAGGGTGTTCCTGTGCCCCCCTGGTCTTCTATCCCTCTTAAGAGGCCTAGGGAGCAGGATTCTTCTTCTTCTGAGGAGGGTGTATCTGCCAAAGATTCCCTTGACTTATTCCACCCATATTCCTTTGCCACTTGACTATGGTTTTGAGGAAGAAATGTCTGTCAGTCCTGACTCTCCTTTTGAGGGGATTTCATTTGGTGATGCTGTTTCCAGAATGATGGAATTTTTCAAATGAGACTGTGCTCAAGTGTCTTATGTTCAGAAGAGGTACTATGAAGATGGAGTCTCCTAGTTCCTCTGCTGTTTCTTTGGTTCTTGCTGGCTTGCTGGATGCTTTTTCTCCTGCTTCTCAGGCTCCTGATTCTCAGCCCCCTGCTCCCAAAAAACTGATAGGTTTTATAAAGTGTCTGAGGACTGACTGCAAGGTTCTCTATACAAGTGTCCCTTTGCTAACCCCACTGTGGTGTCAGTGGCTTCTGATAAGCCTTCCAAATTGTTACTTTCTACTAAATTGCTGCCATCTGATAAGGATAGCAAAACCATGGAGAAACTGGTTAAGACATTGTATACTTCTGCTACCCTAGCCCTTAAAGCTGTTAACTGTCACACACGATTAGGTACATTTTGGATCTTCTCTCTCAAGCCTCTCAGGCTATTTCTGATCTCCCTGATTCTGAGGGGAAGGTCTCTGCTCTTGCTTTGCTTGGGATGTCCTTCCAAGTAGCTTACCATTCTGTTAAATGCAGCTATGATGTAGCTGATGATTTTTTCTAGGGCTGCTACTTTTGGATCTGTTTTTAAGGAGGTATTTCTAGCTTAGACTTCAGCCATTACCTGATGATATCAAGGCTAAAACTGATGGTTGCACCTCTGGATAATAAGCATTTGTTTGCTGCTGCTACAGAGAAGTCCCTGCATTAAAAGGGCAAGGCCTTACAGGAGTTGAAACATATTTTTGTGTCCCCTGTGCCCAAGTTTCAGAGGAATTATCCTAATAAGCTTGCCTTTGTTCGTAGACAGTCTTGCCCTCCCTCCAAAGGTAAAAATAGTGGTGGATGGGCTCCCCCTGCTAAGGCTACCCTAACTCCTCCTACTCAGAAGCTTTCTTTTCCAGAAAAAACAAGTGCTGTTCGACTATCCTGTTCTTCTCAACCGCGTTCCTCTTTCTCTTTCTCTGTCCCTTCCTATTTGGGTAAAAATCACCCAAGACTTCTGGATTCTTTCCATAATTTGCCATGGTTATTACATGGTTTGGAAATCTCTTCCCTCCTTTTAGGGCATTCATCAGCCTCCTCAATAAAAACTGCCCTTTTTTCCAGAGGTGCTTCAGGGTCTGTTGGCTGAAGGAACAGTTAAAGAAGTTCCAGCTCCTCAGAGGGGAAAGGGGTTTTACTCTAGAATGTTCTTGGACCCCAGGAAAGAAGACACCGGAGATGCATTCTAGATCTTTCTCAGCTAAACATCTTTTTGAAGGTCCCTTCCTTTCGAATGCTATCCCTTCAAACCTCGTTTCCTCTGCTACTTCCTTAGGCTTTTCTAGTTTCCCCTGGATCCCAAGGATGCTTATGTGCACATCCCCTTTTCAAGAAGTTTTTACACTTTGTTGCTTCCTGGTATTTTCAGTTCTCTGCTTTGCCCTTTGGCCTCTCTGCTGCCCCAAGGATCTTCACCAAAAGCCTTGCTCCTGTGATTGCTTTCTGCAGGCTAAGGGGGATACAGGTCTTTCCCTCCCTGGATGACCTACTTATTCAAGCCCCCTCTCAAGAGATCTTGCTTCAGCATCTGCACTTTACCATTTCACTCTTGCAAAGCCTGGGGATTTACTGTAAATTTCCAGAAGTTATTCCTGAGTCCTTATCACGATCACATTTTTCTGAGTTGCAGGATCCAAACTGTTCCAATGCTGGTATCCCTTCCTTCTCCCAAGGCCTTAACTCTCATTGCTTTCTTTTCAGTCCCTTCTTCTGGTTTCAATCACAGACAAAGAATTTCTGAGGGCACTGGGTTACATGGCTTCCACTACTCTTGTACTACTACTAGCCAAGCTCCATATGAGAAAGCTTCAGTGATTTTAGTTTGGCTTCAACATTCTTATCCTTTAGATTTTCTAGTTCCTCTCCCCAACTGAAGTTACAGCTTGAGGCCTGGAATATGCATCAGTTGTCCCTCAACCCAGGACCTCCTTTTCAATTTCCAGTCCCCTCTCAGGAACTTTTCACAGATGCCCCAGACATGGGATTTGTGGATCCTGTTTTGGCCCTCTGAAAGTACTGGGCCTTTGGTCTCCGACGAAAGACCACATCATGTCAGAGATGACAGCTTTTCTGCTAGGTCTTCAGGCTTTTATTTCTCCTCCTTCCAGGTCCTTTCAACATTCTCACAGACAGTATCACAGTGATGGGGGTATGTCAACAAGCAAGGGGGGGGGTGGACAGGGTCTTACTCCTATGCAGCTTAGCCATTCAAGGCTGGGAGCTAGCTATCCAGTGTGAGGTGATCCTTTGGGTAGTTTACGTTCCCTCAGTTCAAAACATAGTGTCAGATTCTCTGAGCAGGTCCATAACACACTGTCCCATGAGTGGATGCTTCACAGGGATGTGTTTCTGGACACGTAGTGTGCTCTTCAAATAGATCTATTTGTCTCATGTCTGAGCAGACCTCTTCCTGTATTTTGTGCCAGAGTCCCATGCCCTCTGGCCTGAAAAGTGGATGCCCTCTCTTCTTGCAAGGGAGTGTTTCTTTATGCCTTCCCTGTCCTTCATCTCATACTGAAAGTCAAGTTCAGGATAAAACAGGATGCTTCCAAAATCTTGCTGGTGACTCCCTTTTGGCACAGCTAGAATTGGTTCCCCCCTCTTTTGCATCTTGCCAAGGGCAGTCGTCACAGGTTTCCTCACAGGGTGGACCTACTCACACAAGACCAGGGATCTCTCATCCACCCCCACCTGCCCACACTTCAACTGCCATTGTGGATGATAGGGTTTTGATCCCTTACAGAGACACTTTTTCTGTGGATGTGGTTCCGGTCCTGCAGGAGGCTAGGAAACCCACTGCTAGGAAATCTTACTTATCCAAATGGAAGAGGTTTTCTGTTTGGTGCCTTTCTCATAACTTGGATCCACTTACTGTAGATGTTCCTTTGGTTCTCTCTTATTTGTGTGAATTGCCCAATGCTGGGTGGGCATATTCTTCTGTTAAAGCCCCCTGATCAGCTGTTTCTGCTTGTATGCCTTTGACTCCCCCTTTAGTCTCTAGATTTAAGGCCAAACAATTTTTTAAAGACTTCCTTCACATTAGGCCTCCCAGGAGGCCTGTCCCTCCTTCCTGGGACCTTCATTTTATTTAAAAAAAAAATTGTCTCTGGTTCCTTTTCAGCCTGCTGCCTTCAACTTCCTTACAGCATTGTTCTTGGAAGACTGTTCTTTTTGCCCTTAGTTCTGCAGATGGGTGTCTAAGCTGCAAGCCCTTATAGCTGTTCTTTCCTTTTACGTTTTCAATAAACACAGGGTGCCCCTTTGTACTAATCCTTCTTTGATGCCCAAGGTGGGTAATGAGTTTTCCAGCTCATTACACCGAAGTGAAACCTCCAGGTGCATCTGCAGTTGACTCCTACTGACACCTCTAGGTGGCAAATATAGCTTGGTCATGTTTGCATCAATAATTCCAAAACCATGCTGTATACAAGGTTTAAAAGATTTCAGCTTAAAGCTTACACAATGACAAACTCAACTGCATTAATATTTGACCTCTGTCTAGTGCAGGTAAATGGATATTAGCTGTTGTTTTTAGGATATTAATTTATATAGATATATCTTTAACATTTTTCTAAATATCTCAACAACCAAGTAATACACAGAGCTCCTTAGCCTAATATGAAAACTCTCAGCTAGATGAACAAAATGCTGCTTGACAGTATGTGTGTAACTTGAGTGGTTGCTAAGATACTGTAAGTTGTTTACCAAATATTGCAATTGTAATAGTTGCTGTGTCTACTATGACTTATAAAATTCAATTGAAGACCTAGAACCTAAAGAATACTGCCTCTATAAAAATAGTTTGTGCTGAAGAGTTTGGCATTTATACTTATTTCATAACTCCTGTGGTTCAGAAATATAAACATTTGATTGAAATGAGAGGACATTATTTGTCGAACATTTTAGGCTCCACCCATTGGAAGTTAGTGTAAACTTCCTGAGCTCCATTAGCGTGAATGAGTTGATCAGTCTGTTCGTTTGCCCACTTTTTCCATTATCTGCAGTGTGCTAGTAAGAAGGTTTTGCACACCTTGGATTTGCATAGACAACTCAGATTTTATTTGGATAAGATGAAACCTTTTCATAAATATGAACAGCTTTTTTGTCCGATTTCATCCTAGCTCTTTAGGTTTGGCTGTTTCCAAGCAAACAGTTTTTTTTTTCTTGGATATCTAAAGCCATCTGTTTTTGCTATCTTCATGGGAAGGGCCTTCCTTCCTTCTGTTAAGGCCCATTCCACTGTTAGAGCTGTGGCTTCTTCTGGTGCTTTTTTCGTGGGTTTGGATACTAACTGTATTCTTGAGGCAGCAAACCTGGACTTCTCTACATACCTTTTCTGAGGATATGTCCAGACATCACCTTTTTGCCCTGCGCTGTGCTTGGGGAGCATACGTATGACGTACGGTGTACCCTTTACAACAGAAAAGGCTTTGGTATATTGGCCAGATGTCGGGCTATCCTTGGCAGAGAATTCCCATTGTAAAGGATACTGCGGCAGTGAAGAGGACATCTACTGTTATGGTAACGTTTTCACAACTGTACTATCTTTTTTCGGACAGATCCAGGCTACTACTTGGACAGAGCAATAGAGACCGATCCATGCTTCAGATGCAGCCAAGAACTGTGCTACTGCCTCATTCTTGTTCCTGCTTGAACACAATGCTTCTTTTTCAACCTGGAGCTTTACACCTTCACTAAGTACATCCCATTCCATATGGTAACTCTCCAGTTGCTCATGTTTTAACTAGTGCATAGGTGTCTGTTAGCAGTTTCCAGGTGGATGACTTTCACACATCAATGTCTGGGGTCCTCCGAATAAGCTCCTTTGATTTGTTCAGCAGTGTTGCTATTTGGTTTTTGTTGTAGCCATGTTATTTGCTATGATGATAGCATTGACGTTAAAAAAGCTTTTAGAACGAAGAGCTGTGTGTTAGCCATTCTGGATATCTGGCTCTTGATGGGCTCCATAGAGTAACTCCTTAGTAGTGTCCTTGGACTGAATGCTTCCCCATAATTGCATTTTATGTGGTGACCATAACTTGGAGGTCCCATTTCTGAGGATAGCTATCAGTGGCACAGAGCTGCTTAGTCTACAGTTTCAGCCATTTCTGCCGTCTAAGGGAACCAGGAAGTCATAGCTGTGATAGACTTGCTAAGGACTAAGTGGATTGTCCAAGATCACATTCTCTGACACTACAGACTTCACAGTGTTTTTTGCATGCTTAAGGATGGAAGTTTTACATGAACTGTGAGGTGTCAGTAGCATGAAAAGTTATCATGCACTCAGTGGTAGTCTCCACTTGGTGTCAAGACACCATTTGATGGGACTTGGTGTAGTGGACAGGCCTTATCAAATTGATACTGGATTTTTTTTTCTTTCTGCTGTTGAAAAATAAAGAAAAAAATCTTGAAATAGATGCTTTGTCACCATGTTAGAGGCCTCATCTCAGCTTCTTCTAAGTTAAGTAAAAGTGATGTTTCATGGAGGAACGTTTTGTTCTCCCAACACCATTCTGTTATGTGGTACATAAAGAAGTAAGGTGTGCAGCACTAGTAGTAGGCCATGGGCTGTCACATCTTACCTAGCAAATTCCATTTCTCTGTAATGTTTTACCTAACATCTGTGCAGTTTTACCAAGTCAGCTTAATTCTTCTCATTGTCAAACGTGCCGAGGTTCATTAATGAGTAAATTGCTTGAAATGTAAATGCAATTAAGCAAAAATGTAATCTACCAGTAGCTTACTCTTTGACATGCTTTGTTGTAATAAGTTATCTTTTGCACTTTATGCTTACCTTTATCTTTATGCCCTAGACAGTGTATTTTTCCATTTTTTAATCCAGTCTTAATCTGTACATATATATATATATATATATATATATATATATATATATATATATATATATATATATATATATATATATATATATATACATTTTACATTTCTGACCGGGCTAGTCTAACTAGATATATGTCCATTTTCAGTAGAGGCCTGGGGAGAAAAGCTGCAAGCATTAGCAGTGACAAAGAATACTATAGTATTAGTCAAGTAAGTTACAGTACATTGGCTATGTTGGTAAGAGCAAAATAGTAGTAAGTCATTTAGTAGGTTGAAGTTAATATCCAATTACAGAGAGATGAACAAAAATACTTTTTTTTTTTTTTTTTTTTTTTAAGATTATAAATTACAAAGTTTTTTTTTTTTTTTTTTTTTTTTAGAATATAGATTGCAAAGTAGGCATCAAAGAATAGTATGGAAGAGAAGTGTAGAGAGAGCAAGAAGGGGAATGAGATGTCAGTCAGGGTTAGAGCATGGACAAAAGCCAGTGAGATTTAAGATGTTCTTTAAGATGTTTTTTTAAATAGGAAAGTTGAAGCAAGGGTGGTAGTTCAGTAGGAAGCTGGTTCCAGTTTTTACCTACTGTGTTGGAGAAAAGTGAGCCCACAACTTTGTTTTTTGACTTACTGCGGTGGTGGTGCTGCAGTAGCGTTGTTGCCTCACAGTACGACGTTGTCGTGTTCGATTCTCAGCTAGAGCGTCTTCTGTGTGGAGACTTGCGTGAATGGGCGTACCTTCGTTGAAGGTTGTGTGTCAGAACTGGCAACTCGGCACGTAAAAATCTACTGCCAATCATTAGCGGACCAGAGTTCCGCTGTGGCGACCCCTAACCGGGAAAAGCCTAAAGACACAACAACAAGTGGCAACAAGGAGCTTATTAGCTGAGCGTAGTGTTTCAAGATTTTTGTATGGTGTAATCAGATTAGTGAGGATAGGGGTATTGTTAGGGTGATAAAGGATCTTTTGGGTGATATGTTGTTGACAAAGTAGTTGGTTTTGCAGTTCTATCCATCCCAGTTTGAGGTTGAGACACTGGTGAGTTCTAAATGGGGTGTCAGTGGCAAATCTGGCTATATTATTATAACTGGTGGAAAGTTTGATAAGGTTGTTCTTATACAGATTGGTATATATTGCAGAAGCATAGAACAGGGTAGAGATAAGGTGGGTCTGGGCAATAGTCATTCTGGCTGATGGGGTGAGGAAGGGTTTGATTCTGTAAAGAATGCCTAGTTTTTTGTTAACAGACTTTTATTGTAGAATTATCAATTGATGTTCTTCATCTCACATTGCTGCAGTCCTTACATATGGGTAGTCCGCTGTCCTCGGTCGGCCCGAATATCAAAGCATTAGGCTGACGTCGGTCAAGGCGCTTAAGACTGACATCAGGACGTCAGGGTACAAATGCGCATGACCGACATCATATCCTCAGTCTTTTTTGCCGCATGGTCCGATGCAGAAGCAGCGTTGCAAGTGCCGTTCGGCGTTCTGAAATTTTTCGAATTCGGAGTTTCAGACAGAGTCAAAGTTGGCTAAGTACCCGTTAGAATATTTTAGTTTTTCTTGCCTCAGTGGTTTACCGGATGTCAGAAAAAGTGAATAACTGTATTTCTTGTGGGAAGCAGATACCGCATAGGGATTATCATTCTTTGTGTATTCCTTGTTTGGGGCCTGAGCACGACGTTGTTGGGTGTTGCTTTTGTGCTAGGTTCAATAAGCGCACTATTAAGCGAAGGTTAGATTGTGCTAGGTTGGTCTTCGGGAAGCGGTGCAATTATAATATGCCGTCGGATTCTCCGGCGCCCGCTTCTTTCAAGAAGCGCAAAGACAAAGCAGGTAAACCCAGGCAAGAAGAGTCGTCCGTGCGGACGCCGGTTCTTTAGAGGCGTCAGTGGAACCGTGGTTCCGACGGAGGCTTCTCTGGAGTCCCAGGGGGAGACTTTGATATTGCAGGATGTGGCCTCTCAGGAGGCAGGTCAGGCTGAAGGGGCTTCTCAGGTTACTGTACTCCCCTCCCTTCCTAGGGTGGTTAGGCCCTCTCCTTCTGTTTCCAAGGCTTCTCCCAGAGGCAGGCCAGGTTTAGCTTCTGTCGGTGTCACTCCTAGTTCAGCAGGGTCTGTGCCCAAGAAGCACATGCTTAAAATGGCAGAAGATTTAATTACTTTGATTAGAGGTTCCTTGCCCCCTCCTGATAAGAGGCCTAGGGTGGAGCCAGAGTTGGGGAGTTTTGAGCAGGCTTCGGATGTTTCAGAGTCTTCGGCTGAAGACTTGCAGGAGTACTCTCCTTATTCTGATTCTGATGCAGATGATTCGACTCCTTCTGCTTCTCCTCCAGAGGATTTTTCTTTTTCAGAGACTCTTCATTCCATGAGGGAACATTTTAAGTGGGAAGGTCAGGACTTCTCTGATTCCAGGAAAAGGCTTAGGGAATTTTTGCTTTTACCCCAACATAGGCCCTTGGCTATACCCCCTGTTCTGGATGTTGTGGAAGATGCGTTTGCAGAGGCTTCACTTAATCCTGATTCTTTGCCTCCTGCTCCTGTTAAACCGGATAGGTATTACAGGGTGCCTGAGGCTCATAAATATCTTTATAAGAGTCCTAGGGCGGACCCAGAAACTGTTAGTCAGGGACCTAAGGGTGTCAAGGCCTCTGTTGTAAAAAATCCGGTTCCTCCAGATAAAGAGGCCAGAGCTTTGGATAGATGGGGAAAGAAAGTCTATACTTCTTCCACCTTAGCTATGAGGGCTTTGAATTGCCAGTTTCACATGTTGAAATATCAAAACTATCTTCTTTCTCAATTGAAGTCTAAGGTAGATGTTCTGGCGGAAGGCATTGAGTGTAAAGAATTACAAGATTTGGTACATGTCTCTGAACAGGTGGGTAAGCATTCTTTACAATGTGGTTTTGATGCTGTACAGGCCTCGTCTAGGGTGGCTGCCACTGGTTCAGTTCTTCGCAGGCACGCCTGGCTGAGGGATCAGAATTTATCTGACCATGTTAAGACAAGGATTTTGGATGCTCCTTTACAGTCTGATGTGTTGTTTGGTTCACCTGTGGAGTCAGTCTTGAAGAAAATGGAAGACAAGGCTAAGTCTATGCAGGCTGTTAAAGATTTTTTGCAAGTTCAGCCTCCGAAGTTTAGTAGGAATTGGCCTGCTAAGGGGTGGACGTATCCTTCTTATGATTCTCAGTCTAGGGGCAGATCTAGACGTGGTAGGGGCAGAGCTCAGAGCTCCTTCAGACCTAGAACAGGGAGTTCACCTGCACAATCTTCGGGTGAGGGCAGGGGCCAGTCCTTTCGTAAACAGGCCCAATGACCTACCTTTTCAGCTGCCAGATCCTTCTTGCCTGGCAGCACCTTTGGGAGGAAGGTTGGCACTCTTCAAGGAAAATTGGAGTTTGATTACCCAAGACAGATGGGTATTGGATATCATACACCAAGGTTACAAGTTTTATTTCCATACCTTGCCTCCTTTCAAAGGCATGCCGGACGTTCCTCCTCAGCAAAGACTAGAGGCTCACAAACAAATTTCTCTGTTTCTTCAAATAGGGGCCATACAACCGGTCCCTCTGCCAGAAGTGGGCCTAGGATTTTATTCTCGCCTGTTCCTAGTACCAAAGAAGGGGAACACGTGGAGACCAATTTTGGATTTATCTATCCTCAACACTTATCTAGACATTCCCAAGTTCAAAATGTTGACGTTACAACAGCTTTTATCTCTGCTGGGCAAAGATCACTGGATGGTGACTCTGGATCTCAAGGAGGCTTACCTTCATGTTCCTATCAGGCTCAGTTGCAGAAAGTATCTGCGTTTTCGGGCTGGGACTTCTCATTATCAGTTCTCTGCATTGCCCTTTGGCTTATCTACTGTGCCCAGAGTGTTCACAAAGGTTCTGGCTCCAGTGATAGCCTTTTTCAGGTTAAGAGGAATACAGATTTATCCTTATTTGGACGATTGCCTGATTCTGGCCCAAGGAAAGGACAAACTTCTTCATCATTTACAGTATGTGATAGCAGTGCTAAGATGCCTGGGGTATTCTGTGAACGAAATAAAGTCCAGTCTAGTACCCTCTCAGGACATGTGCTTTCTGGGTGTGAGACTGAATACAGCATCCCAGATGGCCTTTTTGACCCCGGACAAACAAAAGAATCTTTCTCTTTACTTCCATCAATTGTCTCATCAGTCCAGGCTGACTGCAAGGACAGTCCTTCAAGCCTTGGGGTTCATGGCATCTTGTATTCTGGTGCTTCCCAATGCCAAACTGCATATGAGGAAGCTACAATGGTATCTCAAAAATGTATGGACACAGCACTGCCAAGATATGGACACTGTCATTCAGATAATACCTTGCATTCAAAAGGAATTTTTGTGGTGGGCTCAGGAATGTCACCTAAACAAGGGACTCTCTGTGACCCGGCCAGAGGCGAGTCAGATTCTAACGACAGATGCCTCAGACAAAGCTTGGGGAGCTCATCTAAATGGAAAGTGGGTACAAGACACGTGGCCTGCCAGACTTCAACATCTACATATCAACTTGAAGGAGATGTTAGCAGTCCAATTTGCATTGATAGCTTTCAAGGATTTACTTCTTCCAGGGCAGGTGTTGGTTCTAACAGACAACACAACTGTCATGTGGTACATCAGCAAGCAAGGGGGAACGCATTCTTATCCTCTATGCAGACAAGCAATAATTTTGTGGGAGACTGCTCTCAGTCTACAGCTAAATCTTCAGGCAAGGTTTCTGCCGGGAGCACAGAACTCCTTAGCAGATGTGTTGAGCAGACAAATTATGGATCCCCACGAGTGGAAATTGGATCCTCATGTATTTCAGAAATTGACAGTGTTATGGGGAACTCCAGACATAGATCTGTTCGCTTCTCCACTAAATTACCAGCTGCCAAAGTTTTGCACAAAAAGGTTTCATCCCACAGCTTGGAAAGTGGATGCTCTCTCATTCAATTGGAGCAATCTTCATGTGTATGCCTTTCCACCTCTGCCTCTCCTCCCAAAGGTACTTCTGAAGGTCAGACAGGACAAGCCAAAGATGATTTTAATAGCTCCAGATTGGCCTCGACAGCACTGGTACCCATTACTGAGAAGTCTGATACGGGTGCCTCCATGGCCTTTGCCTTCGATTCCACACCTGCTGTCTCAGAAGAACAGTCATTTACTCAATGTCAAACTTCACTCTCTACATCTAACAGCCTGGCATATTCTGTTTTAAACCCTGGAGGGTCTCAGCTTCCACAGCAAGTTTTGAATGTTATTTTGGAGGCCAGAAGGCCTAGTACAAGGAAAGTGTACACAGATAAATGGAGGAGATTTTTATTTTGGAGTACAGCAAAGGAATTTGATGTTTCTAAGCCTAATTTAAGTGTGGCTCTTCAATATCTTACTGAGTTACTGGACAAAGGTTTGTCCTTCTCCTCTATTAAGGTTCATGCTGCAGCAATTTCTGCTCACTATGACTGTGACCCACCATTGTTTTCTCATCCTTTGTTTAAGCAATTCCTTAGAGGGGCAAAGAATATAAGACCCCCACGTAGAGCTCCTACTCCTGCTTGGGATCTCAATTTTGTGTTGGAGAAACTCACTCTACAACCTTTTGAGCCTGCAGCTACTGCCGAGTTGAAATATTTATCATGGAAGACTGCTTTTTTGTTGGCCATTACCTCTGCGACAAGGGTTTCTGAATTACAGGCCCTTATGGCGGTTGAGCCTTTCTTAATTTTCCATAAGGATAGGGTATCTTTGAGTACTAATCCTTCCTTTATGCCTAAAGTGGTTTCTAGTGTGGCTTTAAACCAAACTATTCATTTGCCTACTTTTTATGCAAACCCCCAAAATAAAGGGGAAAAGATTTTGCACACTTTGGATATACACAGGCAGTTGCGATATTATTTGAGCAGAACTAAAGGGTTCAGGCAGTCTCAGCAGTTATTTGTTTCATTTGCTTTGGGTTCTCAGGGCAAGCCTGTTTCAAAGCAAACTATTTCTAAGTGGATTGGGTTTTGTATTGCTTTCTGTTATTCCCATCATGGTAAGGAGATTCCAGCTGGGATTAGGCCTCATTCCACTAGGGCTACTGCCACTACTACAGCATGTTTCAGGGGGTTGGCAAGTAAAGATATTTTGGAGGCAGCTACTTGGAGTTCAGTGCATACTTTCTCTAAGCATTACCACCTTCCACTTTACTCTAAATCTAGGGCTGGTTTTGCCACTGCAATTTTACAGGGCATTTTGGCAGCTCCTAATGCTTTATAGTTTTGCCATCCTCCCTTACCTCTGCTTTGGGATTCTACCCATATGTAAGGACTGCAGCAATGTGAGATGAAGAACATAGTACAGTTTTGTACCTACCATAAATGTAGATGTTCAAGATCCACATTGCTGCAGTCCAATTTACCTCCCTCCTTCCCCTCTGTAGTTAGAGGCGGTTGTGTGGTTTGGGTTGTAAATATTGTGAATATTGTATATATTGTACATATGATTAGTGCAAGGGTGGTTGGTTGTTTTTTGCTGTCTTTTGGTTTTGGCCTTTCTTTTTAGGGTCTTCTGACATCTGGGGCAAGAAAAGACTTGAGGATATGACGTCGGTCATGCGCATTTCTACCCTGACGTCCTGATGTCAGTCTTAAGCGCCTTGACCGACGTCAGCCTAATGCTTTGATATTCGGGCCGACCGAGGACAGCGGACTACCCATATGTAAGGACTGCAGCAATGTGGATCTTCGAACATCTACATTTATGGTAGGTACAAAACTGTACTTTACTCCTAGTAGACGGGTTGTAGTGTCTGGGGTTATGTTAGTTCCATTGTTTGAGGTTATTGTGAAGTACAGTTGAGGTGATTTTAGAGTTGGTGCAAAGAGCAATAATTTTGTTTTTTTGGGGTTCAGGAGGAGGCAGTGTTGCATGAACCAATTTTCAACAGTGTTGAATACAGTTTGAGTGAGGGACTGGAGAGAGGCTATGGTCTTGGCTGAACAAATTAAAGTAGAGTCATCTGCATATTGTATGCAGGTGGATTGAGGAATTTGGGTATGTAGATTGTTAATAAACAATGAAAGGAGTAGGGGTCCTAAGATGGAGCCTTGGGGTACTCCAGTATTCACTGGGAGGGATGAAGAAAGATTATTATCCCAAAGTACTGCTTGCTGTCTGTTTTCCAGGTAGGACTTAAACCATTGTAATGCTTGTGGGCCAAGTGATTGGGCTTTTAGTATGTCTATAAGTATGTTGTGGTTTAGCATATCAAAGGCTTTTGAAAGGTCAGTAAATAGTGCAGAGGAAAAAGTGTTATTGTTACGATTTTTGTTTATGGAGTCAGAAAAGGACAGCAGGGTAGTGGTTGTGCTATGGAATGGCCTGAAGCCATGTTGGCAAGTAGATTATTTTGGAGAAGGTGGTCAAGTAGTTGGCTGTGAATGCATTTTTCCATTATATTAGCTATTGGAGAGAGTAAGGCAATAGGCTGAAAGTTGGAAAGCTCAGTAGATGACCCACCTTTATGTAATGGGATGATGTGGGATGCTTTCCATATGACAGGAATTTTGCTTTCTAAAGTAGTTCTATTTATAAGGATGAAGATTGGATAGGCTATGGCTTTTGCTGCAATTTGCAGGTATTCATCTGGCAGACAGTCAGCAGATGGGGTGCAAAGTTTTAGTTTTTGAAGGAGGTTACAGATTAGGGATGTAGCTACAGGTTGTATTTGAAAGGTAGGAGAAGGAGTCTTATTGGAATTTAATGGGGAAGTGGTTATAGGTGGTAGAGTATTGGCTAGGGTTTGAATGGCTTCAGTAAAGTAGTTATTAAAGGCGTCGGGAATCTGGTTGGAGTTATGTTTGAATCCTGCTGGGGCAGGAGTTGGAGTGTCCTGGCTGAAGAAGTTTGTTTATACTTGACCAGAATTTTTGTGGATTTTGTTGATGGGTTTGTTGGAGGATGAAGGTAATACTCTCTTTTTTTTTTTTTTTTTTTTTTGTCTCTAAGAATATCTTTCTTGGTGGCATTTCTTAACTGTTTAAAGTAAAGGTGATCCGATGGACATTTGGAGGCTCTCCATTTAGCCCAGTTTTTATTTCTAAGGAGGATGTTTTGCCTAGTTTGTTTTGTGAGCCACGGGGCTATTTTGGTTCTAATTCGGGAAGAGTGATAGGGGGTGTGGTAATCCAGGATTTGAAGAAATTTAGTGTTAAAGTAGGTCACTGCTTCATCAAGTTGAAGATGAGACATTGGTGACCAGTCACATGCTTTCAGTTCATTTAGGAAGCTCTCTGGGAAAATTTTTTTGGAGTGAGAGGTTTTAAAATTGTTAGTAGTTGGGATATGGACTCTCTGTCTAATAATGCAGGTTAGCATGTGGTCACTGATATCATCAGGAAGGGTTCCTGGTTTATAGGTATCAAGGTGGCTGTTTATAAGGATCCAGTCTAGGGTGCTTTCCTTACTGCTTGGCTTATAGATTCTAGTAGGAGTGGTTATAATTTGTGAGAATCCATAAAGATTTATGTGGTTAGTTGGATTAGGGGACCTGCAGGTAACCCAGTTGATATTAAAGTCACCTAATACAATGGTCTCCTGAGGTAGATGGGTAGAGAGGTAATTAAGCATGTTTTCAAGAGTATTGGTGTTATTTCCGGGGGAGGGGGGGGGGGAGAGATACATGCAAATTAGAGAGACAGATTTGGAGTTGTTGATTTGAAGTTTGGCAGTAAGGGTTTCTGAATTGGTATCTGGTGGTAGGAGTATATTGAAGGATGATACTTGGAGTTTAGATTTGTACAAAATGGCTATACCTCCACCCTTTTTGGTTTTACGGTCATATCTTAGGATATTATAACCAGGAGATATATATACATATATATATATATATATACACACACTATATCTATATATATATATATATATATATATATATATATATATATATATATATATATGATTTTGATATGCACATACTGAATGTCATGTTAATTTCTCCATTTTCTCTGTTACATCTCTGTATATAAAATGCAACTTTGCTGGAACTTTTCTCCCCAGACGTGCACTGAAAATGACATCTGTCCTGTTGGGCTTTCCCAGTCAACAAAATCAAACTGAATAAATATAGGTAAGTGAATGTGTTGAAGTTGTGAACTAGTCCAGCATTCATTTTATGGAGCTGACAATTCAGGGAGCTTTGTCTCAAATCATATGGGTATGAACAATCTAAAGTTTATTTTGGCACTTAGGAGTATGTAGATGTTCATCGTGTTTCACTGTTGCAGTCATTACTCTTGGGTTATCCTGCTGCCAGGCTACCCGCAGTCGTCCTGAATTCCAAAGTCTAGGTCCGGCGTCGGTTGCTGTCGCCTCTTCCCTGATGTCAATGTGCCAGGGGTGTAAAAGATGCAGCCAACGCCATTTTCTTCAGTCTTTCTTGCCGCGTGGTGCCCGAAGCAAAAGCAGTTCTCAAGTGCTGGTCGGCCGACTCCTGAGATTTTCACAGATTAATTTCAGATCCGAAGTCTTCATTAAAGCTAAGTACCCCATTGGGGAAACTTTTTTCTTGCTCCAGACCGATGTCAGAAAAAGTTAACAGTTGTATTTCTTGTGGGAAGCAAATACCTCATAAGGACTTTCATTCTTACTGTATTCCTTGCCTAGGCCCTGATCATAACGTTGCTAGCTGTCGGTTTTGTGCTAGATTCAACCAACGCACTATTAAGCGCCGGTTTGATTTTGCTTTTCATTACTTTGGCCGAAAATTCAACTATATAATGCCATCGGAACAGCCGATGACCGGAGTTTCTAAAAAACGCAAGGAAAAAGAGAAGGACAGGCGTCCGAGATCCAAAACCGACGACGAGGCTACCGCTAAGCCAGTCGCCGGTTCTCAGTGAGGTGCTTTCGCAGCCCCTGATGCCCGCTACCTCAGAGCCACAGGCCGCTGACGACTCCCACGTGGAGCCAGCTAGGCCTCTGGATACTCAAGGTATTGGACACTCGGAAATCATTCCCTCAGATGGGTCCGGAGCCGCTGAGCAGGCATCGGCTTCTGAGGGTGTTTTCAGACCTACACAGCTACATGTAAAGCCTGCTTCAGCTTCTGAAGCAAAAACTAAAGCAGCTTTAAAGATAAAGAAACAAGTACAGCATTCTCCAGCACAAACTTCCATGCCTAAGAAACAGATGCTCAAAATGGCCGAATACCTTATTACCTTGATCAGGGGTTCCCATTCCCCTCCTGACAAGAGGCCTAGGCAAGAAGACAGACTGTGACTCTTAAGATCATGTTTCCATTTCCTCTGACTCCTCTTCTGTACAGGAATACTCTCTTCCTCCCTATGAGGGTTCTGATGCTGAAGAATCCATTCCTTCAGCCTCTCCTCCTGAGGATTATTCTCTTGGGGAAACCCGGCATACCATGAGGGAGCACTTCCACTGGGAGAGCCAAGATTACTCAGAATCAAGGAAAAGACAGAGATTTTCTTTTACTTCCTCAGCACAGGCCTCTTGCTATTCCCCCTGTGCTGGACATTGTAGATGATGTATTTTCAGAGTCCGGCCTTTCCCCAGACTCCAGCTCCTGTTAAACCAGACAGATACTACAGGGTTCCAGATTCACATAAATTTCTTTATAAAAACCCTGCTGCTGACCCAGAAACTATTTCTCAGGGTCCCAAAGGGGTTAAGGCCGCTACTGCAAAAAACCCTATCCCTTCTGACAGGGATTCAAGGACACTAGACAGATGGGGGGGAAAGGTTTACACTTTTGCTACTTTGGCTGTGAGGGCTTTAAGTTGTCAATTTCATATGATTAAATATCAGCAATACTTAATGTCACTGTTGAAACAGAAAATGTTAGCCAATTCTGATTGTGCAGAAAATAAGGAAATGCAGGATTTATTGCATGCAACTGAACAAGTGGGAAAGCATACATTGCAATGTGGTTTTGATTCTCTGGAGGCCTCCTGCAGGGCCGCAGTTACGGGTTCTCTCATTAGGAGGCATGTTTGGTTAAAGGAACAAAATCTGCCTGATCATGTTAAAGCAAAATTATTAGATGCTCCATTACAGCAATTTGGTGTTAAAGCAGAGGAGGTTTTGAAGAAAATTGAGGACAAAGTGAAATCTATGCAAACAGTAAAGGATTTTTTTTACAGGTTCAGCCACCAAGATTTAGCAGGAACTGGCCTACAAAGAATTGGTTCATTCCAGTCTCGGACAGGCCACAAAGAGGCAGATATAGACATCCCAGAGGCAGATCCCAGGCTTATACAGGCCTAAACAGTAGGGCGCTTCTACCTCCAAAAGTGGAGAAGACAAAGCACAGCCATACAGGAAACAGTCCCAATGACTTGCCTCTGCCAGCACCAAGCACTTATCTTCTTGCAGCCCCCTTAGGGGGAAAACTAGCACTTTTCTCTCAAAATTGGCACATGATCACCCAGGACAAATGGGTATTGAATATAGTGTCCCAGGGCTACAGGTTCCACTTTCACATCCTGCCAAAGGCAAAAGGTATGCCAAACCTGCCACACAAGCAATGGGCAGAGGCACAAAAACAGGTTTCGTCCCTTATGAACATGAGGGCCATTCAGCAAGTACCACAGCAAGAGCAGGGACAAGGATTTTACTCAAGATTTTTCTTGGTACCCAGAAAGGACAAAGCCTGGAGACCAATACTGGACCTGTCTATTCTAAACACATTTCTGGACGTTCCAAAACTCAAAATGTTAACTCTGCATCAGCTTCTGCCCATGCTGGGCAAGAAGGCTTGGCTTGTAACTTTGGACCTAAAAGAGGCATACCTGCATATCCCGATCAGACAATCTTGCAGAAGATACCTCAGATTCATAGCTGGCTCAATGCACTACCAATTCTCTGCACTGCCCTTTGGCTTATCTACTGCACCCAGGGTCTTCACAAAATGCCTGGCACCAGTAATTGCATTTTGCAGACAGAGGAATTCAAATATATCCTTACTTGGACGACTGCCTTATACAAGCAGAGAACAAAGACACTCTACTAAAGCATCTGGCATTCGTCAAAAGATTATTAATTTGCCTAGGGTACACAGTAAACGAAAAGAAATCAAAACTAATACCCTCTCTAGATAATATTCCTGGGTGCAAGCTTAAATACAACTGCCCAGATGGCTTATCTCACGCCAGACAAACAAAGGCAACTAACTTGTTACTTCAAAATGTTGGCAACAAAGACCCCAGTTATCTGCAAGAAAAATTCTGCAGGCTTTGGGCTTCATGGCATCCTGCATTCTGCTAATTCCATATGCCAGATTGCATATGAGGAAACTTCAATGGTACCTAAAAAGTGACTGGACTCAACATTGTCACAGCCTGGAAGCATTGATTACCCTCATTCCTTGCCTGCAACAGGAGTTTCAATGGTGGGCACATGCCTGTCACCTCAACAAGGGACAGCCATTCACTCTACCCACAGCCAGGCAGTCAATAACAACGGATGCATCAGATTATATCTGGGGAGCACACATGGCAGGAAAATGTATTCAGGGCACATGGTCCACAAGCCAAATGCATCTACATATCAATCAAAAAGAGATGCTAGCTGTTCAGAATGCCCTGACAGCTTTCAAGGATCTACTCCATCCAGGACAACTACTGATAAGGACGGACAATACTACAGTCATGTGGTACATAAACAAGCGGGGAGGCACACATTCCTACTCCCTCTGCAGACAAGCCATGACTTCGTGGGACACAGCATTGATTTATCAAGTACACCTGCAAGCACAATTCCTGCCAGGAAAGAACAATGCTCTGGCAGACTAAGCAGAAACCTCACGGATCCCCACTAGTGGAAACTGGATCCACAAGTCTTCAGCATGATAACAAAGGAATGGGGATGCCCAGACATAGATCTATTTGCTTCCCCTCACAACTGCCAACCAAAGAAATTCTGCACAAGGACTTATCACAAGCAAGAATGGAAAGTGGATGCTCTGTCATTCAGCTGGAAAAGTCTAACAGTTTATGCCTTTCCTCCTCTGCCTCTCCTCCCCAAGGTACTCCTAAAGGTCAGACAAGAGAAGCCAAGAATGATTCTGATTGCCCCAGCCTGGCCACGCCAGCACTGGTGCCCAATCCTAAAAAGCTCGTCTCAAGGCCCAGCCTGAACAACATTGCCTCTAATTCCTCACTTAACTGACCCAGCGAAATAAACAGATTCTGCACATCCAACTCAGGACCATAAATCTGGCAGCATGGCGGATAACGTAACCATTCAAAACACACCTCTCTGTAAAGCAGTGATGGATGTTATTTTGGAGGCCAGGAGGCCCATACCAGAAAATCTTATGCAGAAAAATGGAAAAGATTCTGTACTTGGAACCAGGCACAAGGAATTGACACATCTGTACCAAGTATTCCTCAGATTTTACAATACCTAACTGAGATGCTGGACAAAGGCCTATCCTTTTCATCAATTAAAATTATTTCCTCTTCTATTTCAGCTCATTACAATACAGAACCTCCTATTTTTTTCCCATCCATTGCTAAGGCAGTACCTCAGAGGGGCCAAAAACATAAGACCTCTAAGGAGAGCCCCAATACCTGCATGGGACCTCAAATATGTCTTGGAAAAACTCACACTGCCACCTTTTGAGCCAGCCAGTACAGCGGATATAAAGTTTTTATCTTGGAAAACATCTCTGCTCCTAGCAATAACCTCTGCAAGACGAGTTTCAGAGTTACAGGCACTCATGGCTGTGGAACCTTTCATCATTTTCCATCCAGACAGGGTTTCTCTAAGGACGAACCCAACATTTATGCCTTGGGTAGTGTCCAGTGTGGCCCTTAACCAAACCATTCATTTGCCTACCTTTTATCCAAACCCACAGAATAAGGGTGAGAGACTTCTGCATTCCTTGGACATACACAGACAACTACGCTTCTACTTGGACGGAACTGAAGCTTTCAGAAAAACTGAGCAACTTTTAGTAGCATATGCTGCAGGATCTCAAGGAAAGCCTATCTCAAAACAGACTATTTCAAAATGAATAGGCCACTGTATTCACTTCTGCTACTCGCAACATGGCAAATCAGTGCCCAAGAGCATTAGGCCTTATTCAACCAGGGCAGCAGCCACTTCAGCAGCCTTTCTCAGAGGAGTACCAACCAAAGACATTTTAGAGGCTGCAACTTGGAGTTCAGTGCACACTTTTACAAAGCACTACCATTTACCTCTCGACTCTAAATCCAGAGCAGGCTTTGCCACTGCAGTTCTGCAGGGCCTTATAGCCTCTCCTAATCCTATTTAGGCCCAGCCACCCAACCTCAGCTTTGGGATTCAACCCAAGAGTAATGACTGCAACAGTGAAACACGATGAACATAGTACAGTTGTGTACTTACCATAAATGTTATGTTCGAGTGTATTCACTGTTGTAGTCCAGGTTACCCACCCTCCATCCCCCTTTTCTTTGCTATGACTTGCCTATACTTCTCTATTCTATACAACCTATGTGGTGTATTTGCTTGTAGATGAAGGAAATCTTTTTTTTTTACTGCATGCATAATTATTGGCATAATTTTTTAGCCTACCATTTTGGGGGCACCTGACATCTGGGGCAAGAAAATCTGAAGAAAATGGCGTCGGCTGCATCTTTTATACCCCTGGCGCACTGACGTCAGGGAAGAGGTGACAGCAACCGATGCCGCACTTAAACTTTGGAATTCAGGCTGACTGCGGGTAGCCTGCCAGCAGGATAACCCAACAGTAATGACTGCAACAGTGAATACACTCGAACATCTACATTTATGGTAAGTACACAACTGCACTTTCTACACTTTTCCTGCCATACAGTTAAGCAAGGGCATCTAGTTTTACATGCATACTCCAAGGCTTGGCTGGGACAATTCCTTTACATCTTCCTTCTATTTCCCCTGATTCCATGTTTCATCTCTCTGGCTGATGTAAGCCTCAGCAGCCCTATCCATGGAATTAGAGCCAGTAATTTTAGCTTTGACTTGTTCTTCCCTTCTCTTCTAGCTCCTCCAACAGTCTGTGCAACTGTGTTGAGGGGGGGTCTAGTTAGGGCTATTTAACCTTCTATACCATGAATCTGGCAGTGGTCATCATCATCATCATTTAAGGGAGTTGTGCACAAGGGGATAATTGCACATCCTTTATGGATGCATACTGTAATGTCATGCCTCAGCCACATAAGCTAGCTCCTCATTACAAACTAACACACAGACACACTTTCCAGTTCATTTATTCCTGCTTATATAGTTTGGATCTTGATCCTTACTATCCTGTGTGAAAATTCTACATTTCTTGCCACTTTTCATTTTTTGAGAAAGTGATATTTCCTTCAACTTCTCTAGTTGGTGGATTATAGAATAAAAGGGATGAGGCTCTTTGCAGGCTTGATTGGAGTGTTCTTCTACAGGCTTATTTGTATTTATTTATTTTTTATTAAGTTTTGTAACCAGAGTAGTAGGCTATTCCAAATGGACATAAATCTTCTGTGCAATGGCTGAAATAAGTATCCACAACATTAGACATGCATTATACATAATGGTACAGGTAATACTGTGGTTGTGTGTGTGTGTCTATCTACATGTTATATATTTGTGTATGTGTATGCATGTATGTATTCATACGTGTGTGTGTGTGTGTATGTATATGTGTATATATATATATATATATATATATATATATATATATATAAATAAAATACAGTGCGTGTACACACATACATATCCATGTGAGCACACATGAAAGCTAATGGGTGGTGGTAGTGGTAGAGACAGGTGCTCAAATGAAGATGGACTTGGCATCTGTGGTTGAGGTTTTCCTCACAGAGGTAGGTCTGCATTTTCTGTAGCCATCTAGGCTTATCATGAGCAGAGGTCTTCCTTAGTAAGTGCTTGAGGGGTTTCTGGTATGGGTAATGTTCACACCATGCTTCCAACCTAGCATTACATCCTGGAGTATTCTTGACTCCTTCCTGTTTCCTTATTAGCTTGGTGGATTTGTCAGTCATCTTGCTTGTGGGGAGCAGCCCCTAAAGTGACATTAAGGATCACTGCATTCGGGGCCAAATCTGTCTCAAAGAGCCTTCCCATCAGCCCATCTGCAGTGGTTGGCCCTGCTTGAAAAAAACATGCATGACATGATTGTAGCTAAGACATGAAAACAGAGACACATGTTTGACTCTTCGTAGGAACTGAAGGAAGAAAGGTTGGAGGCTGTGATTTGAAAGCTTAGACTCTCACCAATCTCTGTGAAGTTTTCTTTGGGGGGGGGGGTGACTAAGATGTTTTATCATCCTGTGGCAGAGTGGGACATTACACTTATTAGGTATCCACAGGCTGACGACTTGAGGGATTTTAAAAACCTTCAAAGCCCAACTCTTCTTACCTCCTTGGAGATACTTTGGACAGAAGAATTGAATCCTTTGTCTCTCTGGGATTTGTAGCTCTTAACTATGGCTTCCTCTTTACTGTGTTTCAGCCCTGCCTTATTGTGTCAGTACTGGTAGATTTGGATGCCATTCCTGACTGGGGTTGGAATGGATCCCATTTCTCTTTTCTCATTCACCCTTTTATGTTCTCACTGTCTTTCTGGATTCAGTGGGTGTCATGGCTAAAGTGATGGGCATTACAGTGTGCCTGTTCAGACAGGTTTTGCTTAGGAAATTCTTTAGTAGTATCCCAGAAACAATGTTCCGAATAGATGATAGAAGTTATTAAAAATAATTTGACCATGCTTTAGCTATTTTTGGTCACTAGGATAGCATTGATTAGTAACAGGTGCTACAGATCTTCATTAAGTTGCCATTGCCTTGAATGCAAAAAGTCCAAAAACAGAAGAGGCTCACCACGACCACTTAAAGTATAAAAAACTCTTTAATACTGCAGCAAAGTAAGCGCTTTCACGACGCTTCTTCAGACTTGAATAACTGCCATATAAAATCAGGTGTTTTAAATACCATTTAGAACCATATCTACCAATCAAAACATCAACCTAATTATAACAATTAAGTTACTATTAAAACAATCACTAAAACTTTTGTAGAGTTTATAATATAACATACCTATGAGTATATAATAACATTTTTTGTATATATAAAAAATATATATACACATCTAAGGCACATATAAATACAAAATCCTAAAAATACATCTAGTTATATCATTATAGAAATAATTACTAAAATTATTTCATATACATGCTCAATGTGTATAGAGACGGGCTGCCAAAAACTGCTTGGGTGTGACCCGCTCATTCAAACCATACCCTCTATGACCCTGTAACCTTAAAATCCATTTATTTTCCCTCTCTTCAGTATAATTTTTAATATCACCTAGCCTATTAGATTTCCTTACCAGTTCTAATACTGTGAAGCTGAATTTGTGAGATGTGCCTTTATGTAATACATGACTAGCTAAAGCATTAGACTCATTTTCTTTATTTATCGCATAAATATGTTCTCTAACACGTTCTCTCAAACTTCTATTGGTCTTGCCCACATAAGCGCTTACTTTGCTGCAGTATTAAAGAGTTTTTTATACTTTAAGTGGTCGTGGTGAGCCTCTTCTGTTTTTGGACTCTTTAAATTCATTGGGTCTGTGGAGGCTCTTTGCTCAGCACTGCTTTGTTGGTGTGTATTGCCTTGAATGCCACAACAGTTGAGACAGGTGCATTCTTTTATCAATTGTTGCATGATTAGGACATTACTTAATGGATCAGGAATTACTTACCTGTGTATCTCCTATATCCATTTTTTGGTCTGTTCCCTAAGTTCATCCACAAACTTCCTACTGCTATACTAAATCAGCCAATTTGTTTACAAAGTAGGTGAGATCATTATTGCCCTTTCCCTTTTATTTGATGGAAGGTACAAATGTCAGTAGTGCTTCCATCATCCAGTATGGGAAATCTTGAGTTTTACTTTAAGCCTTGCACATACCTCAGGGTGTGTTCAATGAATGTTTCCCATTTCTGCTAGAGGGATTCCACAAACCCCTATGCCCTTTGAAAGGCAAGTGAATCCAGTTGTCGTTGGTCTCCACCAACATTTCTAACCACTGTTCATTGACAGGCAGGTGGTCCTTAACTGTGTCCCAGGAAAAGAGGTATGCAGGCCTCACCTTAATTTGTCTTGTCTCCCTTGTCGGCTTCTTCAGTGGCCGAGCTGCTAATCGAATTCTGAGATGGGTCAGTGTGTGTTATTCCTGGATGACAGCAGAGCTAGCTACCCGTAGCCTTTCTTGCTGTGCAGTTCCCTCTACGTCAGGTCAGCAGCATTATACTTGTCTGTCACTTGTAGTCATTGGGGGTGCCCAGTCCTCCTTTTGCAGGGAGGTGCTTGCTAAGGGAAAGGACTAAAGAAGTGGTCATAGGGGACTAATATTGTCATATAGTTAATGCAAGACATCACGTACATGACAAATTCTAGTTCAGGATAAACAGATAACCATCTTAAGACTTGTCAAGGAGGGCTCGTATCATAGCGCTAATATGGTAAGATGTATGCCATTCATGCCATGAACACTACTAACACTGGTTTGAAAGCTAGCTCCCTTTGAGAACATGGTTGTTGATTTTCTAGACCCACCATATTTGCTTGGTGATATGTATGTGTATTGAATGAGCTGCTAAAAGGTCCTCTACCCAACAGACACATTCTGCCTCGTTGAAAAGATTCTCTGTTTAGACAGGGGTAACTTTTGCCCACTGCCATTTGGTTGTTGTGCACATCCTGTTGACATATTTCAGACACAAATATTTGAGACTGTTATGTGCGTCATGTACTTCTGCTTGTCATAGCCCTGTAGAAGGCAGGATTGTGGCCCAAAATTAGCAAATCCGATAGTTCAGGTTATGCACCTCCACAACTTTGAAGAACCTCATCTCCAACTCTGTACATGAGCATCATGATTTGTTGTCTTGCCTATTTCCTGGTTGTATCCATTGGTTCAGATGCCCTGGTTTGAAGTTTGTGTCCTAAAAAACACTTTTTGCTGATTGCCATCATCTCTGCTATCAGAGATTCAGGTCCTTATCTGGAACCATATTTGTTATTTCAGAATGATCAGGGTCCCTTAATATGAACCCTTGATTTGAGATGAGTCATTCCATCCTCCTCAAAACCAGCTGGGCTGAAGCCATAGGCCTTTGCTTAGCTTTGCAGCTGAAACTTTCCAGGGGGGGGCAGAGCCTGAATGGCTAACTGAAGGCAGCAAATGTTTAGAGCTCCTTAAACTAGTGTAGAATACAGGAATTAAAATATTTTTTCTAACAAAAACATCCAGAATAGATAGATGAAAGACTGATATACAAATTTACAAACTTTGATGGATATCTGTAAGAATTTTCCTGACAAAATATATTGGAGACTATCATAACTGATAGAAATGAGCACTTCAAAGAACTTTCACTCTGATCTAGCACTAAAAAAGGAACTACAACTTGACCACTACACTGCAAGAACTGTCATTGAAAATGGATGACTTTAAAGAAAATCTACAGAACCTGAAGGAGAATTGTCAAAAACAAACGGATGTATTTAAAGAAATGCTTCAACAACATCCAACTAAAATAACAAACATAGAGACTTCTTTAAGTGATATTGAGGAATAACTCCGAGACATTCTCCTCAAACAAAATACTTGGCTTCTCAATAAAGTGGATGACTTAGAGAATAGGGAGAGGACAAACATTAGGATTTTCAGTCTACCAGAGAATACTGAAGGTGGCAACGTCATTTCTTTTCTAAACACATGGATTCCAGAAATATTGTACCTTAAAGGGGGGTTTTCATTTGTTATCGAATGAGCTCACAGAGCCTTGGGAAATCCAACTTTATCACCTTCAGCTGAGTCTTCTACATACCAAGGTAAATTGTAATAAGGTTTTTATCTTTTATGGACAAAGAACTGGTACTTAGAACTGCGTGGAGGAAAAGCCTTTTAAAATACAATCAAAATGTAATAAGATTTGACTGTGATTACTCAGCAAAAGTTCTGTAACAAAGGAAAAAGGCATGGCCATCAATTAAACTACTAAAAGAAAATAACATTAAATCTCAACTAGTTTTCCCTGCAAGAATCCGAATACTGCATTTAAATGAAATGAGAACCTTTAACAACTTGGACGAAGCCTTCTTGTTCATTAAAAACAACAGTATTATATCTATTCCTGAAGATACGGACTGGGTATCCCCTTTGTTGAAAAGAGCAACTGATAAGAATACCTGGACTGATGCAAGAAAGAAAAAAACAAACAACTGAATCGAAGATTGCTATTCCAACAAAATCTCTCCAAGTATCAACTGCAGCATAATTAACAGCTGATCCATATTACTAGTTCATAACTTTAAATGTAAAATTTCCTCATTTGTATATGTTAATGCATATATACAGGATGAAAAAGGTATGTCTTATTTATCTTATTTAAATTCTTCACTGGTAGTTTCAGAAGTATTCTTTAGTATTTGCTCTTTACACTTCTTCTACTGCTTTATATATTATTTAATGAAACAACTAAACAGTTATTTTTTTATTAATTTAAAAAGTCTAAGGATAAATAAATCCTAACAGTTAAGTTTCATATAGCATATTTGAAGTTTATATGTTGCTTCAATTTTCTACTTAAAAATGAACAGCAAATGAAATATTCTTGCTGATAAATATTGTTTTCGTTTGCCTAGCGTTTGATTTAATTGTGGAAAGGACAGTGAAATGTGTTGTTTTGGTGCCAAGAAATGTATATGCCTCATATTCATGTTTTGCTGAAGTGAAGCATCTGATGATTTTAAATGTCTGTGTGTTGCTGTGTTTTCTTAGCTTCACTTGATTTTACAGCTGCACTAAATTACAGTGTATGATATGGTATGGGGCTGCTTCCCAAAATGAACGCTTATAATGTTGTAGAGATGTGGAATTAGACTGAGGTAATGTTAACTTCCTTAATTAAAGTGATTGAAATATGGGCGGCAACCCTTTTTTAAAATACATCGGACCCTCATAAATACTGGAAGAGTTGAATGGGCAAGGGTGGTCAGTGAACGATGGGAAAGAAGAGTTAAGGGAGGGAAAATTACATCTCCTGTGGCTGTTGAAACTGTAAACACAAATCAGATGCAGCTGCGAAGGATGATCGTGCCTTAGGTATACAAGCAGTTGCGGTTAGTGAAATAGATGGCATTTATCAAACGTTATGGGTCCTTAACTTGAAAGTGTTGAATACATTATTTGTTGCCTCTGCTCATTAGAGTTGTATCTGGATAGCAGCATTCACTTCTTTATGATGCCATAATTATTGCTGATTTTTTATGCAAGGTTACTTGTTTATCTGTCTCCGTTAAGGAGGATCGTGGTGTGATGGTGCAATGCCTGGGAACATGAGAAAGTGGGTAAGTTTTACTTGTAATGCTTGAAGGCTTTGCCGGCGATTATGCATACTAGAAGTCAGGTGCTATAATAGAGATAATTTGTGAGTTGGAAGGAGAGAATTGTATAGTAAGGTGTATCAGCAGTATATAGAGTGGATGTTGAAACTGGCAGTTGCGTGTATATGATTTTACTGGATATATATTTGATTTGTGCCCAGCTGATTAGTTCGGGGGGTTGCTCTGTCCTGGTTGAATTTGTCAGTTGTTGCCTTTGTGTATACATAAACTTGACAGAATGCTGAATATCGATACAAGGAAGTCTGCAAGGAAAGAAGGCCAAAGCATTTGGGTTTAGAATGGGAAAGTGGGAAAACAGCTTGTGAGCAGTTAGTGGTAATGCTTTTAAAGCCCAGAAAGGAAGTGAGCAAGTTTAATCCTTTTTCTGACTCAACGCAGATTTGCAGTGCTTGCTTAATGTTGTCATAGTTACTGGCAACAAATTCAAGTATTGGTTGCTTAAATTTCAATGAAATGAGCAAGTTAGACTAACGGTGTGTATGCAGAAATCATTTAAACTACCTAACAAGTTACTTTATAACTTAGTAATGTGAAGAATTTGTAAAGTCATATACAGATGCATTATAAAGGTTAATAGTTTAATGTTCCATTGTTAACCATATTAAGTATTTGTTATGCAGTATTGAATGAAATGTTTAGATATAATTCTCTCTATGTTGATTCACATTATATGCGTGTTAGTATCCAGTGCTGTACTAGTTTTTTTGTTACGTTAGTTTGTATAAATTCCACAAAGCAATGACACAGAGGTTATAAATATTTCAAGCATTATCAGATATTCATATACCATCGAATAACATTGATTGTCAGTAAATGATGAAACTGTTCCTGTAAGTTAAATAATAAAATGTCACAAGTTATTTAATCACATAATAGTAAATTGCAGTTTATCTATGGAGCTCAAACAAATGGGAAAGAAAGTTAGGGAGTTTGGTACAACAGATTTATTCCCTATTGTTGGACCAGGAGTGGTTTTCATTCCATGTTGGAAGTGGATCAAAAATTACACTAGCGCAACTTTATCAATTTTCTTAATACTCAAATTCATATTTAGTTTCTTTAAGCTTGAAATGAGTTTTTCTTTATTGTCCTTTTTGAAGAAAATATTGTTGACTGAGACAGAAGGATGTATACAAGCTATTATAAAATTAACAATTAGAAGAAAAGTTTTATATGTTAAAAATAACAATACAACAATTCTTTCCCTAAAAACAATCTGAAATGGACTTCACATTGTTTTCTTTAAATACTAATGGTTTAAATAATCCAAAGAAGAGATCTAATGTATTAAAATATCTAAAGTTAAATAGAGCCCAAATAATATTGTTACAGGAAACGCACTTTAAAAAGAATGATAAATTTATATGGCATCCAAATGTGACTATATGATTCTAAGTTGTTCCTCATAAAAAAATTAAAGCCTAGAGGGGTAGCAGTCTTATGGAAAAAGAGTTCTCTTAAGCCCAGAAATTATTCACAAACATGTGGACAGTTAGGTTCATAGGTTGATACTAGGCTATCTGCCCTAGGGCATTTATAAGCCTAGCCAGAGTATGTTTGGCTTTCGCCACCCTTTTAGATTAGTTGACTGTGCCTTTGTATAATACGTCACAGAAGGTAGCCCTTTTAAGGTTTGTTTACTGTACCTCTGTCAAGCAGCGACACAGAAGAGATCCCAGGGGTAAACTTACGATCTCCCATCCATTCGTCAAGATTTCTCTTGAAGAGGGTCAGTGAGGGGTTCTGCCTGACATGGATTGGGATTTTATTCCAGAGTGAGGGGAGCCTCTGGGATATGAATCTGTCCCTCCAGCATGTCCTATTTATTTCTGTGCTGAGGTTCAGGTCCCTGGAGCGTGTAGCTGTAAGGGATTTAGATTTCCTGAGGTGAAGCATGTCCATTAATTCTGGGTTGGACATGGCTTTATACGTCAGACACAGATCGCCTCTGAGTAGGCGGTACGCAACTGAGTAGAACTGGAGTTTCTTTAGCCGAACTGCATAGGGCATCTGTTTGAGCCCCTTGATCCTCTTGGTGAGATACTTTTGGGGTCTTTCCAGTTGCTGAAGGTGTCTGGTAAGGTACTCCATTATGGGCCTGATAAGTGATGAGTAGAGGGTCACAATGACCTCTGTTGATCTAGATGTGAACCCTTTCATGATAAGGTGGGCTATATAAAAGGTCTTTCTAACCACTTTGGCAACGTGATTGTCAAAGGAGAGATTGCTATCTACATGTGTCCCCAAGTCCCTAATTACTTCTTCCGTACTTAATGGATTTCCACCTATGTGGTAATTTGTGGGCACTTTGTTTTTTTCAAAGGGGATGACTATGCACTTTTTGGCATTTAGCTTTAGGCCATGGCTCTGGCACCAGTTATCCGTCTCTGTGAGACCCTTTTGGTTTATGCTTGTGTCAGTCGGAGAGTCGATTATAGCACCCAGTTTGCAGTCATCTGCGAACTTGGTCAGCCATAGTCCACCTGTGTTAGCCTGTACCTCAGAGAAATCTATACCGAACAAGAGAGGTCCCAGGACTGAGCCTTGTGGGACACCACTTGTAACTGGTTTAGAGTCTGACATTGCACTTGCTATTCTGACCATGTGGGTTCTATCCCTGAGCCAGTTTGCAACCCATTTTGTGACATAGGGATTGATATTTAAGCTGGTGAGCTTATTTATGATGCCCGAGTGGGGTATTGTGTCAAAGGCCTTTGCGAGATCCAGGTAGGCTGTGTGGACTACCTTCCCTTCATCTATGGCTTTGGTAAGTGTTTCAAAGAAGTCGACCAGGTTCAAGAGGCAAGATCTGCCCTTAATGAAGCCGAATTGGGTAGGATCCAGTGTCTGGAGGTTCCCAATGTCTTTGTTTATGATTTCCATGATGATACTTTCCATAGCTTTGCAGACCAGGCTAGTCAGGCTTATAGGGCGATAGTTTCCGGGGTCTGTTGTGGCACCACCTTTGTGGAGTGGGACCACTGTTGCTGTACGCCATTCCTTGGGAACATATCCTGTAGTAAGGCTGAGATTGAACAGTGACTTTATATGAGGGTTTAGTTCTTATTGGAGCTCGTGTAAGACGCAGCCTGGGACACCATCTGGTCCCCTTGATGCTGTGTTTTTAGCTTTGGAGAGGGCAGCTCTCACCTGTGCATCTCTGATCTCAGGAAGGCTACACTCTGTTGGGATAGACATGTGCTCTTTTGGGGAGGGAAGGGGTGGAGAAGTTTGTACTGAACCTTTCTGCCAGGATGTTGGCAATGTCTGTGGGTTCATTGAATTTTTTGTCATTTTGCACTAACTCAGAGCATATCTGGGAGTTGCCTCCCAGGTTTCTGATATAACTAAAGAAGGCCTTGTGATTATCTTTAGTGTCTTGTGCAATTTTTCTTTCAAAGCTGGCCTTAGAAAATTTTATGAGGGATCGTAGTTTCTTGTTAGTACTGATCAGTGACGCCTTCCCTTTTTGGGATTTTGCTCTGTCATGTAGTAGCTTTCTCCTTCTGTTGTATAGCTTATTTATGGCCGGGGTCCACCAGACAGGTCTCCTGCCTTTGGAGGAGTGAGTCTTGGTTTTATTTGGGATAGCATGCTCCATGCATTCCTGTAGGTGTCCATAGAATATTTTTGTAAAGGATTCTGCATTTTGGGCTGTATTGTCCACTGGCCCGGGGGCTTTGAAGGATTCCACCTCAGTTTTGAGAAGTGTGAAGTTTGCTTTTGAGAAGTTCTTCACTGTGGTTTCCTTGGCTGGGGGTGGGGACGGAATATGGTTGTCCAGTGAGATTTGTTTATGGTCTGATCTTACCAATGAGGGGTATACCTCTGGTGTGGAACATAGAGACCCCATGTTGGTGATGACCGGATCCAGTATGTTTTCCCCTCTTGTGGGAGTGGTGACCAGTTGTACCATAGCATTTGAGTTTATAAATTCTAGGAACCGTTGGGCTAGGGTGTTTGGGCTTGAGTAGTTTTCCCAATCGATGTTTGTGTAGTTGAAGTCACCCAATATAATAGTGTTTGGAGAGACCTTCATATTCTCCAGTGTTCTCAGGAAAGCTGAGTGAGGTTCCTGTGTTTGGGAGGGTGGTCTGTAGCAGGCTACAAACTGAAAGTCAGTTTTGCCTACTGTTAGTTGCACATGGATGGTCTCCGAAGCTTTGTGCAGTGCCACTAGCCTGGAGGTGTGGGTATTTTTGATAAATATGGATACTCCCCCTCCTTTTGTAGTTTGGTCCGAGTTTTGGGGCCGGAAAGCATGGTATGAAGTATAGCCTGGTAGTGCTAGGGTGCTCTCGGGAGCCTTGAACCAGGTTTCTGTTACTGCACAGATATCGATATTCTCCATACTGAGGAGAGTCGTGCGTGCATCTTGAGGTTTAGACTTCTGGCGTTGAGCAGCATTACCCTTAGTTTTTTTTCTTTGTGTTGTCTATGGGGGTGGGTTTGTCTTTTGAGCCTTGCCTAAAAAAGGCACTATGGGGGAGGCAAGAGCCTTAGCCATTATTCGAAAACCCAGAAGTGACCGGTGTAAGCTGTCCCTAGCGAAGCAACGTGGCTTGTCGAGCATGTCATCCCAGGCTGACAGACACTGGATCCCCTTTGAATGACACCAATACTTTAGCCAGTTGTTAAAATTGATCATTTTGTCTTTATACTGTGGCATCATTTTGGTGAGGGTAAGATGCTACTCAAGGTTAGGGTCGTACCGGCCTGGGCTACCTGATCAAAGAGCTCCTGTACGTCTTTTTTCATGTAGTCCAGGGAAGTACATCTCAGGTCATTCACACCAGCATGGACAATGACGGAGTCATACTTGCTTTGGAGTGACCAGAGTGCTTGTGTTATGTGGCGGATCCTGGCACCCGACAGGCAGCTTACAGTGACCTTCTCCTTGTTCAGCCTGGTGAGTGGGACGTCAGTGTGTCTGACAATAGAGTCACCTATTACAAGTGTATTAGGTGTGTTGTTTAGCCTTAAGGACTGTGAGGCACACTGACTTTGTGAGCTATGTGCTACGCGGATATTGTTTCGTGGTAGGTGTTGCTTGGATGTCTGCTTTGGAGGTCTCTGCTGCTTAAGCAGAATTTTATTTAGAGCCTCCGAGTATGTTTTTGTGTGTTTGTGTTTGGTTTGCTGATGCGATGGGTCTATGTGAGACTGGATTTGTGGTGTGTGTGGTTACCTTCTCCTCCTGACAGGCTGTGCCAGTACTGGGTTGAGAGAGCTTGGCCTCCAGTTTGGCTATATAGTTGCATCTCTCACATATATTTGACCTTTTTGGGAGGAGGAGAGGGTGGTCTGTATACATAAGGCAGTTGTAACATTGCCTCAAGATTCCCAGATTCACCAGCTGGACTGGAGAGTAAACTCGAAACTGACCTTTGGACATGCCTGAATAATATAGGGAACTATTTATTGACTGATCAGAAAGAACCAATAGGGAGCAAGTGCTTTGAAGGAGTATGAGGATATAGTGCTTTAGTTTGTGTTTACCTATGAGATTACTTATACGAGCAAGTGCGGGGCTTTAGAATGAGAATAGAATGCTTAATTTGAGATTTAGAGCAGTTCTAAGGGAAAAAGTGAAGAGTAGACTTTGTGGAGCCGGGAATAGTTTAAGCGACGCTGCTCTGTGCGCAAGACCACTCTAAAAGAGGGTTGCAGGGTTTTAAGAGATAGAGATCAAGGAGTTTAAAATTGACCCAAAATGGCCAATAAAACTACAGCTTCTAGGCAGTAACCACTCCTACAGGGACAGGCAGGCTGTTCAGTGTTAACCACTGCCACTGGTGAACACAGAGACTTCCCTTTAGTCCAAGCAAGCACTGGCCTCCAAGAAACTTACAAACAGTTCAGAACAGCAGATCCGTAACTGAACTTTCTTAAATTTCAGAAAGTGGGAAAAAAGCAAGACTTTTTTTTTTTTTTTTCTTTTTTGTTTTAGTTTAAAGGTAGCAGAGATACACAAGTAGCAAAATAATCACAACAGTGCAATAAATGACCCCACACTTGAGTACTAGGCCCAAGTCAGATAAAATGCAGTTTTAAGAGAAAAAAATGATGGTCTTATAACTATTGATGTTAAGTTGTCTATCTCGCCTTCATTCTTGCTGGATGGGTTCGGAGCCGAACCTCGGCTCCGACTCGGCCTTTTACTAAAGCTCAAGAGCTATTTACCGGCTCGAGGCCTCCCCTTATCCCATAATGCTAGGCATCAGATACCCAGATCTCATTTCCCGCTTCAGCTACGAGATTGCGTTTTTTACCGGCTCCAGGTCTTATAATTCTTTTATTACATCTTATAGTCAGGATTGTTAAAATTTTTAGATAGTTTTTGCTATTGGTGTAATCTAATCTTGTAACCCCATTAGATCCCACTTAAAAAAAACTTTTTTTCCTGTCATAAGAGTCCCCCCCCCACTCCCTTCCCTATTTAGGGTAGTGTTAGGCCTTTCTATTCTTTTTATATATTGTATTATTTATACATAGATAATTGTTGTTAGTGTAACTGTTAGTTATAGTGGTTTTTTGATATCCTTATTTTTATCTAGTGCGTGTGTGTGTGTGTGTGTGTGTGTTTACTGTTTTAGGGCACTAGTTAAATTTTTTCCTTGGTATCTCTTTGTAATGTCTAAAGATACCAAGGTTTCAGGTTTCAAGAAGTGTGACTCGTGCTGTCAGAAGATGTCTCTGACAGACGGTCACACTTCTTGTGTTTATTGTTTGGGCCCCGTACACCTGCAGGACTCTTGTTCGGTTTGTCATGCCTTCAGTCCGAGAGTCCTGCAGGAGCATAGGAATAAGCTCATTTTGAGGGGCTTGTTGAAGCCAGAAGGATCCCCGGCCAAGCCTTCGTCGGGAAAATCCTTAAAGCCTGCCAAACCGTCGGCTCCCTGTTCGGAGCCGACGCCGAGTGGAGCTTCTGCTTCCTCGTCTGTTCCGGCTGGAACCGACACTTCGAGGCCTCAGTCGGCTCCGACTCTACTATCGGAGCCTTCTCTGAGTCTAAAGCGTTCGAGGTATCCCTCCTTAGAGTCCGTTCGCTTGGCTCCCACGTCCCCATTACTACAGTCGGAGCGGAGCCATAGATCCCATTCCTCTCGGTCCTCCAGGTTATCGGATCATGACTTAGAGAGGGTGGTCAGTAGGCTCCTAAAGTCGCAGGCACTGGCCAAAATGCTGACTAGCCCTTCTCAACAGACTGTGGCTATCCCTGTTGCTTCAACTGTTCCTCCTCCGACCCTACCAACGTGTTCGGAGCCGGAGCTTGTTGGGGCTCGAATCGTCAGAACATCTGAGCCGATACCACACCTTTCGGCTTCCTCGTCGGCTCCGATCTCTTCATTGGTTCCGTCCTTGGAGGGATCCGGGCGCCGAAACTCCCTCGTCTGCTCCGAGGGGGCGAGTGGCATCGGACCCTTGTCCGACCCAGTTCTTCCTCTTGGGGCATTGGCACAGGTGAGCTCGGCCCCGACATCGGCCTCGGAGCCGTCCCTCTCAGTGCCGGAAGGGGTTCACGTCTCTTCGGAGCGAGGACCATCTTCTTTGCCTGATAGGGGTGCCTTTGAGGTCATGAGGAGAGTGCTGACTCTGGTGTCGGCTCCACGATCGACCCCTTTGGCTCCTCCCCCCATGGTGCCTGCATCGGTCTGTCCACCCTCCTGACCCCAAGCATGGAGAACAGGCACTCCAAGTAGCCCCATTGGGGGTATCTTCCTCTTCCGAGGCCTCTCCTGATCATTCAGAGGAGCCCCCTCGGAAGAGAAAATGTAAGAGGAAACATGTTGACTCCCCCGAGTCAGTCACCTCGGACACCGACTTGGAGGATTCGGAAGGGTTCCCAGGGTCCCCCTCTGAGGAATGTAACCTTTTCAAACATCCTTGAGATCCTAAAGCAGAGGGGGAACTGGACTGCCCTTAACCCTTCCGAGGACAAGTCGGTGAACCTGGACGCATTTGGTTCTCGCCCTTCCACCTCCTGGGTGTCTCTGCCTTTCGACCCACTCATGGAAGTGGTGGCTCGGAAGGCGTGGATGGCCCCGGACACAGTGGAACCAACTCCCCGCAGGCCCACAAAATTCATCACAGCCCCGTCCGATAAACAGCTTCTTACGAAGGGTGTCCCTGTTGATGCCATGGTGGTTGCAACAGCCACTAAGAAGGAGCTGGCTGACCCTTCTGTGCCTGTCCATCCGCCTAATAAAGAATCTAGGACAATGGACAGGTACGGGAAGCGGATGTTTTCTTCAGCGACCTTTTCCATGCGGTTGCTGAACTATCTGTGCCATTTCACCCGCCTTCAAAGGGATCTCCTTAAGGAACTGGGTGATGCCCTTCAGGATCCATTTGCTGCGGGGTCTCAGGAAAAGATTAACTCCCAGCTGGCAACCCTTAACTCTATAGTTAACTCCTCCATGCGGCTCATTTCTTATGCAGCCGATGGGGCGAGTAGGGCCGCAGGCACAGGCGTGGCTTTGAGAAGACATGCCTGGATGCGGTTATGTAACTTTGCTGACCCCTTTAAGGCATCCTTCAACAATACCTCTTTCGATGGTTTGGCTTTGTTTGGACCACAGGTGAAGGATACACTTACCAGGTGTGAGCAGGAAGGCAAGACACTCTCTGCCGTGGGAGTCCATTTTTCTACTCCCTCTAGAACATACCCTAAAGGTCAGAAGAGTGGAAAAATGTGGTTTCGCAAACCCCAGGGAGTCGTGCCTTACACACGTGGTGAGTTTCCCTCCAGAGGTAGAGGAGGGAACAACAATAGACGCCGCCCGAGGGGGTCTGCAAAATCAGGGTAGCAGGGAATCCTTCTCTGATAAACCCTTTCAGCACCCCTGAGGGACTGCCCGACTGTCCACCTTCGGAGGCAGTCGGGGGAAAATTGTCACTGTACCCAGAAGCCTGGTGACTCCTCACACAAGACAAATGGGTACAGTCGATCATATCCGAGGGTTACAAAATCCCCTTTGTCCACACCCCCGTACAAACAAACAAGTCCCTTCCAGATGTTCCACCCGGTCTAAGGGAACAAGCAGTTCTAGAAATTTTAAAACTGCTAGAAAAAAGAGCCATCCAACCAATCCCAGCAGACCAGCAAGGATCCGGGATTTACTCCAAGTTCTTTTTGGTACCAAAAAAGACAGGGGACTGGAGACCCATTTTGGATCTCAGCAGGTTAAACAAATCTGTTCAAAGAACAAAGTTCCGGATGGCCACGCTTCAGTTCATCCTACCCTTTTTGGGTCAGGCCAATTGGATGTGCTCTATAGACCTTCAGGATGCGTACTACCATATCGAAATGGACAGACGCTCCAGAAGGTTTCTCCGCTTCCGGCTGGGAGCCAGTCACTATCAATTCAGAGCCCTGCCCTTTGGTCTCACCACAGCCCCCAGGGTGTTCACCAAATGTATGGCAGTGGTTACGGCTCACCTGAGACGGCGAGGATTCCAGGTGTTTCCATATTTAGATGACTGGCTCCTAACTGCTTCCACCAGGCATCAGCTAATCCGAGCCAGGGATTATACCATGCAAACTTGCTCTGACCTAGGTATCTCTATAAACTACGAAAAGTCTGCATTGTCGCCTTGTCAATCTCTAACCTTTATAGGCGCCATTCTAAATACAAAAGAACTGTTGGCAAAACTTCCATTAGAAAGAGTATTAGACATACGCCGACATGTTCAAACACTACTACAGTGCAAAAGAATTCAGGTCAGATTTGTACTGAAAACCTTGGGTCTCATGGCAGCAGCAATCACATTACTTCCCGTGGCTCGATTTCACATGCAGATTCTTCAATGGATGCTTTTTACCCAATGGTCCTTCCAACAGCTTCCGATGTCTCACAACATAATAATCACCCAATCATGCAAAGACCATCTCTCTTGGTGGATGGTCTCCCCTCAACTTTTTCAGGGCAGACCGTTTGTCCTTCCTCCTCCGGTTGCCACGGTGACGACAGATGCCTCCCTGATTGGGTGGGGCAGCATTTTCAGGGCAGGACTGTCCAGGGCACTTGGCAACCCCTAGAATACCACCTGGACATAAATGTCTTGGAGATGAGAGCAGTACTTTTAGCGTTGCGAGCTCTTCAGTACTCCCTACCTACCGGGACTATTGCAGTTCAGACAGACAATATGTCGGTAGTCGGGTACATCAACAAGCAGGGCAGAACCAGGTCCTATCCTTTATGTCGAGAAGCACTCAGACTCTGGCAGTGGGCGATCTCCTCTCAACAGTTTCTGATAGCAACACACATCCCCGGGAAATCCAACGTCATAGCGGACAGGCTAAGCAGAGCAATTCTTATGCCTCACGAGTGGTCTCTCAATCAGTCAGTAGCGGAAAAAATTTTCCGCAGATGGGGTCAACCTTGCTGCGACCTTTTTGCAACCCCTCTCAACAGCAAGTGCAGCGACTTCTTCACTCTCTTTCCACTCCCAGGCCATTCCCCCAGAGACGCTCTAGTTCACGATTGGCCCCGGGGTCTTCTCTATGCATTCCCTCCATTTCCCTTAATTCCAAAACTGATTCAGAAAGCGACCGCTTTGGGATCCAGGATGATCCTCATTGCTCCTTACTGGCCTCGACAAATTTCGTTCCCATTCCTGCATCGTCACCTGCTGGAGCAGCCCTGGAATCTGGACCCAGTGCCAGACCTCTTGATCCATCAGTCAGGTGAGCTGCACCAATCCCTTCGCTCTCTCAACCTCACAGCTTGGTTGCTCCACTTCCAACCTTAGCCAGGCTTCCACATATTTCTCAGTCAGTGCGTGAAATCATAATTTCTTTGCATAAATCTTCTACCAGGAAGACTTATGCTAGTAAGTGGAAACTTTTTCCCTCTGGGCAGAGGCCAGGAATATAGACCCCTTTACAGCCCCTGTCCATAATGTGTTGGATTTTTTGGCGGAACTTTTTCAAGCAGGTTCCTCGTCTGCCACCATTAGGGTCCAATTGACTGCTATTGCTAATTTTCATGTTGGTCTATCAGAGTCCAGTATCATGTCCCACAAACTGTGTAAGGCCTTTCTTAAGGGGACTATTTTAGGTAGACCCCCGGTTAAAGATCCCCCTCCTCCGTGGGATTTGAACTTGATATTAGCTTCATTGATTCTCCCTCCTTTTGAACCTGTGGCTTCTTGTTCCTAAAAGTTACTGTCCTGGAAGACTCTCTTCTTAGTTGCCATCACCTCAGCCAGAAGAGTATCGGAACTTCAAGCCCTTTGTATTCGCCCTCCTTATCTTATTTTTCACAAAGATAGAGTTTCACTCAGGACTGATCCTTCCTTTTTACCCAAAATACCCTCAGAGACAAATCTCAATCAGGCTATTGATCTTCCTATCTTTTTTCCCAATTTTTCAAACAGAGCTGAACAAAAGTTACACTATTTGGATGTTCACAGGCAATTACGCTTTTATTTGGATAGGACCAAGTAGACAAGAAAATCAGATCAACTCTTCCTGTCCTATGCTGAGGGCAAGCAGGGCCTACCAGTTTCTAAGGTAACCTTGTCCAGGTGGTTGGCCTCTATTATTACCTAGATCTACCAACTTAGACATAAGGAACTCCCTACGAAACCAAAAGCTCATTCCACCAGAGCATTGGCTACGTCGGTAGCTTTTCAGGCTAGACTTCCAATGGAATCTATTTGTGCTGCAGCCACATGGGCCACTCCTCATACCTTCATTTCACATTACAAGTTTGATGTGGCCTCCAGGAGATAAGCTGATTTTGGTTCCACTGTGCTCAAGAGTCTGTTTCAATGAGCCACCCAGGGCTAAGGTGCTAGGGACGCTGTCCCATCCAGCAAGAATGAAGGCGAGATAGACAACTTAACATTAAGAAGTTATGTACCTACCATAACGTTCCATGTTAGTTGTCTTCATCTCGCCTTCTTTCTTGCGTCCCACCCTCCATCCCCCTAGCCTGGTCAGGACTGAGAGGAATCTCTTTTTGAGGCCTTCTTCCTATGGTTGACTCCTTTTTAGGTTACATCCTCCTCTGCTTGTAGCACTGTAGGTAAACCTTGTGGTGGGAATTGGTGTTTGTTCCTTGGTGTAAGCTCTACCTAACGAGATCTGGTTATCTGACGCCTAGCATTGTGGGATAAGGGGAGGCCTTGAGCCGGTAAATAGCTCTCGAGCTTTAGTAAAAGGCCGAGTCGGAGCCGAGGTTCGGCTCCGAACCCATCCAGCAAGAAAGAAGGCGAGATGAAGACAACTAACATGGAACGTTATGGTAGGTACATAACTTCTTCTTGTATTGAAATTTAATAATTGAATATGGACATTAGTAAAACGTATATTGGATTCCTGGTATTGGGGTGGGAACGGTCAAGAAACATTTAGATCTCATAAGTATATCTAAAGGAAACTTGATAATAGGCGGTGATTTTAATTGTATCACTGACACTTCTGAAACCACAGATAAGAAATCCCCACTTTTAACATCTTCAGCAAAACGTCTAAAAAGATGGATTGATGTATTAAAATTGTGGCACCTATAGTACTACAAGTAGTAACTCATTAATATTTTCTCATCAAGATTATCGATTTGGAACCCAAACCCGAGTAGACAAAATGTTTTTCATGATCTTTGCTCAAAAATCACTAATTTTTCAATAATCCCATGTTCTTTCTCATATCATAAGTCTCATCTTGAAAATTCAAATAGAATTTAGGCCATTAACATTCCCCACTAGAATTCCATCACATATTACAAAAATTAAAGAATTTAAACAATGAATTGCAACTTTTTTAGATATTAATTATAAACCAGATGTAAGCATAGTTATGGTTTGGGGTTGTTTAAAAGCTTATATATGTGGTAAAATCCGTAGCTGGTTCAAAAATAAAATTAAAGAATGGGAATCAGAACTGCAAGAATTACAAAAACAACTTTTGTCATTTAAATCTAAAAAGGAATTTAATTCACATGATAAAAAGAAGATAGAAGAACTAAATAAAATATATAATGAAATACTAACTCACAAAACCAACTAAGCCATGGAAAGATTAAAAATAAACTCTTATGGAACTTCACCAAAGCACTTGCATAATCTCGCCATGAAAATTAAAATGCAAACTGAAACTAATTCTATTGTTAACATCTTGCATGAAGGGAAAGGGAAAGTTTCTGAAATAGATGATATTTTAGATGCATTTAAAAATCACTATACAGTGCATTACAAAACTAAAAGCACTACAAAGGAACATTTAAATTTAGAAACTATTCTTCTTAACATTAGGAAGATACCTTATGAATTGGACAAACCTAATACATGCAAGGAAATTACGGAAAAGGTTAAAGAAAGCAAAACTGGTAAGGCCCCAGGGATAGATGGATTAATAGAAGAAATGTATAAACTTTTTCCTACAAGTATAAATTAATTCTTGAAATACAAACTCATGCAATAATTCCCCCCTCATGGAGATGCTCTTTAATTACCCCTATTTTAAAGGATAACAAAGACTCTAGTCTATTCTAGCTCTTATAGACCAATATCATTGTTGAATATCGATTATAAATTATTCAGGTCAATCATAGTAAACATAATAAAGGTTCAGATATCTGATGTAATCAACAATGATCAGACTGGATTCATAAATAATAGACACACACAACATAAAAAGGATATTGACATTAATTGATTACTTAGTGAAAATCAAGAAGCCTTGATAATTGGATTGGGCATAGCAAAGGCTTTTGATTCATTAAACTGGGATTATTTAATTAAAATCCTGGAAGTATTTGATTTTCCCCTCTCTTTTGTCACACTTATAAAGAAAGTCTATGAAAAACAATGTAACTTGCATTAAATTGAGACCCTTTACTTCAGAGGCAATCCAAATTACCAAAGGCACTAAGCAAGGTTTCCCCATGTCTCCCATTCTGTTTGCATTAGCTATAGAAATACTTGCAATATTAATAAGGAACAACTCCAAGATATTAGGAATAGATATATATGAACAATATAGCTCAAAGATTATGCTCTTTGCTGCTGATGATCTTCTTACTCTGCCTAACTCAAAAGAAGTTGTAGACGAGGTAGATTTATTGATAGAGAAATTTTGTAAGATCTCAGGACTTCGTTTTAGTAAATCTAAATCAAAATTACTGTTATTGAACAAAAAAAATTAGGAATACAAGTTGGTGGGAATCGCATCATTGGCGAGCAAGTAACCACTTTAAATTATCTAGGGATTGTCTTATGTGGAAATATAAATGAGATATTACATGTTGATTATAGGAAGATTATCGATATAATTAAATCACTGGTGAACAAATGGAATAATATGTTTATAAATTTGGAAAATAGATTACAACTGGTACAAATGGTATTGCTTCCTAAAATCCTATATGTAGTGCAAGCTATAAATCCTATATGTAGTGCAAGCTGTCTTGCTATTGCCTGAGAAATGTTTTCTTAAAGAAGTAACTTCAATACTATTAAAATTTCTTTGGCACCCTAAAAGAAATATAATTGTGTTTTCACATCATATTAGGCTTTGGGAACCAGGAGGACTAAACTTTCCAGACATAGAATTTTATATAGGCGCTACCTTACTCAAAACTGTAATTGACTGGATAAACCCTAAATATACATCTAACTGGAAATTACACACAACTATAAAAATAATTGAAAACAACTTGTCAAAAATACATTATAAACAGACAACTTATGGTATTCACTTAAGTTTACAGTATAATAGAACAAAACTTGTTAAACTAAATCTAGTTAATTACCTTTTTGACAGTTTTAGAAAATTTGTTAATATGAATATAGACTTAAAAACTTGGTTCATAAATTTAATCCCTTTCAGTATTACTAAGAACTTCCCAGACAGAATGTATAGAGATATTCTTATTTTTTGAGAACATAACTTAATATGTTGGCTGTAATGCATGGAAAATCAACAAGTCCTAGATGCACAAAAATTGTCATCAAATTTTAAGTTAATCTCACATGACTGGTTATTATTGCAAATGTTTTGACATACTCCAAGGATCTATGTAGATTAATAATTAACTCTTCCTATAAAAATCCTCCAAAATTCATAAGTGGATTGTTTGGAATTATTTGCAGTAATGCAACTATGAAAAATGAAACTTCATACATATATAATATAATAAAAAATAAATCAGCCCCTAAAAAAAACTTATTGGCAATTTATTACTAAAGGAATATCAATACCTCTATCTTCAGAGAATAAATCTAGCATTTGTGTCTTTCGGCTTTTCCCGGTTAGGGGTCGCCACAGCGGAACTCCAGTCCGCTAATGATTGGTAGTTGATTTTTATGTGCCGAGTTACCAGCCCTAATGCACAACCTTCAACGAAGGTACGCCCATTCATGCATGTCTCCACGCAGAAGATGCTCTAGCTGACAATCGAACCGGACAGCATCTTACTGTGAGGCGACAACGCTACCGCAGCACCACCATCGAGAATAAATCTAGCATATTGTCAGTTAAATTAACATCATATTCTCAGTATTGGCGAATATTTATTTGGAAATTTCTGCATAGATCCTTTTTAACCCCTGAAAAATTTTCAAAAAACAATAATTCTAGTAAAGGGTTATGCTGGAGATGTCAACGAGTCTCTGAACCGGATTGTTCTCATATTTTTTATGACTGTATGCAGATAAAAACTTTTTGGAATGTTAATTTCTTACAAGCAATTTTCACAGACACATTTGTTATGACTAAAACTTTGATTTTATTGAATATAAATGAAGGTCCTCCCATGAGTAAAACAAATTTATATCAACTGTGGGCAAATACTCACAATAGCTAGAAAATGTTTAACCAGGAAATGGAATTCTGACACATCACCTACCATGGAGGACTTTCTATGTCTATTGAAGAAGACAGCATCAATGGAAATAAAAGTCAAAGAACTAAGAATATATTCCCTAAGCCATTAGTTAATCCATGGAAGAAAGTTCTGTCATTGATTGACACTTTACAATCATTCTCAGTCACCTTATAATACCATATTTATTTGTTTTGACTTATCACTTGTTTATATCAAATACTATCTAAAGTCTACTTATGTCAAGCTAAATGTAAATATTGTAAATAGTTAATTATTCAGTTTATTTAATTGTAATTAAATTTTTTGTGTTTTATTTCAAAATAAAAAATATTTGATTAAAAAAGTAAATAAAACTTTCCCAGGCTACAAGCCCCTTTTCTTTTACACATATGCTCCACCAACAAACTTCCATATCAGCTTCTTTGAACACACAGCTAATGTAAAACAAATGGCCTTGCGCAGTGTTTGTATTAAATCTTGTATGGTTTTGAAGCATTGTACTTTTATATGTTTCATTGCTGTTTTTCTTGGAACTGGTGTGTTGATAGTTTCCTTAAGTTAGACTTGCTGTTGCTTCAAATCGGTTATTTCTAGTCAGTCAGACATAGACTTGTTTGAAATCTGTTATCCCTAGACAGTCAGAATTCTTGTGTTTTTGTAGCATTTGTGCATTATGAATAATAGTACCTTTAAAAACATAGCTGCGGTGGTGGTGCTGCGTTAGCGTTGTCACCTCACAGTTAGACGTTGCCCGTTCGATACTCAGTTACAGCGTCTTCTGTGTGGCGATATGCGTAAATGGGCGTTCCTTCGTTGAAGGTTGTGCATTAGGCCCGCCAAGCCAGCACATAAAAATCTACTGCCAATCATTAGCGGACCGGAGTTCCGCTGAGGCGACACCGGGAAAAGTTGAAAGATACAAACAAGTACCTTTAAAAACATGCAAATGCGTACGCTAAGACCCTCCTCAAGTTGAGCGCAGCCTTTCTTTGGTTTTGATAAAGCATATTTCACTGTATATCAAAATGTTCAAGTCCTTTATTCATTCTGTAATTGGTAACTGGAAAAAGATGTTCTTGGTGTTTCATTGTTGCAGTCATTACATTTGGGTAATCCTGCTGGCAGGTTGCCCTCAGCTGGCCTGAATTCCAAAGTCTTGGGTCCTGCGTCGGCTGCTGTCGCCCCTTCCCTGACATCAGGTCGTCAGAGGTATAAAAGAAGCAGCCAATGCCATTTTCTTCAGTCTTTCTTGCCGCGTGGTGCCCGAAGCAGGAGCAGTTCGCGAGTGCCGGTCGGCCGACTCCTGAGATTTTCGTATTTGAGTTTCAGATCTGAAGTCTTCAATAAAGCTAAGTACCCCATTGGGGAAACTTTTTTCTTGCTCCACACCGATGTCAGAAAAAGTTAATAACTGTATTTCTTGTGGGAAGCAAATACCTCATAAGGATTTTCATTCTTACTGTATTCCTTGCCTAGGCCCTGATCACAACGTTTCTGGTTGTCGGTTTTGTGCTAGATTTAACCAATGCACTACTAAGCGTCGGTATGATATTGCTTTAAACTTTTTTGGACGTTGATTTAATTACCCTGAAATGTCTGATAGCCATCTGACTACCAGAGTTCACAAAAAAACGCAAAGAAAAGGATAGAGAAAAACAACCGAGGCCCAAAACTGACGTTGGAGCTTCTCCTAAGCCAGTCACCGGTTCGCCGGTTCTCAGTGAGGCGCTTTCGCAGCCCCTGATGCCCGCTACTTTAGAGTCGCAGGCCGCTACCGACTCCCACGTGGAGTCGGCCATGCCACTGGATACTCAAGGTATTAGAGCCCCGGACGCTAGTCCCTCAGATGGTCCGGATCCACTGAGCAGGTACCAGCTTCTGAGGGTGTATTTAGACCTAAACATCTTTACATTAAAACGACTTCAGCTTGAAAGGCAAAGACTAAAGAACCTTCTAAAGCAAGGAGACAAACTCAAGAGCCACGTGGACAGTCCTCTATGCCCAAAGACCAGATGCTCAAAATGGCCGAAGACTTGATTACCTTGATCAGGGGTTCCCATCCCTCTCCTGATAAGAGGCCTAGGCAAGACACTGGCTATGGATCTTCACTTCAGGTTTCTATTTCTTCTGATTCCTTTTCTGAACATGAATATTCTCTTCCCCCCTATGAGGATTCTGATGCTGAAGAATCTATACCTTCAGCATCTCCTCCTGAGGACTATTCCTTTGGGGAAACTGTGCACACCATGAGGGATCATTTCCACTGGGAGAGCCAAGATTTTTCAGAATCTAAAAAGAGGCTCAGGGATTTTCTGTTACTACCTCAGCACAGGCCTCTAGCCATTCCACCTGTGTTAGACATTGTAGATGATGTGTTTTCGGAGTCTAGTCTGACCCCTGACTCCTTACCCCCAGCTCCTGTTAAGCCTGACAGATATTACAGGATTCCTGACTCTCACAAATTTCTTTTCATAAACCCTGCTGCTGACCCAGAAACTATATCACAGGGTCCAAAGGGGGTTAAGGCTTCCACTGCAAAAAACCCAACCCCCTCTGACAGAGATTCAAGGGCACTGGATAGATGGGGAAAAAAGGTTTACACCTCTGCAACTTTGGCAATAAGGGCCTTAAACTGCCAATTTCATATGCTTAAGTATCAGCAACATGTCATGGGATTGCTTAAACAGAAAATGTTAAATTCTGAATGTGCAGAAAACAAGGAAATGCAGGATTTATTGTATGCAGTAGAACAAGTTGGAAAACATACTTTGCAATGTGGTTTTGATTTTTTTAGAGGCCTCCTGCAGGGCCACAGTTACGGGTTCTGTAATTAGGAGGCATGCTTGGTTAAAGGAACAAAATCTGCCTGATCATGTTAAAGTTAAATTACTAGATGCACCTTTACAGCATGATACTTTGGTGTTAAGGCAGAAGAGGTGTTAAAGAAAATGGAGGACAAAACTGAATCTATGCAAACTGTCAAAGATTTATTTACAGGTACAGCCACCCAGGTTTAGTAGACACTGACCTACAAAAAATTGGTCCTTTCCTGTGTCAGACAGCCCTCAAAGGGGCAGACCCAGATGCCCTAGGGGCAGATCCCAGGCGCAAGGTACTTATAGGCCCAAGCAATGGGGTGCTTCAGCCTCCAAAGCTGGAGAAGATGGATCACAAACATACAGAAAACAGTCCCAATGACTTCCCCCTGCCGGCACCAAGCACTTGTCTTCTGGCAGCACCCTTAGGGGGAAAATTAGCACTTTTTGCTCAAAATTGGCACATCATAACCCAGGACAAGTGGGTTCTAAACATAGTGTCACAGGGCTACAAGTTCCACTTCCATACTCTACCAAAGGCAAACGGCTGGCCAGATCTGCCAAAAAATCAATGGGCAGAGGCACAAAAACAAATCTCATCCTCATGTACATGGGGGCCATTCAACAAGTACCAGAGCAAGAGCAGGGACAAGGATTTTACTCGACTGTTCTTGGTACCCAGAAAGGACAAGGCCTGGAGGCCGATACTGGACCTATCTATTTTGAACACTTTTCTGGATATTCCAAAATTCAAAATGTTGACTTTGCTGTGCAAGAATGCTTGGCTTGTGACTTTAGACCTAAAAGAGGCATACCTGCATGTTCCGATCAGACAATCATGCAGAAGATACCCAAGATTCAAGGCTGGTTCAATGCATTACCAATTCTCTGCACTGCCCTTTGGCTTATCTACTGCGCCCAGGGTCTTTACAAAGTGCCTGGCACCAGTAATTGCATTCTGCAGACAGAGGAATACAAATATATCCTTACTTGGACGACTGTCTCATTCAAGCAGAGAACAAGGACATTCTTCTTTAACATCTGGCGTTTGTGAAAAGACTTCTAACATGCCTAGGGTACACAGTCAACAAAAAGAAATCAAAACTAGTACCCTCACAAGAGATAATATTCCTGGGTACAAGCTTGAATACAACTGCCCAGACGGCTTATCTCACGCCAGACAAACAAAGGCAACTGACTACCTATTTCAAAATGTTGGCAACAAAGGCCCAGTTATCTGCAAGAAAAATTCCTTTGGGCTTCATGGCATCCTGCATCCTACTAATTCCATATGCAAGACTGTATATGGGGAAACATCAGTGGTACCTAAAAAGTGTTTGGACTCAACATTGCCACAGCCTGGAAACAATCATTACTCTCATTCCCTGCCTGCAACAGGAGTCTCGATGGTGGGCAAAGGCTTGTCAGCAGAACAAGGGACAGCCATTCACATTACCTCCACCCAGGCAGACACTAACAACAGATGCATCAGACTATGCCTGTGGAGCCAACATGGCAGGAAGATGCATTCAGGGCACATGGTCCTCAAACCAAATGCATCTACATATCAGTCAAAAAGAGATGTTAGCTGTTCAAAATGCCCTGACAGCCTTCAAGGACCTACTGCATCCGGGACAACTACTGATAAAGACAGACAACACCATGGTCATGTGGTATATAAACAAGCAGGGGGTCACACATTCTTACCACCTTTGCAGACTAACCATGACCTTGTGGGACACAGCTTTGACTTACCAAGTACATCTGCAGGCACAATTCCTGCCAGGAAAGGAAAATACTCTGGCAGACGAACTAAGCAGAAATCTCATGGATCCCCATGAGTGGAAGCTGGATCCACAAGTCTTCAGCATGATAACAAGGAAATGGGGATGCCCGGACATAGATCTATTTGCCTCCCCTCTCAATTACCAACTAAAAAGATTCTGCACAAGGACTTATCACAGACAAGCATGGAAAGTGGGCAACCTATCTTTCAGCTGGAAAAACCTATCAGTATATGCCTTTCCGCCACTTCCTCTTCTCCCCAAGATGCTCCTAAAGGTCAGACAGGAGAAGCCAAAGATGATACTGATTGCCCCAGACTGGCCACGCCAGTACTGGTATCCAATACTAAGAAACTTATCTCTATACCCAGCTTGGACCTTAACTCATATACCTCGACTACTGTTCCAGCAAGACAATCAGATCCTGCACAGCCAACTCAGGACATTAAACTTGGCAGCATGGCGAATAATGTAGTCACACAAAAAACACCTCTCAGTAATGCTGTGATGGATGTCATTCTGGAAGCCAGAAGGCCTAGTACTAGAAAGTCTTATGCTGGAAAATGGAAGAGATTATGTGCCTGGAACCAGGCACAAGGAACTGATGCAGTGTTACCAAATATTCCTCAGATTTTGCAATACTTAAATGAGATGCTGGACAAAGGCCTATCTTTTTCATCAATAAAAATTCATGCCTCTGCTATTTCGGCTCATTACAATAGAGCCACCACTTTTTTCTCACCCTTTATTAAGGCAGTACCTCAGAGGAGCCAAAAATTTAAGGCCCCCAAGGAGACTACTAATACCTGCATGGGACCTCAACTATGTCTTGGAAAAGCTCACCCTGCCTCCTTTTGAGCCAGCTGCTACTGCTGATATGAAGTTTTTATCTTGGAAAACAGCTCTGCTCTTAGCAATTACTTCTGCAAGACGAGTTTCAGAGCTACAGGCTCTCATGGCTGTGGAACTTTTCGTCATTTTTCATCCAGACAGGGTCTCCCTGAGGACAAACCCAACATTTATGCCTAAAGTAGTTTCCAGTGTGGCTCTTAACCAAGCCATCCATCTGCCAACCTTTTACCCAAATCCACAGAACAAGGGGGAGAGAATTCTGCATTCTTTGGATGTACACAGCTTAGATTCTACTTGGACAGAACCAAAGCTTTCAGGAAGACAGAGCAATTACTAGTGGCATGTGCTGCAGGATCACAAGGAAAGCCTATCTCAAAGCAGACTATATCTAAGTGGTTAGGCCACTGCATTCGTTTCTGCTACTTACACCATGGCAAGCCAGTGCCTAAGGGCATTAGGCCTCATTCCACCAGAGTTGCAGCCACCTCAGCAGCCTTTCTCAGGGGAGTTCTTAACCACAGACATTTTAGAGGTGGCTACTTGGAGTTCAGTGCACACCTTTACGAAGCATTATCATCTGCCACTCTACTCTAAATCCAGGGCAGGCTTTGCCACAGCAGTTCTGCAGGGCCTCATAGCCGCTCCTACTGCTGTCTAGTTCCAGCCTCCCAACCATAGCTTTGGGAATCTACCCAAATGTAATGACTGCTACAGTGAAACATGAAGAACATAGTACAGTTGTGTACACTTACCATAAATGTAGATGTTCGAGTGTATTCACTGTTGCAGTCTAGGTTACCCACCCACCTTCCCCCTTTTTTCTTTTGGATCTTATCTTTCCTTCTCTGATTTATACTACCTATGTGGTGTATTTGCTTATAGATGAAGGTAAAATTTATATTGGTGTATTTCTGAATATGTATATATAAAATTTGGCTACCCTTTTTGGGGGCACCTGACATCTGGGGCAAGAAAAACTGAAGAAAATGGCATTGGCTGCTTCTTTTATACCCCTGACGACCTGACGTCAGGGAAGGGGCGACAGCAGCCGATGCAGGACCCAAGACTTTGGAATTCAGGCCGGCTGAGGGCACCCTGCCAGCAGGATTACCCCAATGTAATGACTGCAACAGTGAATACACTCCAACATCTACATTTATGGTAAGTGTACACAACTGTACTTTACTTGTGCTCAGGTTAAAGTAGGATTGAGCTCATGTTAGACGAGACAAAAGAAAATAGAAAGTTGAGAAAATGACAAATGCAAAATAGGAGTAAAGTGGATCAATCAGACAAGGACAGAACTCTACTTCTCTCCAGGTCCTAAGAGATCTTCAGATACAGTTTGACTTGTCTCTTCTATATTAGATGTGGCAATAAGAAACATTTTTTACTCTTGTCTGGGTCCTTGCCTGCAAAGCCTTTTAGATCATTCAGGAAGTCAGTATGTATCATCTGTTAAATTTAACTATGAGAAAATGATGGAGATTTCCATCATTGTCCAGGAAAAGTTTCATCTTGCCTCAGTCATCCATGATTCTAGGGCAGCTAAACGCCATTTATTACCTAGATTTTTTTTTTGCCAGACCTTTCTAGATTTATTCCACAGCATCATTTTGATGTCGTTCCCAGTGAGACTGGAATTTTGCTCCAACTCTCCAGTATTGATGACAGCAGAGATGTAATCTATCTCAAGGTTACAGGCCTCAGGGCTGGCACTTTCATGTCACTAGCTTTGAGTGTTTCATTGCTAGGTGCTTCTTTGGCTCTGGGGCTTGATGATGAGCTACTGGATTCAGCATTTGCCTCCTGAAAACCATTGCTGAATTTTCTGAGGTCAGCCTTCTAGCCTTGGGGGTTAACATTCCTGATGTGGGGCCCATGATAAGCTGGTGTCTTAGGTTAATCCCCACCAAAGAATGACCAATCAGGGTTGGGTCCCAGGTTGACATTGACATCTGCATCAACCACTCATGATGATGTAGGTTAGGTTGTAATGTTCATGGTGCTTAAACAGTAGATCTGTGGTAGTTGACTTCATTTGATCTTCAACATGTGGATTATGGAGCCGTATCGGATCCGACATGGCCGCATATCCAGCATATGGTCTGAGCTCCAAGCTCCTCCCCTTACCCATAATGCCCCCTCTCTCCTTCCTCCCTTCAGATCTCTTTTGCTGCTGGAAAAGCAAGCATTGTGGTCCAAGTTCTTGACTAGTTGGGTTTTGAGAGTGCATTTTTGTGCTTTTGGCTTCTCTCTTTAACTTTCTTCTTAGCTTTACTTTCTATCCTCCCCGCACAGTCATCTGAAATTAAAAAAAAAAATTATTTTCTCGCTTTCCATCTATTCTATTCTTTCTTTACTGCGAGTGTATGTGTGTTCTGGGTCCATTTAGGGACATGGCTGAAACACCTAAAACTAGGTTTCAGAAAGTGCACAGTGTGTGGCCATAAGGTCTCCCCGGCTGATGGTCACACACTGTACATGGTATGTTTGGGGGCAGCCCACCTACTACAAACCTCCTGTCTTATCTGTGCTGGGTTTAATCCCAGGGCACTGAAGGACAGGATGGATAAATTTATTCTCAAGGGCCTGCTTCCCTCCTTGGGAACTGTAGCCCTTACGCCTCCCCACTTCAGGTGCAGCAGCAGCTTCTACCTCTTCCCTGGTTTCTGGGACTCAAATGCCAAGAGGTCCAGGGAAGGGGAGAAGTCTAAGGACAGGCCGAGGAAGTGGTCTCCCGAGGCTGTCCCACCGCCGAAGGTTAGGCCAGAAACCAGACCTGGTTCTCCCCGGCTCCATTCTCCCTGGTTCTCCCCAGAGCCAGAAGAATCCTGGATCCGGTCGCCTGTATGGGCTTTCCTTCACTGGTGCTCCAGACAGTCAGTGGCTTCATTCTCCTGCTCCACCCGGAGCCTCAGTGAAGCAGAGATGGATAAGATGATGCGGAGGTTTATCTGCACTCAAATTCAGATGGAGGTCTTGGCAGCCCTCTCTCATGCTGTAGAGGGGAGCTTCGCAGCCTTTCTTTACTTCGATCACGCCTTCTCCAATCCGGCCTTCGGGTTCGGAGCCTTTGGGACCTTGTACCTCGACATCGGCCATGGCCTTGAGTGTGTTGGATCCGAGGGGGTGCTGTCAGCTCAGAGTGTGTTGGAGCACAGTATTCCCTTCAATATCTTGGCTCTTGGAGTTTCCGCTCTGGCTCCCCTGTTGGGTCAGAGGGGAACAGCTCCTGCTGGCACTTCTCAGGATGTCCGTTCTCCTTCAGCCTTTGATGTCGTGGAGAGGGTTCTCTCTATGTCGTCGAGACCCTTCACCATCTCGTCCTCATACTCCGCCCTGACTCCCTCTGTTTTGGGTACAGTCCCGACCATCTTACCATCTCAGCTACAGCCTGTGCCTGTTTTGACTTAGGAAGCCCCTTTAGGGGAGGAGCAAGACGTTTGCGAGTCCTCCCCAGAGATTCCCACTGAGGATATCCCTCTCAAACGGATGTGTAAAAGGAGGCACTTGGACTCCCCACCAGAGTCCCTCACCGAAAACACTGATTTCAGAAAGGGGAAGGTTCCCCCCGATCACCCCCCTAAGGATGTCTCCTTTGGAGACACCATGGAAGTCCTACGCCAGAGGGGGGGGGGGTCTGCCTAAAAACCAACCTCTGACGAGTCAAGTGTCCCTAGAGGCATTCAACACAGACACATCTATTTCCTGGGTGTCTCCTCCCGCGGATCCCTTAGTGGACCTAATAAAATTCTCAGGCATGGAAGGAACCGGATATGGTGGAGCCTATCCCTAAACACCCTGATAAAGTCGTTAGCCCCCCTTCAGACAGGACATGTTGGAACAAAGGGTCCTCAGTTGATGCTATGGTGCTGTCAGCTGCCCCCAAGAAGAGAGCTCTTCGGTCCATCGTCCTGCCAAGAGTCAAGGGCGTTGGATCGATTCGGGAAGCAGGTCTACACTTCAGCCACCTCAGTAAGAGTGTTGGATTACATGGCACATGTGATTCGGCTGCAGCAAAACATAATGAAGGACATCACTGAATCGACCCCAGAGTCCATGTCGGCGGGAAACGAGAAGACCTTTTCTGCTCATGTGGCCACACTGAAATTATTTGCTAACACCTCCATGCATCTCCTCTCCCATGTTACTGAGGGAGCCTCTAGGGCAGCCAGCACAGGAGTTGCTATCAGGCGAGACGCCTGGCTCTGGTTACGTCAGTTCAAGGAACCCTTCAAGGTGTCGTTTACCAGTGCCCTGTACAACGGTTCCTCCCTTTTTGGGAAGTCGGTACATGAGATTTTGGTCTGGAGAGAGAAGGATCGGAAGACTCAGGACTAACCATCTCCCAGAGGCATTGGGGGTTTTGATAGATGCCACCTCAGAAGTAGATGGGGTCCAACAAGATACAGGTCTCGAGAACCGTTCTCGGACAGACCCGCATAGCAGCCCTGAAGGGTTGCTCTGGACGCAGTCGGGGGTCGGTTATTGCTACATCCAGCAGAATGGGAGTCCATAACAACAAATCGCTGTGTGTTGCAGATCATATCCAGAGGCTATTCAATCCGCTCCTCAAACCACCCAATCCACCCGAGCAAAGGGAGGAAGCAGCACTAGAAATAAAAAAGCTGCTAGTAAAGCGAGTCATCCAACCTGTCCCCCTTGACCAATCCAGATCAGGCATTTATTCCAGGTTCTTTTTAGTGCCAAAGAAAATGGGGGACCCAAGACCCATTTTGGAGCTATCCACCTTAAACCCGTCGGTGGCCAAGGTGAAATTCTGGATGGTCACACTTGAGTCCATCCTGTCCTACCTGCAGGCTAACGACTGGATGTGCTTGATCGACCTCCAGGATGCATACTACCATATCAAGATGGACAGGTGCTGTCACAGGTTTCTCCACTTCCGTCTAGGAGAAGACAGTTCAGAGCCCTTCCCTTTGGTCTCACCACAGCCCCCAGGGTGTTCACCAAGGGGATGGCAGTAGTGTAGCAGCTCACCTGAGGCTTCAGGTCTTTCCTTACCTGGATAAATGGCTCTTCGCTACCCCTTCCGAGCATCAACTTTGCCAAGCCAGGGATTACTTTTTTTTTCTAGCACAAAGTCTGGGCATCACCATCAATCCCAACAAATCGTTGATGGCCCCTGATCATGTCTTAAATTTCAATGGGGCTCGTTTGGACACTGTCCGGATGAAAGATTTCCTCACCCCAGACAGGATACACAACCTGAAACTACACATTCTGTACGTCATTCAAGCCCAATCTCTGACAGCAGAGACAGTACTGAGGGCATTTGGGTCTGTTTTGGCCACGATCAACCTGCTAGCCTTCACATGCAGATTCTTCAGTGGATTCTTGATGTTCAGTGGTCTCTCTTAGCTCTGTCATTGTCTCACCCAGTACGAATCTCCGGGTGTGCAGGGACTCTTCGGTGGTGGATTCATTCCCCGGACCTTGTCAGGGGCCTCCCTTTCTCCCGTCCTTTCCCAAGACCACGGTGACCATGGACGCCTCCCAGCTGGGGAAGCGGGGGGGGGGCATTGCTCGGGAAGGACTGTTCAAGGCACACGTGTTCCCCATCCAAGACCAGTTTGCATATCAGTGTCCTGGAAATTAAGGCGGTGGTTCTGGCGTTGCAGGCCCTTCATGCCCATCTTCCTCTAGGGATGATTGCTATCCAGACTGACTATATCGATGGTCTGGTACATCAGCAAAAGGGGGAGAACCAGATCTTACCCCATTTGTCGCGAAGCCATGAGAGTGTGGGAATGGACAATCTCCACTCTTCTGGTGGCAACGCACATTCCAGGATGGTCCAACATTCTAGTGGACAAGGCTCAGCAGATCTGTCCTGATGCAGTATGAGTGGTCTCTGAATCCTTCAGTGGCAGAGCAGATCTTTCTAAAGTGGGGTCATCCTTTGTATGCTCTATTTGCATCTCCTTCCAACGTGAAATGCAGTGAGTTTTTCACTTTGAACCCCCCTCAGGGGGAAGCCCCCAGAGATGCACTGATTCATGTTTGGCCTCCCGGTTGTCTTTATGCCTATCCTCCTTTGCCCTTGATATCAAAGTTTCTTCATAAAGCTTGCATGCTGGGGAGCTTTGTGGTCCTCATCACCCCATTCTGGCCTCGCCAAGTCTACTTTCCCTCTCTATGGTCTCATCTAGTGGTTCCACCATGAACATTGGTTCCAGTTCAGGATCTAATTTCTCATCCGTCAGGGATTCCTCACCCAAACCTGGACAAGTCTGAAGCTCACAGCTTTGCTGCCCCAGTTCCCATGATTATTAAGGCTCCTGGTTTATCTTCCCCATTAAAACCATTTTGGTGGCGGCTCACAAATCTTCCACCAGAAGGGTATACCGTAGCAAGTGGAAATTTTCTGTATGGGCCTTGAAGCATGCATTGGATCCCTTTACTGCTCCAGTGTCTGCGGTATTGGATTTTTTGGCGGGGATTTTTCAGCAAGGAGCCAATTCCTCCACTGTCGTCCAACTGGCCGCAATTTCCAATTTTCCTGTGGGGGAAAACATGAGTTCATTGGCCTCTTCTAAACTTTGCAAGACCTTCCTTAACGGTATCTTTCATCTGAGACCCCTGGTGAAGGATCCTATGCCTCCAAGGGACCTTACATTAGTGCTTCAGGCTTTAGTGTCGCCCCCTTTTGAACCTGCAGCTACAGTAGATTTGCAATATCTATCTTGGAAGACTGCCTTTTTAGTTGCCATTATTTCTGCTAGGAGAGTTTCAGAACTTCAAGCACTATCGATCAAGGATCATTATATGATTTTTCATAAGGATAGAGTGTCATTGCATACTAACCCATCTTTTCTTCCCAAGGTAGTGTCAGATGCCAGTATTAATCAGGCTATCAATCTTCCAGACTTTTTTTCCAAATTTTCAAGATAAGGGAGAATATAAATTACATTTGCTGGATGTGCATAGACAAATTACGGTTGTACTTGCACAGGACAAAAGCTTTTCGTAAATTTGACCAGCTGTTCATTTCTTACTCAAAACCCTTTTTAGGGAAACCAATCTCCAAGGTTACGATTGCCCATTGGATTTCCCAGTGCGTTATTCGGGTGTAATCTGTCAGGGGAGCTTCCCCGCCAGGTCAGGTAAAAGCACATTCTACCAGATCTATAGCTACTTCAGCAGCTTTTTGGTCCAGGGTGTCGCTGGATAATATCTGATGCTCTTCGTGTTTTACTGTTGTAGTCATCACACTTTGGTTATTTGCCTGCAGGTAGCCCTTAGTCAGCTCGAATACCAGTGTCTTGGGATTTCTGCGTCGGTTGCTGTCGCCTCTTCCATGACGTCAGGGGTATAAAACATGCAGCCGACGCCATTGCATCAGCTTTTCCTGCCATGCGGGAGCTCGAAGCAGAAGCAGTTCGCAAGTGCCGGTCGGCCGCTACCTGAAATTTTCATTTTTCGAGTTTCAAACCTGAAGTCTTCTAAAGCTAAGTACCCCATTGGGGACCCTTTTTTCTTGCTCTAACCGATGTCAGAAAAAGTTAACAATTGTCTTGCCTGTGGAAAGCAAATACCTCACAGAGATTTTCATTCTTACTGCATCACCTGTTTAGGCCCAGACCATTACGCCCCTCTCTGTCAGTTTTGTGCCTTGTTCAATGCCCGAACTGTTCATTGTTGGGCTATTTTTGTCTCTAAATTCTTTCACACTCGTTCTCCGTATTCCGAAATGGCTTTGATAAGCCATCCGCCTACCGATCTTCCGGAAAAATGCAAGGATAAAGATGGAGACAGATCGCATAGGTCCAAAACTGCCACAGACGCTTCAGTTAAGCTAATCGTCAGTCCGCCGGTACTCAGTGAGGCACTTTTGCAGCCCCTGTTACCCGACTCTACAGATTCAAAGGCCTCTACTGAGACACATTAGGAGTCTGGTATGCCGCAAGATGCTTCTTCAACTATGGAACCTGAGGATGTCTCTACCTTGGATGGGTCTGGAGCAGCTTTGCAGGCACTGGCTTCTGAGGGTGTATTCAGGCCTTCCGATGTTCGTATCAAACCGACTACTTCATTAATGACTAAAACTACCGAATTTCTCAGGACCAGAGTTCACACTACGCTTAGGAAACAGACGACCAAAGTGCATTCTCAAGCTCCCATGCCACAGAAACAAATGTGTAGAATGGCTGAAGACCTTATTACTTTAATTAGGGGAAGCCAGCTCCCCCCCCCCCCAAAAGACAAATAATTGATTTTCCTTCTGATTCTACAGACCATGAGTTCAATGACTCTGACCCCTGTGATTACTAGGACATACCCTTATCTAGCTATGAGGATTCAGATGCAGAGGATTCCATTCCCTCTGCCTCCCCCCCAGAGGACTTTTCTTTTGGTGAAACCTTGCATATACCCTAAGAGAGCATTTCTGCAGGGAATGCCAGGACTACCCACAGTCCAAAAAAAGACTCTGGGAATTTTTACATTTGCCTCAGCATAGGCCTCTAGCTATACCCCCTGTCCTGGATATTGTAGATGTCTTCATGGAATCCATTCTTACTCCTGATTCTTTGCCACTGGCTCTTAGAAAGCCTGACAGGTACTACAGAATACCTGACTCTCACAAATTTCTCTCTAAAAATCCCACTGCGGATCCAGAGACCATTTCCCAGGGACCTAAAGGTATTAAGGCTACTACAGCCAAAAACCCTATCCCTTCGGGCAGGGATTCTAGGGCTCTAGACAGATGGGGTAAGAAGGTATATACCTCTGTAACTCTTGCCATCAGGGCTTTAAATTGCCAGTTTCACACGTTGAAGTACCAGCAGCATATTATGGAACTAATTAAACGAAAAAAAATGTTGATTCCTGATTGTGCAGAAAATAGACTTGCAACAGTTAATGCATTCTGCAAACCAAGTTGGTAAACATACTTTGCAGTGTGTTTTTGATGCCTTAGAAGCATCTTGCAGGGCTGCTGTCACTGGGTCTGTTCTGAGAAGGCATGCTTGGCTGAAGGAACAAATCTTGCCAGACCATGTCAAAGCAAAATTACTAGATGCTCCATTAAACCAAGAATGTTTGTTTGGCTCAAAAGCAGAAGTAGTTCTTAAAAAGATGGAGGAAAAAGCAAAATCTGTACAAACTGTTAAATATTTCTTACAGGTACAGCCACCTAGATTCAGTAGGCATTGGCCTTCAAAAAGCTGGTCCTTTCCAGTCTCTCCCAGACCTCAGTCCAAACCCAGGGGCAACAGACCACAAAGACTAGAGTCTCAGGGTATGCACAGATCTAAACAATGGAGTGCTCCTTGCTCAAAAACAGGGAGTGGTAAGCCACCACCTTATGGAAAAAGTTCACAATGACTTGTCCTTCATCCTTCCCAGACATGCCCAAGTACTTGCACCCCTAGGAGGAAAACTCTCCCTGCATGCAAAAAACTGGGAGTATATTGTCCAGGACCAATGGGTCTTAAACATTGTATCCCAGGGATACAGATTCTTCTTCCACTCACTGCCAACCCCAAGCGGATTGCCATACCTTCCTCCTAATCAGTGGGCAGAGGCCCAAAAGCAAGTACTTTCTCTTCTCAGTATCAGGGCTATTCAACCTGTTCCAACAGAGCAAAGGGGACAGGATTTCTACTCCAGACTGTTCCTGGTGCCCAGAAAAGAAAACTCTTGGCACCCTATTCTGGATCTGTCGACTCTCAGCACCTTCCTGGTGGTACCACAATTCAAAATGCTTACACTTCAGCAGCTGCTTCCTATGCTAGCCAAGGACAGCTGGCTAGTCACCCTAGACTTAAAAGAAGCTTATCTGCACATCCCCATAAGGTAATCTTGCAGGAAATAGTGCATACAGCCTTTACCTGAAATGTAACTATCAGTTCTCTGCACTTCCCTTTGGCTTATCTACTGCACCCAGGGTATTCACAAAGTGCCTGGCTCCAGCCATTGCATACTGCAGACAGATAAATGTTCAAATTTACCCATACTTGGATGATTGCTTGATTCAGGCGGACAGTCAGAAATTGTTGCTTCAGCACCTGACGTTTGTAAAGAGACTCCTAACTTCTCTGGCGTATACTATCAACAAAAATAAATCACATCTGGTACTGATCTGGTAAAGATTGTATTCCTGGGAGCAAGCCTGAACACAACTTCCCCAGATGACATTCCTCACTCCAGAAAAGCAAGTTTATTTGACAAATTAATTCAAACTACTGGCCACCCAAACCCAGCTATCTGCAAGAAAAATACTGCAAGCCCTAGGGTTCATGGCCTCATTCATTCTACTAATTCCATATGCAAGACTGTATATGAGGAAACTTCAATGGCACTTAAAAAGTCTCTGGTGTCAACATTCTCAGGACCTGGAAACAGTGATTCCTTTCATTCCTTGCCTAAGGACAGAGTTCCTTTGGTGGGCAGAGGCTTGCAACCACAACAAGGGACTCCCTTTCACTCAACTCCCTGCCACCCAAACCCTGACAACAGATACATCAGACTTTGCCTGGGGAGCACACATGGCAGACAAATGCATTCAAGGCAAATGGAGCTCAGGACAAATTCACCTGCATATCAATCAAAAAGAAATGTTAGCTGTACAGAATGCACTGACAGCTTTCAAGTACCTTATCCTGCCAGGACAACTCTTGATAAAGACAGACAACATCACAGTTATGTGTTACTTAAATAAGCAGGGGGGAACTCATTCCTACCCACTCTGCAGGTTAGCCAGGGCTTTGTGGAACACAGCCTTAAGCAATCAAGTGCACTTGCAAGCTTAATTCCTGCCAGACAAAAAAAATTCACTGCCAGATGACTTGAGCAGAAATCTAATGGACCCACACGAGTGGAAACTGGAACCCAACTCATTCAAACTTCTAGTATGCAGGTGAGGGACACCAGAGGTGGACCTCTCTGCTCCCCCCCCCCCCAAAACCATCAACTGAGCAAATTTTGCACCAGAAATCCCCACAACCAAGCATGGAAAGTGGATGCCCTATCCTTTACATGGGAAACCTCTCAATCTATGCCTTTCCCCCTCTGCTCCTCCTTTCAAAAGTATTACTCAAGATCAAACAGGACAGGCCAAGGACATTCCTTATTGCACCAAACCGGCCACACCAGCACTGATACCCACTCCTATGCAGTCTGACAGCAGCACCACCCTGGCACCTAAATCCCAGCAGGAGGGACAGATTTTGCATCTTCAGCTGCAAACCCTGAACCTGGCAGCCTGGCTTATTCCCTGAATACATCACCAGCAACCATCAGCAAACAGGTGCTGGATGTTATCCTTGAGGCCATGAGGCCTAGTACTAGGAAATCCTATTCAAAAAAGTGGAAAAGATAATGTTCTTGGAGCTAGCCTCAAGGAAAGGACACAGCCATGCCCACCTTACCTCAAATCCTAGATTATCTAGCAGAGCTGCTCCACAAAGGCCTAGCCTTCTCATCGATTAAGATTCATGCCTCTCCCATCTCAGCTCATTACAATACTGAGCCCACCCCTCTTCTCTCACCCTCTGATCAAACAGTTCCTGAGAGGAGCTAACAATTTAAGACTCCCAAGGAGAGCTTCCACTCCTGCCTGGGACCTTATCTTTGTACTAGAGAAGCTCACGCTCCCCCCTTTTGAGCCTGCTGCAACAGCAGAGTTAAAATTCCTCTCTTGGAAAACAGACTTACTTCTAGCCATCACTTCAGCAAGAAGAGTGTCTGAGTTACAGGCCCTTATGGCTGTGGAACCCTTCATTATCTTCCATGCGGATAGGGTTTCCCTCAGGACTAACCCATCATTTATGCCCAAGATGGTATCCAGTGTGGCTTTAAACCACAATCCATCTATTTACCAACCTTTTTTCCTAATCCTCAGAATAAAGGGGAAAGGATCCTGCACTCCTTGGACGTGCACGTGCAGCTCCGGTTCTACCTTGGCAGGACTAAACCTTTCAGAAAATCTGATCAGCTGCTAGTCAGTTTTGCTACAGGGGCAGAGGGCAAGGACATTTCAAAGCAAACCGTTTCTAAATGGAAATGGTATTTACCTTTTACTGGAGGTGTTCCACACCATGTGACTGCTTCCTATTTTGTGGTCTCCTGACATCTGGGGCAAGAAAACTGATGTAATGGCATCGGCTGTATGTTTTATATACCCCTGATGACCTGACGTCATGGAAGAGGCGACAGCATCTGATGCAGAAATCCCAAGACTGTGGTATTCGGGCTGACTGAGGGCTACCTGCAGGCAGATAACCCAAGTGTGATGACTGCAACAGTGAATACACTCGGACATCTACATTTATGGCAAGTGTACACAACTGTAATTTCTGCAGCTATTTGGTCCTTATCTCATACCTTCATTTCTCATTATAAATTGGACATTGTATCCAGGAACAGGGCATCTTTTGGCTCCACCGTGCTCTGGAATATCCATCCTTCCATGAGGGCCTCCCAGATGTATAGTAGCTGAGGACTCTGTCCCACAGGTTGAAGATCAAATGAAGTCAACTACTTCAGATAAAGAAGTTATGTACTCACCATAACGTTCCATCTGAGTAGTTGTACTTCATTTGTCTGCAGCCATCCCCCTCTCCTTTCCCCAACCTTGTCACTATTGTCCTGGCCATATATATGGAAGATGAACATCTCAGGAATTTTGGGTTACCAGTAGTGGTAAGGTCTTGTTGGGTGGGGTGTATGTTATATATTGGGAAGCAAATTTGATCTGAAGGAAGGAAGGAGACACAGGGGGCATTGTGTAAGGGGAGGAGTTTGGAGCTCTGATCAGATGCTTGATATGTGGACATGTCGATCCGATACGATTCTATAACCCATATGGTTGAAGACAAATGAAGTACAACTACTCAGATGGAACTTTATGGTGAGTACATAACTTCTTGTTTTAGCCTTAACCAGAGACTTAGACTGCCAACTCATCTGCCATCTTCTGCAGTAGGATAGAAGAATCAGAGATTGTCTACAGTATCATGGTCTATGCTGACTTATTTGTCCTTTGACATGTCATTTCCATCATCCATCAAAAAGCAGAGGTGCAGGCGGAAAGCACATGAATTCTTCTCTTGAGTACCCCACCCAACATATGGAAGTGGACTTGGGAGTCCATTCCTCAGTTTTCCCCCAGATGACTCCAAATTTGGTGAGGTCCTAGAAATGATGAGGCTAAGCGCCAGAAGACCCATAGTCTTATAACCTCTGTTCAGCATATCCTGAAAATCTATCTTATCCCCCTCAACCGTTTTGGTTGATAGAACCAGTGACAAGATGGTGTGCTTGGTTATTTGATTGCACGAGAAAACCCTAATGTTGTGGCAACTGTCCCAGTGATGTCAGAGATTCCCTGGCTTCCTATAGACTGGACTTGCTGGATGGAGATTCTCGAGCCAGATTCTATTTTTGCTGAGCAGCCCTTAAAAAGGTTTTTACTGTACAGATTCATGCCACCCATCCCCAGATAAAGAATCTGAGGTAATGAACAGGTTTGTGAAGTGCTTTTATTCATTCTTTACATTCACCCTGAGGTTGGTAAATTGTCGCATGTTGGGTGATATGATGATCAGTCACTGCTATGTGAAAATTTGAAATTTAAAGGACAGCTGTACCCTAAAAACACTTTCCCTGCAGTATATTTGCCTCCATAGGAAATAAATTCTGAATTTTCACATATTGAAAATCATGACTCGCTGTCCCTTCTCCCTGTGACATTTCTGTCCTTAGCTTCTTCATTCCATGCCATGTTTGGGCTAAATGAAATCTCATTATACCTTCTTTAAGAATTGGTCTCCCTTGCTTTTACATCACTTTGCCTATCATGTCTGTATGTCTTTTACTAAGGAAAACAAACACTGCAAAGTACCAATAGTTCTTATTTGTTTGACACCAACTGAAGTCATAAAATAGTTCAGGCTCAAAATTCAGAACACACTTATTCTGTGCTTTTCTAGAAACTGCATTCTTTTTTCCCTGGGACCATAAACCCTGTTAAGCCTTTTGTACTGTTAAGGTGAATAAACCTGATAACCACTGAGAACAACTTCACTAGTCAGCTAAGCTTTGAAAGTTAGGAAATGACCCACTGTAGGTGGCCCTGAAACTCGCAAAATTACATTTTTTTAAAGACAATATTATGTCAGTTATTTTTCTTTTTGCAAGAATTCACATAAATGATGTAACACACAAAGAAAATCAATATGTTATCACTGCAAAACAGTTGTCACTGATATATTTTTTTTTTTTTGAGGATTCTCAAACTTGAGAGTATTTCTCACTCCCATTCTAAGCGAATAGGACTGTAATCTGGCAATACAGGGAAGGACATTACACACTCATCAGCTGTGCCCTCACAGTACATTTATAGGCAAAAAGTTGCTTTCCATGAGGGCATTCAGGGTTAGACAAGTTGGTAAAATATTGGTATTCTGCTTCTGGGTGGTCTGAATAAGGTTAAACTTCATGGCAAGGGAAAAACATCTGCATTTCTGTTCATCTCTGCCCATAGTGGTCCGTTAACCTTCAGTCTCAGAAAGCAGCTTACGTCTTCTATACTAAACCTCAATGTAAATTTCTTGCATAGTTTGTCAGATAGTGCAGCAAACACTAGCATTGATTTTTGCTGCCACACCTTGTTCTGAGGTTTACAGACTTTAGTGAGTGCATTTAATGGCAGTGTACTTTTTGGCCCATTTGTGAAAAAGGCTTCTTAGAGTACGAACCACTAGAGCAAGACACCCACGGCTCTTGGTGTGAAGTTTGACTCCACAGTGTCTGCTCTCCAAAGTACAGTGGAGTTTACATCAACTTTGGTGTTCATGTGGCCTGCAGCAGCAGAACAATAGAGGATCTGGAAATGGTTGACCTAGCAGTGATGAGTGCAAGAATGGGTGCAGGTATAGCGGCAGTCCTTGTCTTCAGCAGGGGGGTACTGCTATTTGATTTTAGTGGGGGGAGGGCAGTCTAATCCTTGAAGTTGCTTGACTGTTCCCCTCTAGCGGAAGGTGGGGAAATCTTTTCCTCTTGACTATGTGAATGGCCACCCTGCAGTCTGAGGATCAGGACAGCATTATTCTGAGTCTGTACAATCCCCTTTCTTTTCCCTTCCTGCTTCAATCTGTCCCACTTCCCAACATCCCACCCCAGGAAAAGATTATGGCAAGAAAAGATAAACCTTATAACAGATAAGAGTCATTTAAGAGATCCCATCAGACCAGAAACGATTGGGCTATTACTTCAGGGTGTTTATAGTTCCCCAAAAGACAGGCTGTCAGTCCATTACTTGATCTGAGTAGCCCAAACCATTTTATCCCATGTGATAAATTTTAAGTGGGTACAGTGCAGTCCATCCTTCCTTGCCTATCGAAAGGAGACTGGATGTGCATATTGAATCTCCAGAACACTTGTATTTACATAAAGATCACCATGGAGTCCAGGAGGTTTCTGTGCCTCCAGGTAGGACCAGACATTACCATTTCTAGAGGCTTCTGTCTGGTCTCAGTACCACCCCCAGGGTTTTCAGCAAATGCAGGATCCAGCGGCTGCAAGGTGTCATTGAAGTTCCTTACCTGAATGACTGTCTTTGGGGTTCTCACAGTTGCTCACCTTCTCTGGTTGTGTGCTGGGCATACTACAATTTACTTTCAAAGCACATAGGTCTTAGCTGATGTATCCCATGCTTTAGCATAATGAATTTATCAGTGCTTGCAAGTTTTTCTTAGCACTATGGTCCCACAGTCCATTCCATGTCTCCAGTGCGTTATTTATTTTTTAAAGGGTAAGTAACTTAATAGTCCGAATAAAATGGGGATCTGATGATGTCTTTCGCCATCGACATTTGTGTTACAGATCTGATCCAACTCTGCTACCTTCTACAGACTTCACTTCCAGGCTCGAGCTCCTCCCTTATCCATAATTCCCTGTACTAAGCACAGCTCCCTCAGATCTCATTTGCCGCCACTTGCGTCGGACGTGCTTTCCAGTGCTCAAGCAGCTAGTTACAGTTGTCCTTTCTCTTTAAGATGTGTGTTCCTTTTTTTTTTTTTTTTTTTTTGTATAATTATTGCCTTTCCACTTTTCTGCATAGTCTGTAGATGTTCTTGTGTTTCACTGTTGCAGTCATCACATTTGAGTAATCCCTGCCAGGGTAGCCCTCGGCAGGCCCGAATACCAGATGTGTAATATTTCTGCGTCAGTTGCTATCGCTTCAGGACTGGTGTCAGGCCATCGGTAGTATAAAGTAAGGGAGCTGACGCCATTACATGAGTCTTTCTTGCCATGGAGCCTGAAGCAGTAGCAGTTCACATGAGTGCTGGTCAGCCGCTACCTGAGTTTTGTCTTCCGAATTGAAGCTGAAGTCTTCTAAAGCTAAGTACCCCCGTTGGGGATCCTTTTTTCTTGCACTAACTGATGTCAGAAAAAGTTAACAATTGTCTCACCTGTGGAAAGCAAATACCACACCGAGACTTTCATTCTTAGACCCAGACCACGACATCCCCCATTGTCGCTTTTGTGCTTTGTTCAATGCCAGAACTGTACATCTTTGCGCCCTTATTGTAGCTAGATATTTTCGCTAACAGTCCTCTAATTCCAATATGCCTTTAGTAAGCCATCTAACAGCAGATCTTCCGAAAAAACGTAAGGATAAAGACCGAGACAAGACTGCACAGGTCCAAACCTACCGACGATGCTTCCGTTAAGCTAGTCATCATTTCTCTGGTCCTCAGTGAGGAGCTTTCGCAGCCCCTGATGCCTGCTTCTGTGGATTCACAGGCCATTACCGAGACCCTTTTGGAGTCTGATATGCCGCAAAACTATTCTTCGACTAAGGATCCTGCGGTTGTCTCTCCCTTGGATGGGTCCGGAGCCACTGAGCAGACACCAGCTTCCGAGGAAGTACTTCGCACTACCGATTCTCGACACAAACCAACTTCTTTCACGTCTACCATTCTTTCGAAAGCTACCGAGTTTCTAATGCCCAGGGTACGAACCACACCCAAGAAACTGACAACCCAATCTCAGGCACCTGCTTCCTTGCCTCAGTCTCAAATGCTTAAAATGGTGGAAGACCTTATCATGCTGATCCGGGGAAGCCAAGCTTCCTCTTCCAAAAGAAAAAGAGATCTGCCCCCAGTAGTTTTGTCTGAACAGCAGTCTGATGACTCTGATGCATCTAAATATGAAGACATGCAGCCCCTCTCTGCTTATGAGGATTCTGATGCAGAGGACTCCATTCCTTCAGTCTCTCCCCCTAGGAATTTTCCTTTGTGGAAACCCTTCATACCTTAAGGGAGCATTTCCTATGGGAATGTCAGGACTACCCTCCGTCTAAAAAGAGACTCAGGAATTCTTAGATTTTCCACAGCACAGACCCCCCCTGGCCATTCTCCCAGTCCTGGATGTTGTGGACAATGCTTTCCTGGAATCCAGTTTGACTGCTGACACCCTAGCTCCTGCACCCAGGAAACCTGACAGGTATTAGAGTCCCTGACTCACGCATTTCTTTTTAAAAATCCTACTGCTGACCCTGAGGTAATTTCTCAAGGGCCTAAAGGAATTAAAGCAACCTCTGCTAAGAATCCCATCCCCTCAGATAGGGATTCCTGAGCACTAGACAGATGGGGTAAAAAAGTATGCATCTCTGCTAGTGTTGCTATCAGAGCACTAAATTGCCAGTTCCAAATGTTAAAATTTCAGTAACGTACCATGGAACTCCTCAAAAAAAGTGTCTTCCTATCCTGCTTGTGCAGAATCTAGAGAGTTACAAGAGTTAATGCATTCTGCAAGTCACGTAACTAAGCACACCTTGCACTGTGGTTTTTGACGCCGTAGAAGCTTCTTGCAAGGCAGCAGTCACCAGTTCTGTCCTTAGAAGGCATGCATGGCTTAAGGAACAGCCCTTGCCAGACGATGTTAAATCTAAATTGTTGGATGCACCCTTGCACAGAGACAACTTATTTGGCAGTAAGGCAGAGGAGGTCTTAAAAAAGATGGAAGAAAAAGCTTAAATCTATGCAGACAGTTAAGGATTTCTTACAGGTCCAGCCACCCAGGTTCAGCGGGCATTGCCCCTACAAGCACTGGTCCTTTCCTGCTCCCACCAGTTCATTTCAGCCCAGACCCCATGGAAGCAGACCCTCCGAGACAGCAGCCACAGGGAATGCAGAGATCAAAACAGTGGAATTCCTTCACTTCCAAACCAGGGAGTTCTAAGCCACTCCCTCATGGTAAGAACTCACAATGACTCTCCTCCCCCACCCCCTCCCTCTGCCCACCTTCACTTACCCCTAGGATGAAAACTCTCCTCTCACACAAGCACCTGGGCCACCATTGCCAACGACCACTAGGTCCTCAGCATAGTGTCCCAGGGATACAAATTTTCTTTCCACACTCTTCCAACTCCAAAAGGGTTCCCAGATCTACCTCCAAACCAATGGGCAGAGGCACAAAAGCAAGTCCTTTCCCTGCTCTCTGTGAGGGCAATAGAGCGCGTTCCTGCAGAACAGAAAGGCCAAGGTTTCTACTCCAGACTTTTTCTGGTACCCAGAAAAAGAGGGCACCTGGGCCCCATCCTCTATCTATCCATTCTAAACACATTCCTGGTGATACCAAAATTCAAAATGTTCACCCTCCAGCAACTGCTACCCATGCTCTCCAAGGATGCTTGGCTAGCCACCCTAGACCTAAAAGAGGCCTATCTCCACATTCTTATCAGAAAATCATGCAGGAAATATCTTACATTTTAGAGCAGGATCTTTGCACTTTCAGTTCTCTGCACTTCCCTTTGGCTTATCTACTGCTCCCAGAGTTTTCACAAAATGTCTGGCTCTGGCCATTGCCTTTTGCAGACAAAGGAATATCCAAATTTACCCATACTTAGACAACTGCCTAATTCAGACAGACAGTCAGGAAAACTACTCAAGCACCTGGCCTTTGTAAAGTCCCTACTGACCTCCCTAGGGTACACTATCAACAAAACGAAATCCAAACAAGTACCCACCCAAAGGATTATATTCTTGGGAGCAAGCCTGAACATAGCATCCCAGATGGCATTCCTTACGCCAGAAAAGCAAACTTACCTGGCAGCCTACTTCTCTCAAATAGCCACCAGACCCCAGTTATCTGCAAGGAAAATCCTGCAAGCTCTAGGGTTCATGGCATCTTGCATTCTACTCATTCTTATGCCAGACTGCATATGAGGAAACTTCAGCGGTACCTAAAAAGCCTTTGGTGTCAACACTCTCAAGAACTGGAAACTCTTATACCCATGATACCTTGCCTCAGGAAAGATTTTCTTTGGTGGGCAGCAGCATGCTCCCACAACAAGGGACTACCTTTCTCACCACTCCCCGCCGCCCAGACCCTCACCACAGACGCATCAGACTATGCCTGGGGTGTGCACCTGGACAGCAGGTGCATACAGGGCCAGTGGAGCCCACAGCAGATCCATCTGCACATCAACCAAAAAGAGATGGTAGCTGTCCAGCACCCATTGACAGCTTTCAGGCCCCTTCTCTCCCCAGAGCTCTCCTGACCAAAACAGACAACACCACTGTGATGTGGTATATCAACAAACAGGTAGGGTCTCTCTCATACCCTCTATGCAGGCTGGCCATGACCCTTTGGCACACAGCCTCTGCCATGCAACTCCACTTGTTAGCACAATTCCAACCAGGTTCTCTATACTCTCTGGCAGACCACTTAAATAGAAATCTCCTAGATCCACACGAGTGGCAGTTAGACAAAAGAACCTTTACCCTAATTAAAAATACGACTCCTCCACTCCTTCAACTCCTGGACCACTAGATATACGAAACAGGAACACAATCACTGTAGGTTTGAAAAAGTTTTTTTAATTCTGGTACCTCGGCCTTCGCCTTCTCCTGGAATACATTTTACATACTCACCACCCTTTTATATCATGTCTAATTGAATTATTAGTGCACATGCCATTTACCAATTAATTTAATTACCTTCATTGTTAACACAACCATAAAACTTGCATCAAAAACACCATTTTTTTCTTTTCAGAAACAACATTTCAAACTCCACTTCCTTTAATTATTTCAAAACTTCTTTTAAATGTCAAAATTTATATAAACATTTATAACCTTAAATCCTTTAAATAATCTTAATATTTTTTAGAATAAATAAATAAATGCTTAAACAAAAAAAAAATGCTATAAATCATCACATTTATAAATATTCTAATTTTTTAATTTTTTAGTTTTTCTAAACTAATGCTATTAATACAAAATACACACTGCCTATTCTTATTGTTTTTCACTAAAATTCTTTTATGAACATTCAATATTCTCTGGATACTATGTGGAAAAGGTAAGTTTAAATTTCCATATTTAACCCATTAGGGAACATAGTTTTATAATTAATGATGAACCTAGATTCCATTTGTAACAACCTTTCACGAAATGCTGCCTCACTACTAGATGTATTAGGTTTACCCAACACACTGAATACAAAACCCTCCGGGACCCCCCCATGTACCTCACAAAAATGTTTTCCTACCTAACTTTCCATTCTTTTGTGTTTTATATCACCCAAATGTTCAAGGATCCTGAGCTTCACTTTCCTTGTTGTTTGCCCAATGTACCATTTCTGTTGCACACATCCACATCCTATGATGTATACAACCCCCGTGGAATTGCAGTCGTAGTATTCTTGGGCCCTGTATCTGAAATCATTGATTTTAATACCATCCAAACTTTTTACCCAACTACAAACCTTGCAATTTCCACATCTAAATGTTCCCTTTCTAATACTCTGTCTTGTAGTACTCTTTTTCCTAATGTTGAGAATTTCCTTTAGATTGGAATATCTGCTGTAAGAAAATATGACTTTTGATGGAAAAAAATTTTTTAATCTATCATCTTCACAAATTATGGGCCAGAATCTCATCACAGCCTCCCTTAATGTCTCTGAAAATTGTGAATATCTAGTTACAAAAAACATCTTTTCACCAGACCTATTTTCCCCCAAATCCCAAGAACTGGAACCCAAATCTTCACTTCTAACATACCAAGGCCTGCTCCTACTGTCCAATGGTTTACCCAATCCTAGCTCACATTCTACTCTATTTCTAGCCCATTTTGTGTTTGCTTGGGAATAACCCCTCCCTCTCATTTTTTCCTCAACCTTATTGAATTCACTTGAAATCATGTTTCTCTCTGAAGTGTGCATACCTATTCGTTTGAATTCACCTAATGGTAGAGACTTGAGTAGAGACTCACTATGCATGCTGGATGCATGTAAAAAATTCTCGGCTGCTGTCTTTTTTTGAAACGGTTTATATTGTATCTTATTATTTGTGCTCAAATAAAATTCCACATCTAAGTATTGAATACTTTTTCTTCCTATACAATACGTGAAATCTAGCCCCCAAGAATTTTCCTTGATCTCTGAAACGAAATTCCCAAAGTCATCTGGATTGCCCTTACACAAAAATAACAAATCATCAATGAATCTAACATATTTAACTACCTTGTTCTTCTAAAATGCTGAAGGATAAATTAAACAATTCTCAAAATGGGCCATAAACAAAATAGCATATGAGGGCGCAAACGCTGCCCCCATAGCTGTGCCCTCCTTTTGTAAAAAATGTCTCCCTTCAAATTCAAAACAATTGTGTGTCAGGCAAAACTCCAATAAACTGAGAATAAAATATGTTTTCGGACCATCGCCCAACATTTTCTCTACTGCCTTTAAACCATGATGCCTGTTAATACTGGTGTATAGGGATTTGACATCCACACTGGCCCAATAATAGTCATCTTCCCATGAGGTGTCCCTAAACATGGAGCACACTTCATTCGTATTTTTAACATGAGACTGTACTCTCTCCAAATGACTTTTCAAAAGGGAATCCAAGAATATTCCCACATTTTGCAAATAACCTCCTTTTCCTGAAACTATAGGACGCCCTGGTGGGTTCCTAAAGTCCTTGTGTATTTTGGGAATAATGAAAAATCTGGAAACCTTAGGATTTTTTACATACAATTTTCTGACATCAACAGGAGACAGGAAACCTAGCCTTTCACCCCTCTCAAGAAGTTCCAATAATTGTGAATTATATTGCTTTAAACAATTACCATACAATTCTGTATATGTATTTATATCCATCAGTAGATCCAGGGCTATGGAATTGTATTTTTCCCTTGGAAGTATCACCCAGTTCCCTCCTTTGTCTGCCTGAGTGAACACATACTGTTTATTTGCATCTTTTAACTCTGATAATGCCTTCCACTCATGCCTACTTAAATTGTATTTTTTCTTACTTCCCCGAAATTTGTTATATTCTTCTTCGACAGTTTTTAACAATGTTTTTTCAAACACATTGATTACTATATTCTTTCTGGGCGGCATGAATTCACTCTTATAAGGTACTTTGGGCACTAACAACCTTCCATATCCAGTATTAAATACAAAGCCCCCTTCATTTTCACACCCCTCATCCTGTGCATAAATGTCTACTAACTCATTTTCATGCAAAGTCATATTTAACAGAGAATTATCTACACAATCCAAATATTCCACATCACAAACATAAAAATGAATAAGTGACTGTTGGAAACTGAAAGTAGCCACAGAAACAAATAAAAACTAGCGCTTTCTTTCACTTTATTCTTATCGTGAACTTCTTCAGAAAACCAGGATGCCTCCCAACATCCTGGTTTTAAACCCGTAAAACAGGAAGTGATGTTATTCCATTAATCATCCGTCACAATAACAATATTTTATGTTTAAAACATACAACAATTAAACATACTTATTAAATCTGACACCTATGTTACATTTTAAAAATGTCATTTTAAAAAATAGATGAAATATAATCATTGCACGGTAATGTACCAAATAGCAAATATTGAAACACTATCAAATTAATATAGGGCATAAGCATAATTGATACAGAAATGCCTAACCATATACTTAAAAATGATGAATGATTCTGACATAATGATACCGAAACAATACTCAATTTTATAAGCAAATGGAAAAATATCCACAATATGACAAACTAACTAACTAACTAACTCAACCATACATGACAGTCTCTCTCCCCCCCACGCTGATACACAAGTATACACAAAAATACTCACTATAGATAACAAACACACTTAACATACCAAGTCTATGCACAATGGTGGTGTAATGTACACTCTAATGTGAAAATAGACCTGTACACAAAGATATGCACCTAAATCTACCTATTATGAAACAAAATATAGAAGACTATATATAAAAAGTCTTACAAAATCTAACTCAGACTACCGACTATGATTGTCTCTGAAAGGGATATACCTAGTCAATGAAAGGAGCAAATAGCGGAGAAAAAAGCCCCCATGACATGAAAACCACATGCGAGCACACATTATAAACAGAAATTAATAATAAAAAAATAAATAATGAAAAAATAATAAATAATAATAATAATTAGAAATAATGATAATAACAGTAAGTGAACACATACAGATGTGTATAGATGTATATATGTGTGTGTCCCCATATAAACAGTCATCGACACAAAATATAGGGATTAAAGCAAAAAGATGTCTAATTATCTATATAATAAGAAACACTTCATATTTATCGATTCGTTAAGACCAGGAAGTTCATCTGCTCCCAAACACAACTGCCATAATGACTCTTTCTGCTCCAACTTATTATTCAAATCTCCCCTTAGCAGACTTTTCTCTACTTGATCTAAAACAAAAAACTCAAATTTTTGAAATCAATACATTCTAATGAATGTCTTGCCAAAGAATTATTTTTATCTTTATTTTTTATGGCTAAAGTATGTTCGTAGATCCTACGTTTTAACATTCTTTTCGTTTTCCCTACATAATAATTGTCACAGGTCGAACACGTGGCTATATAAACCACATATTCGCTGTGACAATTATAGTATCTAGATGCCCAAAAAGTTCTGTTTACATGCTTCAGTGTCACAAAAGAGGTGTTACTAATATATCGGCACTGTCTACAATTCTGGCACGCAAAAGTTCCCTTCTTTCTACTAAATTCCCTAATGGGTACTATGTTCGTTCCATTTTCCATTTCCAAAATACTTCTTATGTTAGTTACATTTTTATATGTAAAACAAGGTTTCAAACCTATACACGACATTAATTCTCTATTACCCAATATAATACCCCAATTTCTTTCTATAATGTCTCTTATGCTCCACATTTCATTAGAAATTGGAAGGGGAAACGCAGTGTGATAGTCTTCCGTCATGTTGTTCTTTCTAGTGCTACAAATTAATATTTCTTCAATTTTATCATTCTTATTAATACTCAAAATTGGTTCGGCTACTCCATGACGTAGCCTGTTGACTTCAGTTTCTAGCCTCTTTAACAGACTGAGCCTAATCATCTGATTTAATCTGATGATCTAATTTGAATTTAAAAGAAATCAATTTTGCAACCCTTGATGTCAAAAGTCTTTATACTTGTATAGATCAAGAGTTAGGACTGGAACATCTAAGAAATTATTTGACACACCACACGGAACTAGGAAACTCAAAGATTAATACTATTTGTACATTGATGGAAATAGTTTTAGATAATAATTTCTTTGAGTTTGAAAAAACTATTTACAAACAAATTTCCGGTGTAGCGATGGGGGCAAGGGTAGCTCCGGCCTTTGCCAACATCGTTATGGCAGATTGGGAGCAAGAACATCTTAAAAAGAACCCATTTTTCAGTAAAGCTAAGTTTTATGGTAGGTATATAGATGATTTGGTTTTTGCATGGGATGGAGAACAAACAGAATTTGATACTATGGTTGAAGAACTAAATAAAACTACATGTTTTTTAACCTTTAAACATAGTGGTTATGGGAAGTCGATCAACTATTTGGATATTTGTCTTTATATCGACTCCACCAAGAATATTCTACATAGTAAGGTTTATAGAAAGCCATGTTTCACCAATCAGTACCTACATAGAGATAGTTTACATCCTACTCATATGAAAAGAAATGTCATCAAGGGGCAGATGATTAGGCTCAGTCGATTGACGTCTGAGGACAATATGTACAAGCACGAAATTTTACAGTTAAGAAAGTTATTTTTAGACAGAGGTTACAAGAAACATCTGTTAAAGAGGCTAGAAACTGAAGTCAACAGGCTACGTCATGGAGTAGCCGAACCAATTTTGAGTATTAATAAGAATGATAAAATTGAAGAAATATTAATTTGTAGCACTAGAAAGAACAACATGACGGAAGACTATCACACTGCGTTTCCCCTTCCAATTTCTAATGAAATGTGGAGCATAAGAGACATTATAGAAAGAAATTGGGGTATTATATTGGGTAATAGAGAATTAATGTCGTGTATAGGTTTGAAACCTTGTTTTACATATAAAAATGTAACTAACATAAGAAGTATTTTGGAAATGGAAAATGGAACGAACATAGTACCCATTAGGGAATTTAGTAGAAAGAAGGGAACTTTTGCGTGCCAGAATTGTAGACAGTGCCGATATATTAGTAACACCTCTTTTGTGACACTGAAGCATGTAAACAGAACTTTTTGGGCATCTAGATACTATAATTGTCACAGCGAATATGTGGTTTATATAGCCACGTGTTCGACCTGTGACAATTATTATGTAGGGAAAACGAAAAGAATGTTAAAACGTAGGATCTACGAACATACTTTAGCCATAAAAAATAAAGATAAAAATAATTCTTTGGCAAGACATTCATTAGAATGTATTGATTTCAAAAAATTTGAGTTTTTTGTTTTAGATCAAGTAGAGAAAAGTCTGCTAAGGGGAGATTTGAATAATAAGTTGGAGCAGAAAGAGTCATTATGGCAGTTGTGTTTGGGAGCAGATGAACTTCCTGGTCTTAACGAATCGATAAATATGAAGTGTTTCTTATTATATAGATAATTAGACATCTTTTTGCTTTAATCCCTATATTTTGTGTCGATGACTGTTTATATGGGGACACACACATATATACATCTATACACATCTGTATGTGTTCACTTACTGTTATTATCATTATTTCTAATTATTATTATTATTTATTATTTTTTCATTATTTATTATTTTTTATTATTAATTTCTGTCTATAATATGTGCTCGCATGTGGTTTTCATGTCATGGGGGCTTTTTTCTCCGCTATTTGCTCCTTTCATTGACTAGGTATATCCCTTTCAGAGACAATCATAGTCGGTAGTCTGAGTTAGATTTTGTAAGACTTTTTTTATATATAGTCTTCTATATTTTGTTTCATAATAGGTAGATTTAGGTGCATATCTTTGTGTACAGGTCTATTTTCACATTAGAGTGTACATTACACCACCATTGTGCATAGACTTGGTATGTTAAGTGTGTTTGTTATCTATAGTGAGTATTTTTGTGTATACTTGTGTATCAGCGTGGGGGGGAGAGAGACTGTCATGTATGGTTGAGTTAGTTAGTTAGTTAGTTTGTCATATTGTGGATATTTTTCCATTTGCTTATAAAATTGAGTATTGTTTCGGTATCATTATGTCAGAATCATTCATCATTTTTAAGTATATGGTTAGGCATTTCTGTATCAATTATGCTTATGCCCTATATTAATTTGATAGTGTTTCAATATTTGCTATTTGGTACATTACCGTGCAATGATTATATTTCATCTATTTTTTAAAATGACATTTTTAAAATGTAACATAGGTGTCTATAAGTATGTTTAATTGTTGTATGTTTTAAACATAAAATATTGTTATTGTGACGGATGATTAATGGAATAACATCACTTCCTGTTTTACGGGTTTAAAACCAGGATGTTGGGAGGCATCCTGGTTTTCTGAAGAAGTTCACGATAAGAATAAAGTGAAAGAAAGCGCTAGTTTTTATTTGTTTCTGTGGCTACTTTCAGTTTCCAACAGTCGCTTATTCATTTTTATGTTTGTGAAGTTTTTTTCGGGTTGCCGAAATCAGTTTTGGTTTGTTTTGTCAAATATTCCACATCACTGTCATTTCCCTCCATGTTATCAAAATTAAGTGTACAATCTTTGTAGGAAAAAAATTCTCTTAAATACAATTTCCTACAAAACCGGCTGATTTCTAAAACCACATCAGCCAAAGAAGGGAAACATATAGGTACAAACTTGGTACCCTTGAACAGTACTTGCTAATTACTCAGAAATGGGGCACCCAGAAGGTCGAACTCTTTGCCTTCCACACCAACCATAAGCTCAACAAGTTCTGCACCAGGGAGCATCATTGTATGGCTTAGAAAGTGGATGCCATGTCCTTCCCCTGGGTCAGTCTATCGGTCTATGCCTTTCCTCCACTACCTCTTATCCCCAGGGTACTGCTCAAAATAAGGGAGGAAAAACCAAGGACAATTCTTATTGCTCCAGTCTGGCCTTGCCTTAGCTGCGCAGCCTGTCCCCTCTGCCACCATTGCATCTCACTCAGATCCCAACCCTCCTGACCCAGAGGGAAGGAGAATTCATGCATTCCAAATTGCAGACCCTCAATTTGGCAGCTTGTCTTATTCCCTAATCACTGATCAGTCTGCCAACCTCAGTAAACCGGTTCTAGACGTTATACGTGAGGCCAGACGCCCTAGCACTAGAAAGTCTTATGCTGACAAATGGAAAAGGTTCTGCACCTGGAGTCAGGTTAAGGGAGCCGATACGGCACAGCACTCCCTCCCTCTTATCCTGGATTACTTAGCTGATCTGCTACACAGTGATCTTTCTTTTTCCCTCTATTAAAATTCATGCCTTTGCCATCTCTGCTCATTTCCCCACTGATCAGCCCCCTTTCTCACACCCTCTGATCAAACAGTTCATAAGAGGGGCTAGCAACTTGAGGCTACCCAGAAGAGCACCTACCTCAGCTTGGGACATTAACTCTGTGTTGGAAAAGCTCGCCCTGCCCCCCTACGAACCAGCATCTTCAGCGGAGTTAAAATTTCTCTCCTGGAAGACAGCTTTTCTTCTGGCCCATCACATCAGCCAGAAGGGTCTCTGAGCTACAAGCACTCATGGCTGTGGAGCCCTTCATAATCTTCCTTGCGGACAGGGTTTCCCTCAGGACTAACCCATCCTTTATGCCCAAAGTGGTGTCCAGTGTGGCTCTCAACCAGTCAGTTATTTACCCACCTTTTTCCCTAACCCACAGAATAAGGGGGAAAGGATCCTGCACTCTCTAGTTGTTCACAGATGGATTAGATTCTATCTAGACTGGACTAAATCATTCAGAAAGTCTGATCAGTTGCTGGTTAGCTTTGCTGCAGGGGCAAAGGGCAAAGCCATCTCCAAACAATTTCCAAATGGATAGCACACTGCATCCATTTCTGTTACAAGCAACACAGAAAGCCTTCCCCTAAGGGGGTCAGGACTCACTCCACCAGAGCAGCCTCCACCTCTGCAGCTTTCCTCAGAGGAGTCCCCGCCAAGGACATCCTGGAGACTGCCACCTGGACATCGGTTCACACTTTCACCAAACATTACCACCTGCCTATCTCCAAATCCAGGGCAGGCTTTTGCCACTGCAGTCTTGCAGGGCATCCTAGCCAGCTCCTAGTCTCCTTGACTGCCTCCACCTTTTTCCTAAGCTTTGAGAATCAATCCAAATGTGATGACTGCAACAGTGAAACACAAAGAACATAGTACAGTTGTGTACACTTACCATAAATGTAGATGTTCAAGTGTATTCACTGTTGCAGTCCTGATTTCCCTTCTTCCATCCCCCTCTTCTTTCTTCTCTCTCCTTACAAGGAACATTTTGGTATTTACTTACTGGTGAGGTTCTTCTACCACAACCTGGCTCCCACGTGGGGGCTCCTGACAGGGCAAGAAAAACTGATGTAATGGCATTGTCTGCCTTACTTTATACTACTGACGACCTGACTTCAGTCCTGAAGCAACAGCAACCGACGCAGAAATATTAAGCCTCTGGTATTCAGGCCGGCAGAAGGCTACCCTGGCAGGGATAACCCAAATGTGATGACTGCAACAGTGAATGCACTCGAATATCTACATTTATGGGAAGTGTACACAACTGTACTTTTTTTGAGGAGGAGTTATTCCTATTGAGCTGTTTAGGTTCTTTATGGTTATTACTATTTTTTATAGTCTTAATAGTGTTGTAGAGCTTATAAGTATAGTGTTCTTAGTGGTTAGAGTTATCTTAACGATATTAGCGTATTAGGATTTATAGTGTTCTTTTTGTTGCTGTGCTTGTTTTTTTGGTACAAATTTACTTATGGATAAGTCTGCTGGATTTTAAGAGGTGCACTTTTTTGGTACAAATTTACTTATGGATAAGCCTGCTGGATTTAAGAAGTGTACGGAGTGTGGTCATAAATTTCCACACTCTGATTTACATGTCTACTGTCTGGGTACAGCATAATTAACAGTCGCAGTGTGCAATTTGTGAGGGGTTCAACCCCAGAGCGATCACTGATAGGCGAAACAAGTTGATTCCGAAAGGTATTCGGCATCCCTGTTCGACTTTCCCCCCAGGCCCCCCCCCCCCCAAATGTGCCTTGCCAGGTTGTTCATCGTGCATACAGCTGCAGTCATAACAGATGGGTTATCCTGCCGTCAGGCGGGTCCTCGGTTGGCCGAATTCAAAAGTCTAGGTCCGGCATCGGTTGTCGTCGCTTCCTCCCTGACGTCAGTGTGGCAGGGGTATAAAAGAGGCAGCCAACGCCATTTTCTTCAGTCTTTCTTGCCGCGCGGTGCCCGAAGCAGAAGCAGTTCGCAAGTGCCGGTCGGCCAGCTCCTGAGATTTACGAAAGTATTTCAGCCGAAGTCTTCTTGAAAGCTAAGTACCCCATTGGGGAAACTTTTCTTGCCTCAGACCGATGTCAGACAAAGTTAATAATTGCATTTCATGTGGGAAGCAAATACTGCATAAGGATTTCCACTCTTACTGTATACCTTGCTTAGGCCCAGACCACGACGTCTCGGCCTGTCGTTTTTGTGCTAGATTCAACAAACGCACTATTAAGCGGCGGGCGGAGTTCACCCTTCACCTTTTTGGCAAAAAATTTAATTATATTATGTCGTCGGATACTCCGACTCCAGTTTTGAGCAAAAAATGCAAAGATAAGGACCGGCATACGAGGTCCGCACCACCTTCTGATACCACACTAAGGCCGACTACCGGTTCTCCGGTACTCAGCGAGGTGCCTACGCAGCCCCTGAGTACCGATGACAATGCATTACCGGTGTCTTCAGTACCCGAGGTCGCAGGCTCCTCGGCCCCCATTCCTACTACAGATACTGACGCCATTCCTGGCGGGGAAACTCAGAATTTAGACAGGCCTGCCATTTCTCAAGGGGTCTTCAGGCCTTCCTCCTTCTTTATTAAAACCTTCACTAAATCTAAAACAGCCATGAAAACCAAAAAACAGGTTCCTCAGACACCCTCTCAAGGCACCATGCCTAAAAAACAGATGCTTGAAATGACTGTGGATTTGATTACTCTTATCAGGGGTTCTCAACCCCCCTCTGAAAAAGGCCCAGATTAGAGGAAGACTACCCTTCCTCAGATCAAGCTTCTATTACCTCAGAACTATCTGAGGACCAGGATTGTGCCTATTCTCCATTCGAAGACTCTGATGCAGAGGAGTCTATTCCCTCGGTCTCCCCTCCTGAGGACTTCTCTTTTGGGGAAACCCTGCATACATTGAGGGAACACTTTCACTGGGAAGGCCAAGATTACTCAGATTGCAAGAAAAGGCTCAGGGAATTTCTTCTACTCCCCCAGCATAGGCCTCTGGCTATCCCGCCTGTTTAGATATATTGGATGATGTGTACACAGAAGCCAGCCTTAATCCTGATTCTTTGCCCCCAGCTCCTGTTAAACCAGACAGGTATTACCGGGTTCCTGATTCTCACCAGTTCCTATATAAAAGCCATACTGCTGACCCAGAAACTATTTCACAGGGTCCCAAGGGAATTAAGGCCTCTACTGCTAAAAACCCATTACCTTCAGAGAGAGATTCCAAATCTTTAGAAAGGTGGGGGAAAAAGGTGTACACTTCGGCCACTTTACACATGAGGGCATTAAACTGTCAGTTCCATATGTTAAAGTATCAACAGTTTTTGATATCTCAGCTGAAAAGCAAAATGACACAACCAGATTTAAAAGAGTTGCAGGATTTGTTGCATGGTGCAGAGCAAGTGGGTAAACATACCTTGCAGTGTGGTTTTGATGCTTTAGAGGCCTCATGTAGAGCTGTTGTTACGGGGTCTGTTATACGTAGGCATGCTTGGCTCAAAGAGCAAACCTTACCAGATGATGTCAAAGCCAAATTATTAGATGCACCTCTTCAAAAAGATGTATTGTTTGGTGTTAAAGCAGAGGAGGTGCTAAAGAAAATGGAGGAAAAAGCGAAATCAATGCAAACAGTGAAAGATTTCCTGCAAGTACAGCCTCCACGTTTCAGCAGAAACTGGCCTTCAAAAAATTGGTCCTTTCCAGCCATGGACAGACCTCAAAGGGGCAGATACAGGAGTCCAAGGGGTAGAGGGCAACCTCAAGGATCTTTTAGAGCCAGACAGTGGCAAGCACCAACCCCAAGAGGTGGAGAAGATAGATCACAGTCTTTTAGAAAGCAGACACAATGACTTCCCCCTACACCTGCCAAGCAAAGCTTTAATGGCAGCACCGTTGGGCGGAAAACTGACATTATTCTCAAAAAATTGGCATATTGTTACAAAAGACAAATGGATTCTGGACATTATAGACAGAGGCTACAGGTTCCACTTTCACACCCATCCAAAAATGAGAGGCATGCCAAACCTGCCACAAAATCAAAGAGCAGAGGCACAAAAACAAATTTCAGCTCTCATGGACATGAAGGCAATTCAAGAGGTACCTGCAAAAGAACAAGGTCAAGGGTTTTATTCCAGACTATTCCTGGTACCAAGGAAGGACAAAGATTGGAGGCCTATCTTAGACCTATCCATCTTAAACACATATTTACAGGTGCCAAAATTCAAGATGCTCACATTACAGCAGCTCCTTCCCATGCTGGGCAAGGAGTCTTGGCTGGTAACATTGGACCTCAAGGAGGCATACCTGCATGTCCCTATCAGACAAGATTGCAGAAGATACCTCAGATTTCTTGCAGGTTCAACCCATTACCAATTCTCTGCATTGCCCTTTGGCTTATCTACTGCGCCCAGAGTGTTTACGAAATGCCTGGCATCAGTAATCGCCTTCTGCAGACTACAAGGGATACAAATCTACCCATATCTGGACGACTGCCTGATCCAAGCGGACAGCAAGGACATACTACTGCAGCACCTGGCATTTGTAATAAAACTGTTGAACTTCCTGGGATACACAGTCAACAAAAAGAAATCAAAGCTAATACCCTCTCAACAAATAATTTTCCTGGGTGCCAACTTGGATACAACCACCCAGATGGCCTACCTCACGCCAGACAAGCAAGGGCAACTGTCTCAATACTTCAGAATAATGGCAACTTACACCAGGCTAACTGCAAGGAAAGTCCTGCAGGCTCTGGGATTCATGGCATCTTGCATCCTACTTATCCCACGTGAAAGCTGCATATGAGGAAACTTCAATGGTACCTAAAAACATATGGTCTCAACACAGCCACAGCTTGGAAGCAATTATACCACTCATTCCATGCCTTCAAAAGGAATTTATGTGGTGGGCTCAAGCTTGCCAAAGAAACACAGGTCTTCCTTTCTGTGTACCTCAAGCAACTCAGATCGTCACAACAGACGCCTCAGACTACGCCTGGGGAGCACACATGACAAATCACTGCATTCAGGGAAAATGGGCAAGGAAAGAGGAGCTCCTTCACATCAACCAAAAGGAAATGCTAGCCGTGCAAAAGGCTATTATGACCTTCAAAGACCTACTGCATCCAGGCTAGCTATTGATAAGGACAGACAACACCACAGTGATGTGGTACATAAATAAACAGGGGGGAACTCATTCATACCCCCTGTGCAGGCAAGCCATGACCCTATGGAACACAGCACTGGAATTGCAAATTCAACTACAGGCACAATTCCTGCCAGGGAAGGAAAACACACTGGCAGACAACCTAAGCAGAAATATGACAGATAACTCAGGCATGGGGACAGCCAGACATAGATCTCTTTGCTACACACAGAAATTGGCAGTTGAAAAAATTTTGTTCAAGGACCTATCATCCACAGGCCTGGAAAGTGGACGTACTTTCCTTCACTTGGACAACATTGACAGTCTATGCCTTCCCGCCTCTTCCTCTGCTGTCCAAATTTCTATTAAAAGCTAGAGCAGAGAGACCGAAAATGATTCTCATTGCTCCAGACTGGCCAAGGCAACACTGGTATCCGCTCCTGAAGAGCCTGACACGTTCCCCACCATGGATGCTACCTCTAGTCCCTCTTCTGTTGTCCCAGCACAACTACAAAACTCTTCACAGCCATCTCAAAACTCTAAATCTAGCTGCATGGAGAATTCCTTGATTTCACAACAGTTTCTCCTCTCCAAGGAGGTGCAGGATGTGATCTTGGAGGCCAGAAGACCTTCTACTAGAAAGGCCGCCTCCGCCAAATGGAAACGATTTTGTGCCTGGAATCAAAAGAAGGGACAGAATCCTTGGGTAATAAATATACCTCAAATTTTACAGTACCTAGCTGAGATGTTAAACAATGGACTTTCTTTCTCCTCCATCAAGATCCACGCTTCAGCCATTTCTGCACAATACAACACAGAAACTCCTTTATTCTCTCATCCTCTCTTAAGGCAGTTCCTCAGAGGGGCAAAGAATATAAAACCCCCAAGGAAACTACCAGTCCCTGCTTGGGACCTCAACTTCGTATTGGAAAAGCTGACCCTTCCTCCCTTCGAGCCAGCTTCTTCATCAGAGTTACAGTACTTATCATGGAAAACAGCCTTTCTTCTGGCTATCACCTCAACCCGCAGGGTTTCGGAGCTACAGGCCCTCATGGCTGTGCAACCATTCATCATTTTCCATCAGGACAGAGTTTCCTTACGAACCAACCCTACCTTTATGCCATAGGTAGTATCCAGTGTAGCTTTGAATCAGACTATCCACTTACCTACCTTTTATCCTAATCCACAGAACAAAGGGGAAAGACTACTACATTCCTTGGATATTCCCAGACAACTTCGTTATTATTTGGACAGGACAAAGCCATTCAGGAAATCTGAGCAACTCTTTGTGTCCTATGCTGCAGGTGCTCAAGGAAAGGCTATTTCCAAACAGACAATTTCAAAATGGAAAGCCCACTGCATACGCCTTTGTTACTCATTTCATGGAAAAACTGTGCCTGCATGTATCAGATCCCACTCCACCAGAGCCACAGCTACCTCTGCAGCCTTCCTCAGGGGGGTCCCTACCAAGGATATTTTGGAAGCAGCCACCTGGAGTTCAGTGCACACTTTCTCCAAGCACTATCACCTCCCAATATACTCTAAATCTAGAGCGGGCTTTGCCACCGCAGTCCTGCAGTGCATCCTAGCCCCTCTTAGTTCCACTTAGTGCCTACCACCCTTACTTAGCTTTGGGATTCTACCATCTGTTATGACTGCAGCTGTATGCACGATGAACATAGTACAGTTTTGTACCTACCATAAATGTAGATGTTCGAGTGCTCATACAGCTGCAATCCAGGTTTTCCTCCCTCCAACCCCTCTTAGGACAGGCCTTATGACAAACCCTTTTCATATAACCTTTTGGGGTACTCTTTTGTGGTGTATTTGCTTGCAACTACTGTTTTTGATTTATCAACATTGCATGTTTGCATAAAATTATGTTTGCCTTCCTTCTGGGGGCACCTGACATCTGGGGCAAGAAAAACTGAAGAAAATGGTGTTGGATGCCTCTTTTATACCCCTGCCGCACTGACGTCAGGGAGGAAGCGACGACAACCGACGCCGGACCTAGACTTTGGAATTCGGTCGACCGAGGACCCGCCTGACGGCAGGATAACCCATGTGTTATGACTGCAGCTGTATGAGCCCTCGAACATCTACATTTATGGTAGGTACAAAACTGTACTTTCTGCTCCAGACTCTGAAGCACCCTAGGCAATCATGAGAACCTTCAAAAATCTTGAAGTCTTTAGATTCCTCAGCTCCAAGACTGGGCTCAGCTCCAGTGGATGGGCCTCTGGGATCTGTTTGGCCTATGCTGAAGACATTATCTGCTCCTTCAGATCCGGCTTTGCCCAGATTGTCATCTGTTTTGACCTCTTCGGATCCTACTCGGTCCTCAGATCCGAGGAGGTGGATCAGAAGCACTGTTCTCCATTGACTTCAACATTGATTTTGTGGCGAAGGACTTCAGCTCTGAGGACTGGGAGCCATTCACTGGTATCTTTCCTCCAGTCAGTATCCCCTACAGTAACAGCAAAGATCTTGCAAACTACTCACCAGTCTCATTCTTCATCTGTGGCTTCCTCTAGAAGTCTGTTGGAATATGATGTAGACGGGATGGTAAGGAAGATTATCAGAGCTCAGATGGGGGTTTTGTCGGCTTCGTCCCCTCTTGCACCCATGAGTATCCCTACCAACATTGACTCCTCCTCTAATTCGACCCCCAGTTTCAGAGCCCAAGACCTTAGCCACCAGAGAGAATCGTTATCGGGCTGCAGGACCTTCACTTCCCCTACTTCGACTATTGCCTTGACCAGCTCTACTCCCAAGACCTTCGGATCAGAGTGGGTCTCAGAATTGGGATGTCGAGGTCTGATCCGGGGAGGACGTTCAACTCTGATGTTATCAGAGCTGTGACAGCATGGATCCGATTCAGTCTGGGAGTCATGGATCCGAGGCCTTCGTCATGTCTTCTTTGAGGGTTTTGGCCCAGATGGAGTTGGGCAGGGGTTCTCCTGTTCCCTCAGCTTTCCAGGTCAATGAAAAGGCTTCCTCTGCAGACAGAGACCCAATCTCTCTGGCTGCCACTCTGCCCCATCACCTCTCATCGGATCTGGAACTTGGTTGCACATTGGGCATAGAACTAGCCGGACACTGTAAAACTCTTCTCTAAACGACTTGATAAAATTCTTTCTATACATGATTGATCCTTCTTATCCAAGGGTATTCTGGTTGCCACTATGGTGATGGTCGCTGCCACTAAGAAAGAGCTAGCTAAACAAAGCTCTGCCATCCATCCGCCAAACAGGCAGTCTAGGGCGATGGACAGTTTAGGCAAGCGTGTCTATGCTTCAACCACTTTCACTTTGAGAGTGCTTAGCGTCTTAGTACATTTTACTTGGCTGCAGAGAGACCTGGTCAAGGAGCTCTCTGAATCATTGTTGGAGACCATGCCAACAGAGGAATTTGAAAAGATTTCTCCAAAGCTAGCCATTCTTTCTTCCCTTATTTGTTCATGAGGCTTATCTGTCATGCAGCAGAAGGTACCTTGCGGTCAGCTGGCACCTGCATCGCTGTACACAGACATGCCTGGATGAGGCTTTGTGACTTTGCAGAGCCGTTAAAGGTGTCTTTATCAGTGCTCACTTTAACTGATGATCCAAACAAGGAGGAACCGTCAAAGACACCCTGACCCACAGCGAGATAGAGGGCATGACCTTGTCTGGTGAAGGGATCAAGTTTTCCAACCCTTCATTGGCCCTACTCCCAGAATTGGGGCCAAGAATGTTTGGTTCTGTAAGTCTCCAAGATCTTTCCATGACCAACGTGGAGAGTCCTCTCCAGAGGCAGAGGAGGGGGACTTTAATGGGCGATGCCACCCCAGAGGCAGAGGGGGACTGAAAATCAAGGCTTCAAGGAATCCTTTTCTGGCCAGCCCTATCAGCACTCCTGTAGTGTTGCCCAGCTGCTCTGGTCTGGAGGCAGTCGGGGGCCGTTTTTCTCAGCATTCAAGTGCTTGGGCCCAAGTAACAAAATGTTTGGGTTCAAACCATTGTGTCCAGAGGCTGTTAAATCCCCTTTCACATTACACCCTCGAGAACACGAAAAATGCTCCCTGATGTTCCACCCAGTCAGAAGGAGTTGGCAGTCATATAAATTCGAAAGTTGCTGCAAAAAAGAATCATCCAAGAGGTGTTAACCGAGCAGCAAAGATCCGAAACTTACTCCCAATTCTTTTTAGTGCCAAAGACCAAGGATCTAAGGCCAGTATTGGACCTAATCAGACTGAATTTGTTCGTAAAGAAAGAGAAGTTTTGGATTGTTATGGTGCAGTCTGTCCTTGCTTTGTTAAAGAAGGATGATTGGATGTGCTTTGTGGACTTAAAGGACATGTACTGTGACATCAAAGTAGACAGGCACTTCAGGTTGATGGCCAGTCACTACCAATTTACAACCCTGCCCTTTGGTCTCACCACAGTCCCCAAGATGTTTACCAAAAGCATGGCAGTAGTCACAGCTTTTCTCAGACTGCGAGGTTTTCGGATGTTCCAATATCTAGCCCACTGGCTCTTAACTGCCACGACCAGGCATTAACCATCTCATGCCAGAAATTACCTGTTCTAGATTTTGGATCTCCTAGGCATCACAATAAATCAGAACAAGTCACAACCACTCCCAACTCAATCCTTGGAGTTTATCGACTGAACGTAGTTACCCAAATAGTGTTGTTGCCCCTACATTGTATAGTCACCTTGAGAAACCAAATCCAGACTTTATTAACTCTTCCTTCTCCTTCCTTCAGGTTTGTTCTTTGAGCTCTTGGATCTGTGGCAGCTGCCATAATGTTGGTTCCTCTGGCAATGTTATATATGCGTGTTCTCCAGTGGACCTTCCCTGTGCAGTGGTCTATACTTCATCAGTTTGTCTGTCCCAATCAAGTTGGCAAAGATTTGCTGAACCCACCTGGAATGGTGGATCCATTCTGACCTCTCTGTTGGCAGACCGTTTATTCTTCCCCTGCCCACATCAACAGTGACAATGACACTTCTCAGCTAGGGTATTGGTGGCAGGGCATGTCAAAGGGAAGATGGTCCAAAGCGTGTGGACTTCCCTCAGAGACCAGACTGCATATAAGTGTCCTAGAGATGAGAGTATTTCTCCTCTAGTTACAAGCCTTTTAGGACATTCTCCCTCTGGGGACCATTGCAGTTCGCACAGACAACATGTAAGTAGTCTGGTACAACAACAAGCAAGGAGGAACCCATACTTACCCCCTTTGCAGACAGGCCATGAGGATTTGTGAATGGGCAATCTCTTCACACTGCTTTCTCGTTGCACTTCACATACTGGGCTAAACCAGTGTGCTAGAGGAGAAACTCAGCAGGTCCATTCTGACACCCCATGAGTGTTCCCTCAATCAAACAGTAGCGAATCAGGTTTTTGACTGTTGGGGTAGTCCTTGCTGTAGTCTCTGCTTTCCCTGTCAATCACAAGTGCAAAAAGTACTTGGCGCTGATCCCACCACCCAGTGTGTCCCCAGAGGAATGCTCTAATCCATGATTCGCCCTCCAGTCTCCTTTATGCTCTTCACCTACCGTTAATCCCAAAATTCCTTCAGAAAGCCCAACAGTTGAAGAGCAATCCTCATTTCCCCTTATTGGCTTCATCAAATTTAGTATCCCTTCCTCTGGTCTCATCTGAAGTATCTTCTCTGGATACTGGAGCCCAGCCAGGATCTCCTAACCCATCCTTCCCTGCAATTCCATCAAGATCTGTCCACTCTCAAGCTAACCACATGGTTTCTCCAATTCTAGTGATTGTAAAGGGGTCCAGGCTTTCTTCACCTGTAAAGAGTATTTTAGCTTCCCAGGAGGCCTCCACCAAAAAGGTATAGAAAACCATCTGGAACAGATTTTCTGTCTGGGGCTGCCAAAGAGAACATTGATCCTTACTCAACTTCTCTTCCTACCGTCCTCTCCTTTCTTACTTCCTTGTTCAAGGTGGGATCCAGCTTTGCCACAATTAAGCTTCAACTGGCAGTCATATCCAATTTCCCTGATTCTCCAAGATCTCAGTCAGAAACCTTTTGAAACAGGTAGTAATTGTGAGACACATTTTTTGTCTTGGAAAACTGTTTTTGTAGTTGCCATCAGCATCAGCTAGAATTTCTGAATTTACAAACCCTTTCTTCTAAATCACCCTACATTATTTTCCACAAGGACAGAGTTTCCCTCTGTACTAAGCCATCTTTTATACCTAAAGTGGCTACTGAGTCAAACATTAATCAGATCATTCAGGTACCAGTTTTCTTTCCCAATTTTTCCAGTAAGATGGAGTACACTTTGCATTTACTCTATGTTCATAGACTCTTCACAAGACTAAACAGTTCAGAAAAATCAGATCAGCTATTTGTGTTCTTTTTGCCTGGGACAGGTAGTAACAAAGGTAAATGTGGCCAAGTGGATTACTGGTTGCATTTCTTTATAGTAATGTGAAGTTGCCTAATTCACCTAAAGCCCATTCAACTAGATCTATTGCCACAGCCTCTGCTTTTTCATCTAGAATTTCAATTGATGGCATCTATGCAGCAGCCACTTGGTCTAAATCCCATACGTTTGTGACACATTACAAATTGGACATTATTTCTAGAAGCAGGGCTTTTGGTTCGGCAGTGCTCTGGCATATCTTTCTTGAGGCCACCGAAGAGAGAGTGTAGCTGGTGATTGACCCAGACGTGAATCAGAGCAAGAAAGACCGCATTAAAATTTTAAGTTATGTACTTACTGTGACATCTCCATGCTGGGCTAGTAATCAAGGAGCCTGAATCCTCACCACTGACTGAAGAGGGACATTCACTTTGAATACAAATGGATATACTCAGTATTTCCAGATGCAGACTTCTCTACATCAAGCACAATTCCCCTTAAGACCACACAGGGAACATAGTCAGCCCAGGGTCTGGATTTCTCTGTTTCCCTCCAGGTTTCCAATAAGGCTCGCACTGGTACAGCTGTAGGGTCAGGTCCACAGCTGAGAGTCCAAGCCAAGTCCTCCAGCACCCTCTCTGCGAAACCACTGCTGTGTGTCCCTGCCCCCCAAGTAGCTGGCGCACACACCATGGAAAGGCTAGCACAGATTACTTGATGTTACTAGCTTTGCCCAGACTATAAGGTAGTTTCACTGCCACCAGTCAGTTACTATAAGGCTCTTAAAACGGTACCCAGTTATACTGAGTGAAGTTATATTAATACATATGGTAATGTTGACCAAACAGCAAGGCTTCAGGAGTGGCCAGAGCTGTCACCTAACAAACATATGCAAATGCTCTCAAAGCTTAAATATGTTCTAAAAAGGACGAGCCACAAAGAAAAGTTTAAATATATTTAATAATAAATAATAAAAGAACATGAAATTACTGAATATGTATTTATAGTAAACACCAGAGTTTCAATCTCGGGGAATATTAAAAATAACACCGATGGATAGTTTTACACTGTTATAGAAAAACAGTCCTCCTAATCTCACTATATTTTCCTGACTAATCTAAAAGAATTACTATTCCTTAGTTGTTACTTACTACCACAAGGTAAGATGATGTGGGTGAGTGGTCCTTGTCAGATCCAATGCAGAATGCTGAGAGCAAACTCCTACTTATATCTAAATATTATTTTTGGCTTATAGAATGACATCACACACATCTGGTCATCTGACTCTGTTCACGCTATCACCAACACTAGAAGCTGAAAGGATTTTAGCAACTATAAGTTACCATGCACACAGAGCTTTGCTCAAATCTACTGGAAGTCATAAAACCATTTCACTCTTCCTACAGGAGCTACCAGTTATTCTTTAGCACAGACATTGCATTTCTAGCTCCATTCAAAATTGTGGAATAACACCTTTGACTTAACGCATAAAGTCATTTAATTTCAAGAATATTTTGCAAAGTCAGGTAGAATAAGACTAGCCTCTTCACTTCTAGTATATGCTGTTACAATGTATACATCTAATTCAATTAGAATAATACATGTGCATTTCTTTTCCTTGCAGCAGGGTACATTGTTGATGCATTTTAACACAAACAAACCTCACAAATCCATTTTCAGCACAAATATCTATACAAATTAGTTTGGTATAGAACTGACATGAAATTATTTACAAAATTCCAGCTAGCTGTGCTGGCATATGTTACAGATCCACTGCCCTATTTCTTCTGGCATGGCTGGGAGTACCTCCTATCATCACACCTCTCCCCCATTTGAAGACTCCAGCTATTTTTGCAAGTGCCCCTTGAGAAGCATTGCTTGAAAGGCATGAGCCTAAGTGGGAATACATTACCCAATACCATGTCTTAAGATCCCATTTGCCTTGGCATTGCTGACCCCACTAGAGTGCTGAACTGTCATGTCATATATGCCTGCAACCCTAGGCGCCAACATAGTAACTTGACATTTTGCTGGCTGGCTCGTTGTAGCCATAGATCCCCCTCAGACTCCTCTTGCCTCCAACTGCAAATACTTAGCACAAGGGCCTCCCTGACATGGTAAGGTTTCATCATGTTAACATGGTACAGTCTGTACCCCTACCTCCTGCCTACAAGTTCTGCCATGTAGTTATCACTGACCTTCCTTACCACTTTGAAGGGTCCCTCTCAAGCTGCCTGCAGCTTATTGTGTCTTACAGGAATGAAAACCATAACCTGCTGCCCCACAGCATACTCTTGTGTGGAGCATTCCTCTCATATCAGACCTTTTTCTGCTGTTGGGCTCCTGCCAGGTTCTCCTGGGCCAAGCCCATGAGTTCCCTGAGGCTTGTCCTGAGGTTTAGGACATATGCCAAAACAGACTACTTGTAGGATTCACACACACCCTCCCACTCATCACAAATCAAATAAACACCACTTCCTCTATACCACTGTCTCTACCTACTCTATCTGACCATATTTTATTCCAACATGTATTATTTTCTGATATCTTCTACGCTACTCCTTATTCTGTCTATCTCCGCCTCTTACCACTCCAAGCTCTCTGACACACTCATATGTTCACCAACTTCTCACTCATACAACATATATCCAACTACTTCATCTTTTACGATCTCCCCTAATCTCTTTACTACCTCTACCTCAAGTCTATATAAACTATCCATAATACAGGTTTTTAAACCTTCCCACAAAGCTAAGTCAAAACTATACAAACTCCATCTAGCATCTACTACACATGTTCTCCTCACTAAAAACCTACTTTGTTCTGGAGATATCCATCCCAACCCTGGCCCCTCTTCTTCTCTCCCCACCCTCACTCTCCCCAAAACTACCTCTACACTGCCCCCATCTTACTTCTCTAACAGTCACCAACCTCAGTCACAACAATCATCAACATCCAAATACTGAACTATTTACTCATTGAATATTCAAAGTCTAGCAAATAAAGTTACTGAGCTGCACTCATATGGATATCCCTCAGTACCCCTCGCATCCTGCCCCTATCTGAAACCGGGCTCAAGCCACAAATCTCAAATAGTGAAATACTCCCACCAGGTTATAATATCTTCCGATCTGATAGACCTGTAAAAAAATGGGGTGACATGGCCATCCTCTACTCAAACAACCTTAACTTCTCATCTTACCCTTCCCAGTTCCTGACTTCCTCCCAGCTGAAATCTGAATCCCCACAAAAAACTTGCAATTGCCTCTATCTACCTTCCTCTTGGTAATAATCTGCCCATTCTTGAAAACCTCCTATTCTGGTTCTCCCACAACATACCATATGAGACATTTATCCTTGGTGATGTCAACATTGATTGGTCCAAACTCACAACTGGCTCCCCCCAACTCAGTATCCACCTATACGGCTTCCACCAACTTATAACATCTCCCACTCGCTTCCATAAAAATTCCACCTCCAGCTCCATCATATACTGGATCCTTACCAATTCCCCCCACCAATGCCACAATCCCACCACCTTACCTGACTCCCTCAGTGATTATCTCCCTACCACCATCTTAAGACACTACTCCCATATTCTTAAACCCCCCACCTTATCAAAGACAGTCGAAAACTATCGACTTTCAATTCATCCTAGTTTAACTCCATTCTCCACAACATAGATTGGTCCATCCTAAAGCACCTCCCCGTAAACGATGCTGTAAGCACTTTCAATAGCATCTTCATGAGTACTCTAAACTCTTTAGCACCCTCTAGGAAGATCAGAGTAAAATCCATTCATGCTCCCTGGCTCTCCAAGGAGACTAGGTCCCTTATGAAACAAAGAGATAGTGCTTGGAAACTCTGGACTAAAACTAAACAACCACCTCTTCTTCAAAAATACAGGCAACTGAGAAACCTTTCAAAAAAACATACAACTAATGACAAAAAGTTATACTATAGCTCTGCTCAGCTTAACAACGAATCCAGTCCTCAAAAATTTTGGTCAACTCTCAACAACATCCGCTATCATGGAAAGCCCTCTAATCCCTCCCCATACCCTAACTCTTCCTCTCAGGAAACAGCTACCCTCCTGAATAAACACTTTATCTCTTCCATCCAAAGTCTGGTAACCTCTGTGCCAAACTCTACTTCGACACCCACCCCTCCAAGACCCACTAACACAACTTTGTTTTCATTTGAGCCAGCTCCCATTACTTACATCAAGTCTCTACTACTCAAGCTAAAACCTTGCTCTCCTTCCACTGACAATCTCCTACATTCCTCAAACTTGCTGCTGAATCAATTGCCTATCCTATATCTATAGTAATTAATCAATCTATTATGGAATCTACTGTCCCCACCCTGTGGAAATCTTTCTTTACTATCCCTCTTCATAAAGGTGGAAAGTCCACTGACCCCACAAACTACCGACCCATTGCCATTCTGTCCCCCTCTCCAAGATATTAGAAAAAATGTATTCACTCGCAGCTTCTCAATCACCTCCTCATACACCACTTACTTAACATGGATTTCGTCCTCACTACAGCACCACCACTGCCCTCCTCTCCTTCACTCATATCATTGCAGAGGCCCTAGACAACAATAGACTCATTTCCTGTCTCTTCCTAGATCTCTCCAAAGCCTTCGATACTGTCTCTCATCCTCTACTACTATCCAAACTCGCAGATCTCCACCTATCCCCCTCCACACATGCCTGGTTTAATAGTTACCTATCTGGCAGGGAACAATCTGTCAAATGGCTCTCTTCCTCCTCACCTTTTCTTCCCATGTCCACTGGTGTTCCCCAAGGCTCCATCTTGGGACCCCTTTTGTTTAACATCTTCACCAATGGTATTTACACCTCATGCAAAAAATCCTCCCTTATTCAGTATGCCAACGACTCTACACTTGTATCCATATCAAATAACATTCCTGAACTACACTCCCTGATCTAACAAGCCCTACTATCCACTGAACAATGTCTCTCTCACAACCTACTGATCCTAAATCCCAAAAAGACCAAACTCCTACTTTTCCTTCCCCGTTCTCTTTCTCATCACAAAACCTCCTTTTTTATTACATCTTCTAACAATACAACTATCCAACCTGACACCCACACAAAAAGAACTAAAATTCAACCTACACATACTCCACTGTATAAAAAAAACAAACTAGAAACTAGGTCTGCTATTTTGGAACAAAAAATTCCTAACCCCTGAATCTAGACTTACCCTGGGCCGGGCACTCCTCCTCCCCCTCCCTCATATATGACGCCCCAGTTCTTACCAGTATCTAGGCCTCCATTTTAAACAAACTCCAACAGACTTACCATAAAATAGCCAGATTCATTACCAACTCCCCATACAACTCACACCACTGCATTTCTTTAAACTCTCTTCAATGGCTTGAACTTCCCCAATTTCTGCTATCTTATCAATTTCATATGCTACACTCTATTCTTTATAAAACGACCTTCTGTCCATCTCTATCTTCCTTAGTCTCCTCCTACATCCCATCCCCAACCCTCCGTACTTCTAACCAACAATTATTTGATGTCTACCACCCAAAAAGGTCAGTAGGCAAACTACTCTACAAACACTCCCTTGCCCATGCTTGGAACAAACTTCCCCTTGACTTACATTCAATCTCCCACACCTCACACTTTAAAAATGAACTAAAAGCTTATTTTCTCAATTCCAGGACCTGCCCTTTCCATGACCCCACCTAGTCTTCCTTCCCTCTATGTACCCTCAAAAGGTCCATACTTAATACCTCATTACACCTCTCTCTCTCCAATGTGTCTACTATGCACTCACATAATTTTATACAAACAAAAATATTGTATTGTTGACCTATTGAACTATATCGATGTAAAATTGTTACTAAGCTTCTTTTTAATGGAATTTTAACTTTATGCATGTTACCCAACATATGTGAATCTTTTTGCTATAACTGCTATATCAATATTGTTTAAAATTGTACTTGTTTAAAAATGTACTAACTACTGGAGCTTTTCTCCTCGGGTCTCCACTGAAAATGGGCCACAAGCCCAGTTGGACAAATCCGGTTAATAAATGTCAATAAATAAATAAATAAAGGACCCCTCACCCTATGCCCATACAGCAACTCAAAGGGTGAAAACCTGTGAATTCCTTGGATACCTTTCTGTAAGTAAACAGCAGATGGGGGAAATATTTGTTCTACTCTCTCTCAAGCTGATCTGCAAATGCCTGTAGCATGATCTTTAGTGTAGAGGTTAACCTCTCCACAAGACCGTTAGTCTGGGGATGGTAGGGGGTGATCTTTAGGTGCTTCACCCCACAGTGCTTCCACAGACAAGCCAGTGGGTCTGACATGAAATTGACACCTCTGCCAGTCAGTATTTCTCTTAGGAAAACTACCCTGCTGAAAATCGCTGGTGAAGCATTTGCCACTTTCTCTGCCTCGATGGAGGACAGAGCCAACGCCTCAGGGTATCTAGTAGCATAATCAACTACCACTAGGGATATACTTATTCCCTGTGGAACTTGGGGAACTTAGAAGCCGCACAATATCTATAGCTATCCTCTGAAATGGCTCCTCAATCACAGGCAAAGGCATCAAAGGAGCTTTGACCTTGTCTCTTGCCTTGCCTACTTTTTGGCACTGCTGACAGATCTTGCAGTACCCTGTTACATCCCTTGCAATCCCAGGCCAATAAAAGTTCTGCATAATACGTCTCTTGGTGTGCATGCTTTATGCCCATATGACCTGCAAAAGGAATGTCATGGGCTATGGCTAGAAGTGCCATACGGTAGGCTCTAGGCACTATCCACTGCTGTACTACCTCACTCTCTAGCCCTCCCTCAGGGGTCCACTGTCTGTACAGTAACCCTTTGTCCCACTATACAGACTCTCCTTTTCCTTGAGAATCAGGTGCCTCCCTGGCTACCCTTGCTCAAGCCTCTTAGTTTAGGGTCTGAGAGCCGAATCTGTCTCAGCTCTGCTTTTATGGCTCTTCCCAGCTCCCCTTCCACAGGAAGTCTGGTATCCTCTGACAGTGGTGCTGGGTGGTGCCTCACTGTCAGCCTGGGTATTACTACTCACTTCTGCCTTTGCAGTCACTCTGTCTAAGGGAACATCAGTACCTACCATCAGCTGTGGCTCACCTTCAGGCTCACTGCTACAGGGTAACTCCCTCCCTGAAATTGCCATCTCACCATCCCTGGCTTCAGGTATGAGGTCTGTCTGGGTCTCTCCCAGGCTACCAGAACAACATGCTTTTCTCCAAGCCTGACTGCATGTAACTGCATGCACACAAGGTACTGCATTATCAAAAGCATTCCCTATCAAAACATCTGCAGGGCTATCTTCAAGCACACCTAATTGCTTGCTTCCTCTTTAACCCTCCCAGTCAAAAGTGAAACTTGGCCAAAGGCATTTGGAATGGGGTCCCTCCTAAAGCGCTCTGACTGAAGTGGACTGTCCAGGCAAATACTGCTTCTCTTTAACCACTACAGGCTTCACAGTGGTCATGTCAGAGTCTCTCTCTGTCTTAACAGTGGCCTGTTTTCCACCCACTAAGATAGGATATAACCTGTTGCGATAGTTTGTGGTAACCCTGTTGTCTCCAGACAACTTACCACTGGCATATTGTTGTTCCCACTTGCTGGCTTTTCCACCTTTTGTTCCTCACCTTGCTTCCATGGACATCTGTACAATACATGTCCCCACTTGTTACATTTAAAACATTTAACCCTTGATCCTGGCCATGTACCTGAATTAGTGGCTTCCCCTGTTACTGGTGAACTCTGTTGGGGTGGTTTAGGCCACCCACCATGGGTTCCCTTATATCCATGTGCAGCACTAGGTATCCCTTTCCTATGCAGCGATGCCCTGCTTGCTAAGTAGCGATCCTCTTTCTGCCCCAGCTCATCTGCAGGGTAGCATTCACGGGCTACCAACCAGATTGTCATGATCTCAGGAAAAATGTTAAGGCCTTGTTCCCTCACCAAAAGGTCTGCCAGCCTTTCAGAAGTGGTGACCTAACACCTGCTCACCCATCTATGAAAAGTGCTTAATTCAGCAATGTAATCACACATGCTTTCATATGTCTTGTGTCTGTGCTCATGAAACATTTTTCTTTAAGCTTCAGGTGTTAAATTAAAACATTCTAGTAAACAACATTTGATTTTGTCATGATTTAAACTAACATCTGAGAATTTAGAAACAGCAGATCTGATGTTGTTAATCTTTGTTCATTCCTTAATGATGGGTTATTGGTTCCGTCCATCGGAACAGAGCCAGCCTTATAGCAAGCTTGTGTCAGCCAAAAAGTGTCGAGCCAAGATCTACCCAGAATGCTCTGCTCCCTGTTACCTCAGATCTCGTTTGCCACGTTGCTGTACAGCCGTGTCAAGCCACTTTCTCTCAGCTAATTGAATATTTTTTTTTGAAAGTTTCTATATTGTTAATCAGTTACTATTTCTATACTTCTACCCTATCGTATCTTTAAGACTCTCTCCCTATAGTTTCTCTCCCTTTATTACCCTTTTTCTTACCTTTGAGGTAATTCTTCATTACCATTGTTGGTAATCCTTCCTTTCTCTCTTCTTACCCTTCTGGGTAGCCTTTTTAACTCTTTGGTACTGTCGTTCTTCTCCACATCATTATGTCAGACAGGAAAAGTAGTGTTGGTTTCAAACAGTGTAAGGAATGCTGCCGTAAGTTCCCCCTTTCTGATGGCCATGCCTTGTTTGTCTGTTGCTTGAATGTCTCCCAGCTTTCAGTGGATCCCCATGTGGGATTTCTAGAAATTTTTCGACCAGAACTCTCAATGAAAGAAAAAACAAGTTAATCCTGAAAGGCCTCCTCAGAACTCCTTTGTGTGAGGCTATCTCTGCGTCGGAGGGCTCACCCCCTCCTGCTAAACCCCTTAAGAGGCGTTCTTCCTCCTCGAGGTCGCTCACTTCCTCTCCCTCTGGAGATCGCAGGGAGGTGACTCGTAAGAAGGTTAAAATATCCAGTGATTCTTGCTCCAGCTATGTCCTTTTTATTGCCACCGGTACCGGAGTTCCCGGTGCAGACAATTACGGCTCCAACAGTTTTGTCGCAGCCTTTACCAGCACCATCTCTGCAGGTACAGTCTCCTTCCGTACCATTGGTGCAATTTCGTTCAGCCCCGAGTTTGACGATACTGTCCTCTATGGTGCAGACACCTTCAACACCAACATCTTTGGTGCAGTCCTTTTTGGCACAGTCATTACTACCGGTGCAGACACCTTCCTTGATGGCACCATACTCATTGGTGCAGACACCTGCCTTTACGGTGCAGACACCTTCGACTTCTATGGCGTTGCCTTCGTTGGTGCAGACTACCTCAGCACCATTCTCCTCGGTGCAGAAACCCTCTGTTCCGGGCTCTGCACCACTCGAACTAGCAAGGACCAAGTACTCTCCTTCTTTGAATCCGTTAGTTGGTAGCCAATATAGTCCTTTTCTAGAAAGGCCAGAATCGCCTTCAGGTTTCTCTGAGGTTGACCTCGGACCTCTCTGAACAAGATGTGTTGCAGCTTGTTGACCAGTTGCTTGTGGCCAGGGGTTTCTCTCAGTCATCTAAAGCTACGTTCCCTCTTTCAGGTGAACATATTTCTCTGGAGACTCCAACTTACACTCCTCCTTCGACTTTCATGGAAGTATCCAAGCCCATTCCTCCGACAGCTTCCCTTCCTCCAGCCCCTAATAGTGGACCTCACTTTGGAGCCGGAGTCGTCCTTGTGGTCCTCCGTGCACTGGGCATCAGGCTCTTCTCAAGCTAGTGGCTGTGCTGTTGGGGAGGGCATTCTTGGTTCCATGCCGATTTTTTTTTTCTATGGCACCCTCCAGGAATCCTCCCTCCCTCATGCTCCACAGCCCTATTGAGACTCCTGGTCCTGTAGTTGGCTCATCGGAGCGGGGTGTGACCCCTGTTACAAGGTTGTTATGCTCAGTTCCGGGCTCCCGTCCCTCTTTGGGTGGTCCGGCCTTCCAGGCCATGGAGCAGGCACTTGCCTCCACTGGCAAGCCCCCCCATGTTGGAGTCATCTCCCCCATCTGTGCCGCAACTGTCACAAGCCACAACCACTGGGCACAAGGGCGTCAGGTTTCTCCCCCTCAAGAGACCCCTTATTGCAATCCTCCCCAGAACTCCCCACTGAGGAAGTACCTCGCAAGGTTTCGTGCAAGAGGAAGCACATGGGCTCCACTGAGTAGTCTTTGACCAAAGATACGTACTTTGATGAAGAGGGAAGGGTCCCCACGATCACCTGATGGTGTCCTTTGGTGACGTCCTCGAGATCCTAAGACAGAGGGGTGACTGGAAGCCCTCCAGTCTTTCCTCAGAGGAATCCGTATTCCTGCAGGCCTTTCCTGCCTGGCCCCCTACCTCCTGGGTTAACCCACCGGCCGATGAGTTTGTGCAGCTCACCATCCATTGTGCATGGAAGGCTCCTGACACCCTGGAAGCTATACCGCGGAGGCCTGACAAGATCTTATCTCCCCCAGCTGAGCATCCCCAGTGGGCAAAAGGTCTTCCAGTAGATGCCACGGTGGTGCTGGCAGCTGCAACCCAGAAAGACTTGGCAGAAGAGAGCCAGACTGTCCATCCGCCCAACAAGGAGTCCCGGGCAATAGACTCGGGAAGCGTGTGTTTGCGAAGCGTGTGCTTGCTTCATCGACCTTCGCCGTAAGGTCCTTGATCTACTTGGCACACTTTACAAGGCTCCAGAGGGATCTTATCAACCAACCCTCTGAAACTTTGGCAGGAGCGGTTTCTGATGAGGTCCATGACAATGTAGCTTCTCAGATAGCGACCCTAGAATCCATATCCAATTCTTCTGTGTCTTATTTCACACGCAACTGAAGGAGCGGCAGGCACAGGTATATTCATGAGACGACATGCCTGGATGCGCCTTTGCGGACTCCTTTAAGACTTCCTTTATGAATGCCCCCATCGAGGCCGCTTCTTTGTTTGGCCCTAAAGTTAAAGATACACTGGCAAGGTGCAAACAAGATGGCAAGACCCTATCTGCCGCTGGTGTCAGACACTCTGCTCCTTAACGATTCTACTCCAAAAATCAGAGGAGCGGGAAGATGTGGCACAGAAAATCACAGGGCTCTTTCCATGAGTCACGTGCCGAGTTCTCCTCTAGAGGAAGAGGGGGAAAGCTCCAGTGGAACACTCCCCTGTCGGGCAGAGGAGATCCGCAAAACCCGGGTTCCAGAGATTCTTTCTGTGGCCAACCCTATCAGCGCTCCTGAAGCGTTGCCCCACTGCTCACCTCTGGAAGCAGTCGGAGGTCATTTTTCCTTGTACCCAACTGCCTGGAGAAACATAACCACTGATTCTGGGGTACAACGTATAATATCCAGATGCTATCGCATCCCCTTCCATCTCTGTCCAACCTCATCTAGAGACTTACCTTACATTCCACCCAGTCAAAGGGAAGCAGCAGCGCACGAAATCCGAAAGCGGTTAAAAAAAAAAAAGTCATCCAAACGGTCCCCCCAGACCAGATAGGATCCGTTTTTTACTCTAAGTTCTTTTTGGTGCCAAAAAAGACAGGGGACTGGAGACAGATTATGAATCTCAGTACACTGAACAAATTTGTAAAAACAGAGAAATTCCGGATGGTCACGGTTCAGTCTATCCTTCATCGTCTGGAAGATGATGATTGGATGTGCTCTGCAGATCTTCAAGATGTGTATTACCATGTAAAAATGGACAAGCGTTCAAGAAAAGATGCTTCTGCATAGGAGCCAGTCACTACCAATTTCGAGCACTGCCCTTCAGTCTCTTTATAGCCCCCAGAATGTTCACCAAATGCACGCAGTGGTCATCGCTCACATGTGACTTCAGGGATTCCAGGCGTTTCCATACCTAGACGACTGGCTCCTCACCGGCCCCACCAAGCGTCTACTAGAAGAAGCCTTAGACTCCACTCTCCTCACAGCACAACCCCTGGGAATCGCTATAAATTGGGAGAAATCCATCACGACCCCAGCACAGTCTTTAGAATTCATCGGAGTACTGTTGGACACGAGGAATTGCACAGCATCTCTTCAGGATCACAGACTTCAAAGAATGACAACAGGTTCAGCCGCTGCTCTGTCACCACAAGTCTTCTGCTCGGTCTATACTCCAACTCTTGGAGTCAGTGGCAGCCTCGATCACCATTGTTCCTCTGGCCAGATTCCACATGAGTTCTCCAGTGGTTGCTGCTCACTCAGTAGTACTCTCTACAACACCCTTTGTCTTTTCAGATAAGTTTAACTCAGAGATGCAAGCAAGATTTGCTCTGGTCCATGTCTCGAAACCCCCAACAATGGTCTCATTCCCTTCAACCCCCATCAACCGAAAGCCATGGTGACCACGGACGCCTTCCTAATGGGGGGGGGGCTATGTCAGGGAAACTTGGTCCAAGGCACCTGGTCGGAGACAGAAGGCCCTTTTGCATATCAGTGTCCTGGAACTGAGGGTGGTGCTACTAGCGTTGCAAGCATTCCATTCCATTCCATCCTTCCATCAGGGACTATTGCTATCCAATCAGACATGTCAGTGGTCTGGTACATCAACAAGCAAGGGGGCACCAGATCTTATCCGTTATGCTGAGATGCCTTGAGAATATGGCAATGGGCAATAGCTTCCAACCTCTTTCTAATTGCAATTCACATTCCCGGGAGCTCCAGCGTGATAGTGGACAAGGTTGAGCAGGTGCATTCTACAACCTCACGAGTGGTCCCTCAACCCTGTGATAGTGGCAAGAATTTTCAACCACTGGGGCCAGCCTTGCTGCAACCTATTTGCCTCCCCAACCAACTACAAGTGCAGCAACTATTTTGCCCTGATCCCCCCTTGGGGACAGTCACCAAGAGACGCTCTAGTCCATGCTTGGCCCTCGGGTCTACTTTATGCTTGTCCTCCTCTCCCCCTCCTCTCCCAATTTCTGAAGAAAGCACGACAATTGAAACGCAAAGTGATCCTCATTGCTCTATATTGGCCTCGACAAGTCTGATATCCCATCCCTTCCTCTGGCCTCACCTGCTAGATCGACCATGGATCCTCAGTCCATCCCCAGTGTTGATCTCCCATCTGCAGGGTCTAACTCGCCCCAATCTAACAACCCTGAAGCTGACAGCTTGGTTTCTCCATTTCCTGTGTTTGCCAGGCAAGATAACCTCTCATCCCCGGTGTGCAGTATTCTTATCACATCTCATAAATTGTCCACCAAACTAATCTATCTCAGTAAATGGAAAAGGTTTTCATTATGGGCAGCGAATAAACAATTAGATCCCTTATCAGCCCCAGTTTCGGTGGTTTTAGATTACTTATCACATCTTTTCCAATCTGGGGTGTCAGCCTCTACTATTCGTGTTCATTTAGCTGCCATTTCAAATTTCCACATTGGTTTTCAGGATTCTTCAGTCATGTCACATACTCTGCAAGACTTTCTTGAAGGGTGTTCTTCACCTAAACCCTCCCTTTAGAGAACCAGTACAACCTTGGGATTTGACCTTAGTTCTACAAGCCCCAACAGCTCTCCCCTTTGAACCTGCGTCTTCATGTGATTTAAAGTACCTCTCTTCTGGTTGCAATCACATCAGCCAGCCGTTTGTCAGAACTTCAAGCCTTATGCATCAGATGTCCCTGCCTTATCTTCCATAAGGATAGAGTATCACTGAGAACTAATTCTTCCTTTTTACAAAAAGTGGTGTCAGAGTAGTCTATCAACCAGTCTTTTGAACTCCCAGTATTTTTCCCTAACCATTCTAACAAGGGAGAGTATGGACTGCACTCCCTGGATGTTCATAGGCAAATATGATTTTATCTGAACAGAACAAAATCTACCCATAATTCAGACCAACTATTTCTGGTCTTTTCTGGACCAAGACTAAGTCATCCTGTCTCAAAAGTTACATTGGCGTTATGGGTGAGAAATTGCATTACCTTTATCCACAACAAGAACAATATAACCTTGCCTCACAGAGTGAAAGCACATTCTACAAGATCTATAGCAACTTCAGCAGCTTTCCATGCTAGGACTTCCCTCTGTGATATTTGCTCAGCTGTGACTTGGGCCAAACCTCATACTTTTATCTTTCATTACAAATTGGATTTGGCCTCTAGAGGTAGAGCTTCTTTTGGCTCCATGGTGCTCAGGAATGTCCTTCCATGAGGGCCACCCAGGGGTACAGGTACCTGGGTACTCTGTCCCATCAGTAAGGAATGAACAAAGATATTAACAGCTTAACAGCATCAGATAAAGAAGTTATTTCTCTGTGTGGAAGATTTTCAGTCCATATATTTCTAGTTAATCACTGTATATTAATCAGATCAGACAATAGTAGTAGAAGTAGCGAACTTAAACTCGTCTTAAATCAAAACAAAACAAAAAAATAATAGAAGAAAATATATAATTGTACAGCATTACTAAGTATTCGAAAGTAATCCAAGCAAGGCAGGCAGTCTGTTTCCAGTCGAAAATCCTTTATTAAGTACACAGACAAGCGATCCAAGTAAAACAAAAATAGAGTAATAATTTCCTCACAAGCTTTCTATATATATATATATATATATATATATATATATATATATATATATATATATATATACTTTTTATCAGGCATGGGAGTGGTTTATTGTGCTGTAAAACAAAGTGTTATTGGTACACATGTTAAATTCACATCCCTTCCCCATCAGTGTGACATTCGAGCTGGTCCTGCTATACTTAGTAGCTGTCATAATAATATATAACCCTTATTGATGTGGTACCTCTTATTTAATCAGATTATTAATTAGATTATTAAGTCTGTGATTTTATCCAAGACAATATACTACATGGCTGGATATATATCAGCCTTAGTTCATTTGGCAATCAAAAAATCAACCTTAGTTCATTTGGCAATCAAAAAATATAAATTTTTTTTATTGCCAAATGAACTAAGGTTGATATATTTCCAGCCATGTAGTATATTGTCTTGGATAAAATCACAGAGTTTAAGTTCGCTACTTCTACTACTGTTGTCTGATCTGATTAATATACAGTGATTAACTAGAAATATATGGACTGAAAATCTTCCACACAAAGAAGTTTCTTACACTGTTTTGATTTTGGACCCACTACACTTTAGTGGGTTGTTTTGAGACTTCGGGGATACCACGAAGATTACTTGTTTTTTATAAAGAAGTTATTTCTTACCGTAATGTTCCATCTGTGTCTGTGTTGTTGATCTTCATTCATTCATTACTCCCCACCCTCCGTCCCCCTTCTGAGGTTCCTGGTTAATCTCGTATACTCCTTTATTGTATGTCTAGTATGACCATAGGTAGCCTCTACGTCTGTCTATCAACTTGCAAACTCGATCTGAGGTAACAGGGAGCAGAGCATTCTGGGTAGGATCTTGGCTCAAGAGTTTTTGGCTGACATGAGCTTGGTATAATGCCGGCTCGGTTTCGAAGACTGAACCGATAACCCATCAGTAATGAATGAACGAAGGTCAACAACACAGATGGAATGTTATGGTAAGACATAACTTCTTTTTACAGCTTCACAATGAAGTGAGGGGGTCAGGAACCTTACCCAGAGCCCTTAGTCAACATTATACCGTTTACATACTCCTTCAAATATATGAATAAATGTTGTCAAAGTAATCACGCTTTGTAAACTGGAGGAAGGTCTGACCTTTGCTTCTGAGGTTCAGTTATTCCCTTCCCATAATCCTCTGCTGACATCCTTGCTTTCCCTGATTAACTAAACTAACAGAAAATAAATGAATAAAACTATTGTGAAATGAAACTCTGAATATTCACCTTGTGGCTGCTTGAGAGTACACCTTTAGTGACAACTGCTTACAGGCTGTAGAAGTTCAATATCCACACCACTGCTCACCAGTGTGATGCCCACCACTGCCACCGATATGTGACATCCCCATGCTGGGCCAGTAATCAAGGAGTCCGAATCCTCACCACTGACACTGGAGAGGGACTTTCACCTGGAATACAAATGGATACACTCAGTATTTCCAGATGCAGACTTCTCTGCATCAAACACAATTTCCCTTAAGACTACACTGGGAACACAGTTAGACCAGGGTCTGGCTTTCTGTATATCTGTCTCCCTCCAGGTCCCCAATAAGATTCACAGTGGTACAGCTGTAGGGTTAGGTCCTCAGCCAATTGTCCAAGCCAAGTCCTCCAGCACCCTCTCTGTGAAACCAGTGCTTTGTGTCCCTACCCCAAGTAGCTGACACACACACCTTGGAAAGGCTGCCACAGATTACCTGCCCTACTAGCTTTGCCCAGGCTTTGGTAGTTTCACTGCCACCAGTCAGTTACTGTTTAAGGCTTTTAAAAGTGTACCCAATTATACTGAGTGAAGTTAATATTAATACAAATGGCAATGTTGACCAAACAGCGAGGCTTCATTTGTGGCCAGAGCTGTCACCAAATAAATATATGCAAATACTCTCAAAGCTTAAATGTTTTCTAAAAAGGACCAGCCACAGTGAAAAGTTTAAATATGTTTAATAATAAATAAAAGAATATGAAAATGCTAAATATATATTTACAATAAACACCAGAGTTTCAGTCACAGGGAATATTAAAAATACCGATGGAAAGCTTCACACAGTTACAGAAAAACAGTACTTCTAATCTCACTATATTTTCTTGACTAATCTAAAAGAATTTACTGTTCCTTAGTTAAGTTACTTACTACTGCAAGGCAAGATGATGTGGGGGAGTGGTCCCTGCCAGACGCAGAATGCATAATGCTGAGAGTCGACTCCTCCTAATATCCAAGTATTATTTTTGGCTTACAGAATGACATTACACACTTCTGGTCATCTGACTGTTTCCCATGCTGTCACCAACACTAGAAGCTGACAGGGTTTTAGCACTTGTGTTACCATACACACAGAGCTTTGCTCAGATCTCCTAAAAGTCATAAAACCATTTCACTCTTCCTACAGGAGCTACAGAGTATTCTCTTCTAGCACAGACATTGCGTCTCTGGCTGCATTCATAACTGTAGGATAACATCTTTATGGCTTAACCCATAAAGTAATTTCAAGAATATTTTGAAAAGTCAGATGGAATAAGATTAACCGCTTCACTTCCAGTGTATGCTGTTAGTGTGTACATTTAATTCACTTATCAATAATACATATACATTTCTTTTCCTTGCATCAGGGCACACTGTTGATGCATTTTAACACAAGCAAACCTCACAAATACATTTTCACCACAAGCATCTATACAAATCAGTTTGATGTACAAATGACAAAATTATTTACAAAATTCCAGCTAGCTGTTCTGGCATATGTTACAATTCCACTGCCTTATTTCTCCTGACATGGCTGGCAGTAGCTGCTGTCGTCACACTTTACCATTCCTTTGTGTTGTCCATTCATGACCTGGGAAAATCCTTTTTTTTTTCTGGATGATCTAGGTAGCATTTTAGGAACCTTTGTTCCTCGTTGAGCCTCTGGACTTCTCCTTTTTCTTCCTCTCCTTATTCCTAATGAGCATCAAACTCAGTCTGTGTGAACTGTGCTTTAGTACAGGGAATTATTTGTAAGGGAAAAGCTCGAGCCTGGAAGCTGAAGTCTGTAGAAGGAGGCAAAGTCAGATCTGAGGATTGGATCTGTAACCTAGACGTGATCAGAGCGAGAATGGACAACACACATGCCAAGTTATGGTAAGTACATAACTTGAAAATGTAGGTTCTGATTAAATGGCTTCTTCTTGAAATGTTGGCACTCAAATGCAGAGTGTTGATACACCATTAAAAAAATAAATAAATAAAAAGCTAAAAAATCCAAGAGAAGCGTGAATCTCAAACATTGCTTTTCTCCTCTAAACAACTTTTTTGCGGGCAGGCAAGCCACCCCACCCCCACATACCCTCTGAATTTGTGTATACCCACTCCAAGATCACCATACCTCAGAGATGAAGTATCTTTTACAAGGACGTTACAAAGACATGCGTCTGGAGCATTCCTCCCTGTGCCTCCGCTGAAAATTGGCTTAGTTCCAAGTCAGACTTTCCCGGTAAATAAATGTTAAATAAATAAATTCTGAGAAACGGCAATCTCTGACTTTTTTCAGCCCTTCAGTCTCTCTGTTTCAAGACTCGCTGTAGTAGGTCGTGACATTTCAAGTGGTCACCAATTAAATACAAACTGTTATGGGCCATGACCCTAGACATTCTGCGTAGCATTTTTTTGCTATTAGACCCTAGTCCAGTGTCACTTACAAGTCACATCCACTGGTAGCTTTTGTTATGAACATTATTTTTGCTAACTTCTGATTTGCCTCTCTTTAGGAGCCCATTTCTCCAAAAGTTGTATGCTGATGCGGTCCTAGTTTCAATATTGAAGTTTTTTGCCTTTCTGTAATTACATCAACATTGAATTCTCCACAATTGCCACTGAATAACGTCTCAGGTGTGTCACACACACACACACACACACACATACATATATATATATATATATATATATATATATATATATATATATATATATATATAGATGTATGTGTGTGTGTGTGTGTATATATATATATATATATATATATATATTTTTTTTTTAATATATATAAAGGCAAACAACTTAATAATCAGATGATATGCAGATCCTTATCTGCTCTGCCCAATTCAACTAGTGGTATCTCGAGACACTTGTCTGATCTGATCCAGCACAACCAGTGCTTCTAACATCAAGTTCCTTTAAAGTTTTCTTTGCCATAATTCCCTAGGTTAACATCTCTCCTCTGATCTTGTTTGCCACCATAGTGATCAGATGCAGTCGGATACATCTACGCACTCAGCCTTCTTGCACTTTTTTTCCCTAGCTAGATCTATCTTATTGTTCATTTTTGCTATATTAGTTTCTTATACTGTTTAGAGTACATTTCAACTTCTGGAATATTTTCTCTTGTAACCGTTACTTAAGTTGTTTGCCCTTTTCCCTTCTCACATTGTATAGGTAGGAGGCCCACAGACTCAGTCATTCCCTTTCCCTGGCACATGTGGCCTTGGTGGTATTGGAGCCGAGACAATACATAGAGCCTGCATGCCTTGTTCTCACTGATCCTTTCTTTTCAGTGCAGGTATCCCTCCATCTGATTCACTCAACTTTGAGTGAATAGTTCTGAGTTCTCAGAGCAGAATCTTCAGCACCTTTATCAGCATTTATCCTGATGATTTTATTTTTTAATGGCGTCTGAGTCTATGGCTTTGAAGTCTTCGCACCAGTCTCTTCCTTGAAGCCTTCCACGTCATTGCATCTTTGCCTCTTAAGTCCTCTTCTGAGAATATGGAAGTTGGTCTGTGACGGAACCCCTATGCTCCAGCAGAGTTGGGGTCAACATTCAGGGTTATCGAGAGTGCCAGTTCAGACTCCAACTGTCTGCTCCATCTCTTGACGTCCACCAGTCTGACTCTGTCAACTCATACCTCACAACTGCAATGCCTGAAATTTAAGATTTTTGTCGTGTTTCACTGTTGCAGTCATCACTTGTGGGTTATCCCTGCTGGGTAGCCCTCGGTCGGCCCGAATACCAGAGTCCAGCTTTTCCCCTGCACCAGCTGCTGTCACCTGGACTGGCATCAGGTTGTCAGTGGTATAAAGGAGAGCAGCTGGCACCATTACATCAGTCTTTCTTGCCATGGAGCCTGAAGCAAAGGCAGTTTGCATGTGTGCCAGTCGGTCATTGCCAGAGTGGAAGTTGAATCAGAAAACGACTAAAGCTAAGTACCCTGTTGGGGACCTTTTTCTTACACTAACCGATGTCTGAAAAAGTCCATAATTGTCCGCTGTGGAAAACAAATACCACACCGAGACTACCATACTTTGTGCATTATGTGTCTAGGCCCAGACCACGATGTCCCCCGTTGTCGGTTCTGCACACTTTTCAGTTCTGGGACTGTTCGCCATAGAGCTGATTTTGCAGCCAGACATTTCCAAAGTAATTCCTCTCATTACAAAATGGCGTCCTTCGGTCAGCAGTCTGTGTATATTCCCAAAAAATGAAAAGATAAAGAAAGGGACAGACCACACAAACTTAAGCTTTCAAACAACCCCTCCCAGAAGCAAGTTGCCATTTCTCAGGAATTCAGTGAGGCACATTCGCAGCCCCTGATGCCCGACTCTTTTCCTTCGAAGGGCTCTACCCTGACCCTTTCGGAGCCTGGTATGCCGCCTGGGAATGCTTCATCATCCAATCCCTCGGTTGTCTCCGCTTCGGTTGAGTCAGGAGTCGCTACGCAGGTATCGGCTTCTGAGGAGGTTCTCCATACAACCGATTCAAGGCAAAAACTGACGTCTTCGCCTCCGACTACTGCATCCCAGTGATAAATGGATTTACCAAGGTCTAAAAGCAAGACCACACCAAAGAAAACTGTCTCTAGTCGCCATCTTGCTCCTCCTCCACCGCTTCAGACACAGTTACTGAAAATGGCGGAGGACCTCCTCACTTTCATCAGGGGTAGCCATACCATTCCTTCTAAAAGAAAGAGAGATACTTCACCTGAAGTTCACACAGAGCCTTATTCTGAACTTTCAGACTACATTGATTCAGATGCGGAACTACACCTCTCACCTCCTTTAAGGATTCTGATGCAGAGGAATCTATTCCTCATGCCTCCCCCCCGAGGATCTTTCATTTGGGGAAACCCTGCACACACTGAGAGCATTTCCAGTGGGAAGCTCAAGATTATCCTCAGTGTAAGAAAAGACTCTGAGAGTTTCTAGATCTTCCTCAGCACAGACCCTTGGCCATTCCTCTTATTCTGGATGTGGTGGATGATGTTTTCAATGAATCTAGCCTCACCCCTGACACCCTACCCCCTGCTCCTGGAAAACCTGACAGGTACTACAGGGTGCCTGATTCATACAAGTACTTGTTTAAAAACCCTGCAGCAGACCCAGAGGTCGTCACACAGAGGCCCAAAGGGGCCAAGGTCATCTCTTAAAAAAAAAAAAGTTCCCTCTGACAAGGACTCTAGAGCTCTGGACAGATGGGGTAAGAAAGTGTACACCTCCACAACCTTAGCTATTAGAGCTCTTAACTGCCAGTTCCATGTGCTAAAATATCAACAGCTCATCTTGGAACTTATGAAACAAAAAATTTAAATTTTACCCGACGCTAATACTTCCAAAGAGTTAGCAGATCTTTTGCACTCTACTTCTCAATTTGTTAAACACTCCCTACACTGCGGATTCGATGCCCTAGAAGCATCAAGTAGGGCCGCTGTGGCAGGTTCAGTCATTAGGAGGCATGCTTGGCTAAAAGAACAGCCACAGCCTGATCATGTAGAATCAAAACTACTTGATGCCCTCCTTGATAAAGACTGCTTGTTTGGCTCAAAAGCAGAGGAGGTCATCAAAAAGATGGAGGATAAAGCTAAATCTACGCAAACGGTAAAGGACATCCTCCACGTTCAACCTCCCAGATTCACCAGAAACTTTCCCTCTAAGCACTGGTCTTTCCCAGCCCCCAATAGCCAGGTTCAAGGGAGGCCTCACAGGGACAGACCACTTAGACCACAAAACCAAGGCCAGTGAAGAACTAAGCAGTGGCCCTCCACCCCTCCCTCAGCAGGAAGTTCTAAATCCACTCCCTACTCTAAGAATAAGGCTATCCCTTTACGAACAAAATTGGCGGTCTGTAACAAAGAACCAATGGGTATTAAAAATCATTTTTCAGGGTTACAAATTCACCTTCCAACAAGTCCCAACGTCAACAGGTTACCAAAATCTACCTCCAAATCAGTGGGCAGAAGCATTAAAACAGGTGCACATACTCCATGCTCAAGGGGCAGTGGAGCCTGTGCCACAGGAGCAAGCAGGAAAAGTGGTTTTACTCCAGAATGTTCCTAGTGCCAAGAAAAGAAGACCTCGACCTGTCCACTCTAAACATCTTCCTAGAGGTCCCAAAATCCAAAATGCTAACTCTTCAAAAACTTTTACCAATGCTGGGAAACATGCATGGCTAGCCACTCTAGACCTAAAGGATGCCTATCTTCATATACCCATAAGGGAGTCTTGCAGAAAATACCTATGCTTCAGAGCAGGTTCACAACACTTTCAGTTCTCTGCGCTACCCTTTGGCTTATCTATGGCTCCCAGGGTCTTCACAAAATGTCTGGCCTCAGTGGTTGCCTTCGGCAGGCAGCAAAACATCCATATTTACCCATATCTGGACGACTGCATAATCCAGCAGACAGAGAAACTACTACAGGACCTGCTGTTTGTACAAACAACCCTAACCTCTCTAAGGTTCACTATCAACAGGAAAAAATTAAGCCTAACCCCCTCCAGGCAGATCACCTTCTTGGGCGAATTCCTGGACACAGCCTCCCAAACAGTCTTCCTCTCACCAGAAAAACAATGCTTTCTGCCAAATTACTTCTCCCAGCTAGCTCTCAGAAAAACCTCATAGCAAGGAAAATTCTGCAAGCTCTGGGTTACATGTCACCCTGCATTCTCATGATTCCTCTGGCCAGGTTGCACATGAGGAAACTCCAGTGGTACCTAAAGAACCTTTGGTGCCAACACACTCAATCTATGGAGATCGCTCTCCCTCTTATTCCATGCATAAGGAATGGGTTTCTTTGGTTGGCAGAGGCATGCAGTCAGAACAAGGGCCTTCCCTTCACCTACCTTCCTTAATGCCAGACTATCACCATAGACGCCTCATACCTAGCTTGGGGCACTCATTTAGACACACAGTGCACCCAAGGCTCTTGGGACTTCAGGCACCTTCACTGGCACATCAGCCTAAAGGAAATGATGGCAGTTCACAAGGCTATCACATCCTTCCAAGACCACCTAAAACCAGGAGTCCTCCTCATAAAAACAGACAATACCACAGTCGTGGTACATCAACAAGCGGGGGGGGGGGGCACACACTCCTACCCTCTCTGCTGACTAGCCATGAGCCTCTGGCAGACAGCCTTCTCCATGGACCTACACCTGATAGCCCAGTACATCCCAGGAGTAAACAATACCCAAGCAGATTATCTAACAGAAACTACTTAGACCCCCCACGAGTGGTAACTCCAACAAGGGACATTCCTGTAAATCATCCAGGCCTGGGGGACACCAGAGGTGGTCCTCTTTGCCTCACAACACAACAATCAGCTGCATAAATATTGCACCAGGGAGTACCACCCCCTGGCTTGGGAAGTGGATGCTCTCTCATTGTAATGGACCAGTCTCTTCATTTATGCATCCCCCCGCCTTTACTCCCAAGGGTACTGCTCAAAATAAGGCAGGAAGGACCAAACGCCATCCTTATATCACCAGACTGGCCCAGGCAACATTGGTACCCCTTGCTGCTCAGCATGGCCAAGGAGCCTTACAGGCCCCTGCCTTTAACTGCAGACCTCCTGACACAAGCCAGAGGGGAGATTCTGCATCCAAACCTGCACACTCTCAAACTTTCTGCATGGCTTATCCCCTAGGGACCGGGGATAACCCACAGTTGAGCAAGCAGGTCCTATACATTATTAAGGAAACTAGAAGGCCCAGCACCAGGAAATCTTACTCACAGAAATGGAAAACATTCAACTCTTGGTGCCTATCAAAAGGTCACAGCATCTCCCAGCCTCCCCTCCCACTTATTCTTGACTACCTAGCGGAGTTACTTAACAAGGGCCTCTCCTTTTCCTCCATTAAAATACACACCTCAGCCATTTCAGCACATTTTCATGCTGAACAAGCCTATCTTCTCCACCCTTTGATTAATCTCTCACCTTTTGATTAAGCAATTCCTCAGAGGTGTATCTAACATTAGGCCCCCTAGAAGGGCATCCACACCAGCCTTGGGACCTGAACTATGTCTTAGGAAAGCTGACTTTGTCTCCCTTCGAACCAGCTGCATCAGCAAACCTAAAACATCCTTCCTGGAAGACTGCCTTCCTCTTGGCTATTACTTCAGGTAGAATGGTGTCAGAACTTCAAACACTCACTGAACCCTTCATTATCTTCCATGCAGACAGTGTGTCTCTCGGGACTAATCCCTCTTTCATGCCAAAGGTAGTATCAGATGTAACCCTAAACCAGGGTATACATCTCCCCACCTTTTTTCCAAACCTTCAGAATAAAGGGGAGAGAATTCTGCACACACTGGATGTGCACAGACAGTTAAGATACTACCTGGACAGAACAAAGTCCATTAGTAAGATGGATCAACTGTTGGTTGGCTTCGCCCCAGGGAAAGAGGGGAAGCCTATCTCCAAGCAGACCATTTCAAAATGGATATCTCACCGCATACAGTTCTGCTACACCTTTCATGGAAAAGCTCCTCCTAAATATATCCGAGCTCATTCCACTACTGCAGCCTCTACTTCAACTACCTTCCCTAGAGGAGTACCCACCAGGTACATCTGGAATCTGCCACTTGGACTTCGGTCCACTCCTTCATCAAACACTACCACCTGCCTCTGTTCTCCAGGGGCTCAGGCAGACTTTGCCTCTGAAGTCCTGCAAGGTATGCTAGCGCAATCCTAGAAATTTCATACTTCCATCCTCAGCTTTGGGAATCCTCCTACAAGTGATGACTGCAACAGTGAAACATGAAGAATGTAGTACAGTTGTGTACACTTACCATAAATGTAGATGTTCGAGTGTATTCAATGTTGCAGTCCTATTTACCCTCCCACCTTCCTCCTTAATCTTATCCTTTTTGAAGATTAACTGTCATTCTTGTGGCCTTGGGCCACCAGGGGCTCTCTAAAACATTTCCTTCAAAGGACTCCTACAGGTTAGGGCAAGAAAAACTGATGTAATGACACAGGCTGCTCTCCTTTATACTGCTGACGACCTGACGTCAGTCCAGAGGCGACAGCAGCTGGTGCAGGGAAAAGCTTGACTCTGGTATTCAGGCCGATTGAGGGCTACCCAGCAGGGATAACCCAGAAGTGATGACTGCAACAGTGAATATACTCTAACATCTACATTTGTGATAAGTGTACACAACTGTATTTTTTAGACTCTGTATCCTTCAGAAAATGCATGCTAATGCAAAACCAGTTATTCTAGTATCTTTAAGTTTGTAAGAGTATCAGTTAAAATTTGTCCTTGATTTTGGCCTTTTGCCCTTCCATTATCTTTGGCTTTGTCCAGATTTCTTGTGCTAAGAGATTGAGGCTAGTATACTACTCTTTATACATTCCAGGGTCAGGACAGAGCAGCTAGCTTCAAAAGAACTGCTTATCTGCAGTCAGAATTCTCTGATGACTGTATATACCATTGTGGCCTGCTTCGAAAGAAAATGTTTAAACAGGGACATAGTCACTCACCTTGGGCATCAGTTTGGAGATAGAGAGGGCTCATCCAGTGCCCTCAGGAAGATGCCAGTTGTGGTGAAATCCATGAGTTGATGTGCCAGGGAGATGTCACCCACAGATGCTCGATTTCAAGATGAAGAGGTGTTATTTGAGGCCTATAGCTCCGCACACAATCTTTTGGGTGGTCCTTCCTGCTGACTTCTTAGCTGAATTGGCTGCCAGGAGGGCATGGCAGGAATCCAACTCATCAGAAGCTTTTCCCTGGAAGAGCATTAAAGTCATATGATGTGAAGTTGTCCTATCTTGCCTTTCTGTACTGATGGGTTCGGAACCGAACCTCTGTTCCAACTCGGCCATTTACTAAATCTCAAGGTCTTCAACTAGCTTGTGGCTCACTCCCTATCCCATGATGCTGTAGGGCATTCCCCAGATCTCGTTTGCCGCTGAAACAGATCGAGCGTCTCATCTAGCTCTGGCCAAGTGAAATTTTTTTCTACTTTTCAACCTTAGTTTGTTTGTTTCTTTCGGCTTTTCCCGGTTAGGGGTTGCCACAGCAGAACTCCGGTCCGCTAATGATTGGCAGTAGATTTTGACGTGCTGGCTTGCCGGGCCTAACGCACAACCTTCAACGAAGGAACGCCCATTCACGCATGTCGCCACACAGAAGACGCTCTAACTGAGAATCGAACGGGCAATGTCTAACTGTGAGTCGACAACGCTACCGCAGCACCACCACTGCAGTATATCAAAAAATTCTTATACAGTTTGCTTGTTTAATAATTTCCTTTTTCTGCATGTGTTTACAAAAGTGTGCTTTACAAATATATTATTAGGTAGAAATTATTATTAGAAGAGTTAGAAACCTTTTGGTAATTGCTTAGAGTTTTTGTCTGATACCAGCCTGCGGTTAAGGCTAGTGTGTATTTATTTAGATATTGAGTATCAGACGTGTGTTTATTTAGATATTGAGTATCAGGCATGTATTTTTAGCAGAGTGATATTTTCTTTTTTCAGCAAGGAGTGTTAAAATTATTTGTGTGTGAATCCATTGTTGTTCCCCTTACATCCCATTTTATTTAGAGAGCTATTGAGCCCATTTTTGATTAAAGAGCTGTTTTTTCTCTTTTTTTCTTGGTGTGTGTTCTGTTGTTTAGCATCAAAGATGTCAAAGCAGCCTAAAGAGACCAAACCTTCAGGGTTTAAAAAGTGCCCCAAGTGTTCTCAAAAGATGTTCATTACTGTTGGATACACTGATTGTGTTTATTGTTTGGGGACACTGCATTAACAGGAGTCTTGTTTGATTTGCCACTCCAACTCGAGAAGGAATAAGCTGATCCTTAAAGGGCCTACAGTCTACCTTTTCTGAAGCCTTAGAGCAGGGTCAAAGCCCTCCAAAGAAATCAGTATCCCCTTCGCAAAAATCAGATAAGGGCTCGAAAAGACCATCTTCTGATGGATCGGAACCATCTAAAAACATTTCAGAAGTTTCAGAGCCTGTTGGCTCTGTCTGTTTTGAGGCCGATGGTGTTGCAAGTTAGGAGCCCCTCACCTGCATTGGAGCCAGTTTCTCCTACACTAAGGTCACCAATACTTTAGTCTGTGGCATCTCCAGCCCTATCCTCTTGTTCTTCCTGGAGCCTTTCAGACTATGATATGGATCGTCTGGTGCAGAAGCTATTGAGGATGCCAGCGCTGGCCAAAATTTTGTCGGAACCAACCCAATCAGCTTTAGAATTGACAGGACCCATCCCTTCTACAGCGATTCCTCCTTCAACCCAGGCTGTGGCCTCTGAGCCGGAATTTGTGGAACTGATAGAGGTGGAGCTGTCTGAGCCGAGACCCTCTTTGCCTCTGACTACCTCGGTACAATCTGAGGTGTCTAGGAGCCGACACTCCCCAGTCGAGTCCGGAGAGGACAGTCGGACCAAGTTTTTATCAGTTCCGAACGTGCCTCTCGGGGCCTCAGCTTGGGTGATCTCAGCTCCTACCTTGGTCTCAAAGCCTCCCCCTGTGGTGCCAGGGGGATCTTCTGGTTCCTTGGAGCTGGAGGTTTCCTCGGATCATGGGAGGGGGGGCTTTTGCGGCTATGAGGAGAGCTTTGTCCCCACAGGCACCCCCTCTGTCAGATCCCCCTATTCCTCCCCTTAAGGCACTGGCATCTGTTTCTTCACAGCCAATCCAACAACAGCATAGAGACCTGAAGCTTCAGAAAGCCCCAGAGGGTGAACCCCTCTCTTACAGAACCTCTCTGGAATGCCCATCCGAAGAGGTGCCACGAAAGAGACCATGTAAGAGGAAGCATTTGGACTCCCCGGAGGAGTCACTCGCATCAGACATGGACCTCGATGAATCGGAAGGGACCCCATGATCACCCTCTGAAGATGTCTCTTTTGCAGACGTCTTGGAAGTCCTCAAGCAAAGAGGCAGCTGGAAGTCCAGCACCCCTTCTGATGAGGAGTCTGTTTACCTGAAGGCATTTGTCTCTCAGCCTTTGGCCACTTGGGTGTCTCCGCCTTTTGATGAGCTCATGGAATTAGTTTGTCAAAAGGCGTGGGAGTCTCTGGACACAGTGGACCCTATCCCTAGGAGGCCAAATAAATTCATAACATCCCCAGAAGACAAGACTTTTCTCACTAAAGTGTTCCTGTAAATGCTATGGTGGTGGCGGCAGCCAATAAAAAGGAGTTATCAGAAACGGAGCAGAGAGTCACGTACGATGGACAGATACAGTAAGCGCATGTTCTCTTCAGCGACCTTTACACTTCGGTCCATGAATTACCTCACTCACTTCACCAGGTTACAGAGAGATCTCCTAAAGGAGCTTGGAGATGCTCTCCAGGGTTCTGGTTCTGTAGCTACGGGAGTGGCAGATAAAGTATCTTCCCAGCTGTCTACCCTCAGTTCAGTAGTTAACTCATCCATGAGGCTCATCTCTTATGCAGCCGATGGAGTGAATAGGTTGGCTGGTTCAGGAATTGCCCTTAGGAGACATTCCTGGATACACTTGTGTACCTTTGCGCAAACCTTCAAGTCCTCTTTTACCCCCCTTCGATGGCTCGTCACTGTTCAGGCCTAAAGTCAAAGAAACTCTGACTAGGTGTGAACAGGAGGGAAAGACTCTGCCATTGGAGTTCGTTTTTCCACACCTTCTAGACGCTATCCCAAGGGTCAAAAGGGAGGAAATATGGGGTTTCAAAAATCCCAAAAAGCCTTTCAAGGCGCACATGGTGAACCTTCCTCCAGGGACAGTAGGTAATAATGGAAGACGCCGGCCATGCGGCAGAGGGGGTCCGCATAATCAAGGTGACAGAGAATCATTATTCATTAAGCCTTTTCAGTGTTCCTGAAAGGAGGCCCGTCTGTCCACTTCTGGAGGCAGTCGGGGGTCACTTATCCTTGTACCCAGACATCTGGCCAAAATAACAGGAGACAAAGGATTGTATCCAGAGGTTACTCTGTACCCTTTTCCATGTCACCCCTCCCCCCCACTAATGAAAAGGATTCTTGATGTTCCACCCAGTGACAGGAAACAAGCAACCGTAGAAGTTCAGAAGTTGCTAGAAAAAAAAGTCATCCAACCGGCCCCTGCAGACCAGATAGGGTCCAGGACTTACTCAAGGTTCTTTTTATTTTCAAAGGAAACAGGGGACTGGAGACCCATACTGGATCTCAGCAGACTAAATAAATCTGTAAAAAAGGAAAAGTTACGGTGGTTACACTGCAGTCGATACTCCCTTTTCTGGAAAAAACAGTTGGATGTGCTCTGTAGACCTCTAGGATGCTTACTACCACACAAAAATGGGCACGCCATCCAGGAGTCACCTGCACTTTCAGCTGGGAGCCAGTCATTACCAATTCCGAGCTCTGCCCTTTGGTCTCACTACAGCCCCCAGAGTGGTTCACCAAATGTATGGCAGTGGTTACGTCTCACCTGAGGCTTTCAGGATTCCAAGTGTTTCCATATATTTAGACGACTGGCTCCTAATAGCCGCCACCAAGCATCTAATTTCACAAGCAAGAGACACCACTTTGAATTCCTGTCCTCAGCTTGGAATTGTAATAAACTACGAAAAATCTGCCTTATTGCCTTCTCAACATATTGTTTTTATAGGCACAGAGTTGTACACGATTACAGTGATGGTAAAACTTCCACCAAACAGGATACAAACCCTATGAGCACAGGTTCGAGAACTCCTCTTAAAAAGATTCAAGCAAGGACAATATTCAAAGTATTGGGTACAGATGACAGCAGAGATCACTATAATCCCCCTAGCTCGAATGCACATGAGAATCCTACAGTGGCTGCTGTTCACACAATGGTCCATGCAGGAACTTCCAGTGTCGCACCAGATAATGCTAACAGAATCTTGCAGAAGGGACCTATGTTGGTGGCTGCATTCAGATCAAGTGACCTTAGGTCATCCTTTCATTCTCCCATCCCCTCTAGCCACAGTGACCAACGATACCTTCCAGATGGGGGGAGGCATTATCAGGGAAGGACAGCCCAAGGCACGTGACAGGATTACGAGGCCCATTTGCATATCAATGTCCTAGAGAACATGAACACAAAATGCAGCAGCTACTTTACTCTAATCTCCCTCCGGGGGAATCCCCAAGGGATGCATTTGTACATGATTGGCCCCAGGGTCTCCTCTATACTTTCCATTGATACCCAAAGTTCTTCAGAAAGCCAGTGCTTTGGGAAGGGCCTTAATTCTGATAGCCCCTTACTGGCCTCTCCAGGTTTGGTTCCCCTTCCTACGGCCTCATCTTCAGGAAGAGCCTTGGATTCTGGACCAGTACCAGATCTCCTGATCCATTCATAGGGGGCTCTTCATCCATCCCCTCAAATTAACAGCTTGGCTGCTGCAATTCCAAATATAGCCAGGCTACCAAACCTTTAATGTGTAGCAGAACATATCCAGATTCCTTCTCACAAATCCTCTGCCAGGAGATTATATCGCAGCAAATGGAAGAGATTTTCAATCTGAGCAGTAGAGAATCCTATTGATCCTTATTCAGCACTTATTTCTTCCATCCTAGAGTTCTTGATGAAGCTTTTTAATGAGGGAGCAGCTGCAGCTCCTATTCGAGTGCAGTTAGCAACAATCTCAAATTTTCATTCTGGAAATGAAGGGCCAGACATTATGTCCCACAGACTATTGAAGGCTTTTCTGAAAGGCAGTAATCTTTTGAGACCACCCATTTAAACCCCCACTACCACCATGGAACCTAAATTTTGTACTATCCAGAATAATTCTACCACTCTTTGAACATTCATCATGTGACTTCAAGTTCTTAACGTGGAAGACCATTTTCCTAGTGGCCATTACCTCAGCTCGAAGGGTTTCGGAGTTATAAGCGGTATCTATAAAACCACCATATATGTTGTTCCACAGTGACAGGTTGTCACTTCAAACAAATCCAGCCTTTCTACCAAAAGTATGTTCAGATTCTAATTTGAACCAGTCCAGAGACTTGACAGATTTTTTCCCCAAGTATGGCAGTAAGGCAGAATATATGCTTCACCAACTTGATGTTCATAGACAGTTGCATTTCTGTCTACACAGAACAAAGGAATTCAGGAAAACGGATCAACTATTTGTATCATTTTCAGAGTGCAAAAAAGGTCTGCCTGTAGCAAAAACTACTCTATCAAGGTGGCTGTCAGACTGCATTTTGTTCGCTTGCAAGTCAGAAAATAAACAGATACCAGACATAAAAGCTCTTTCCACTAGAGATGTCTCTGCATCCCCTGCATTTCGTGCTAGGATACCAGTAGACACCATCTGTGCAGCAGCCATGTGGGCGAGGCCTCGTACCTTTATCACTCATTACAAAGTAGATTTGGCCTCCAAGGACAGGGCCTCCTTTGGGTCCACTGAAGAATATACTCCCATGAGCCACCCAAGAAGTTTGGTGCTAGGGACACTGTCCCATCAGTACAGAATGAAGGCGAGATAGGACAACTTCACATAAAAAAATTACGTACCTACCATAATGTTCCATGTGAGTTGTCCATCTCGCCTTCATTCTTGTGTCCCACCCCTCCTACCCCCTTCCTATGACTCCTGGAGAAACGAGAGGATACAATTTGGCACCTAAAGTCTTTGACCCTCTTCTTAGCCTACCAGCTTACAGTAAACCACTTTTCTTTATACATGTATATTTGATTACATAGTAGTATTTCTATATCAGCAAACAAGATCTGGGGAATACCCTACACATCATGGGATAGGGAGGGAGCCATGAGCTAGTTGAAGACCTCGAGCTTTAGTAAATGGCCAAGTCAGAACCAAGGATCAGTTCCGAACCCATCAGTACAGAATGAAGGCAAGATGGACAACTTACATGGAATGTTATGGTAGCTACATAACTTCATTTTTCCCATCAAAGGAAAGGCAGTGTTATTCCAAAGGTTCCTTAGTAGATTCCTTGATTGTAGTGGCAGCTAATAGAAAAGAGATGTCTGAGGATTCAGCATCTGTCCATCCACACAACAAGGACAGGGCAGTAAATTCCAGAAATGTGCATAAGCCTCAGATACCCTTGTCTCGAGAGTGTTGAATTATGCTCCTTTCCAAAAAGGTTTAGCAGATAAAGCTTTAACCTCTTTGAGGAAGTCCCCCACATTAGAATATAGAAAAACAACTTGAGATTACATTGTGCACAGTATTAAATGTTACCACTCTATTTATGGGGCTCCTGAATAATGTAGCTGATGAAGTGGCTTAGTGGGCAGGCATGGGCATTACCGTGTGACACCATGCCTGACTTTGTCTGTGTGATTTTGCAGATAACTTTAAGGTATCCTTCACAGACTCCCTACAGTGGATCATAACTTGTTGGCTTGTGAAGGAAAGAAGAGTTTCTGAAGTATGAACAGGAAGGCAAGATTTTGTCTGCATAATTGGTAAGTTTGAGACACCACAAAGATCCTACAACAGGAGTCAGAAGGGGTCCAGATCTCTTTGGTTTCAGAAACCCCAGTGTGAGATTTTTGATTCAACTTCAGAGAGGAGGGGTTGAGGCAAATGCTGTCGCTTTAGTGGACATCAGCCTAGAGGACAGGGTGAGTTAGAAAACCCGGATATTGGGGTTCCTTTTCAGATGAGCCATACCACCATCCCTGAATGGTTGACCCGACTGTTCCTTTCTGGAGGGAGATATTTATCTCCTCAGTCACTTGCATGAATGACCATCATATACAGTACTCTCGGATGAGAAAGATGATATCAAGAGGCTGTACAATTCCCTTTTCCCACCTTCCAGCACCTTATTTGTTTCTGCTACTGGACATTCCACTCCATTAATGAAAAGCAGCTAAAAGAGTAATACATTCTGTATTAGAAAAAAAGGGCCATCCATGAGGCTCTGACCAGACCAGAGAAGGCAAGTATATTAATAATTCAAGCATTTTTGCTTCTAAAGAACAAGGGCATAGGGCCAATTTTAGATCTCAGCAGCCTAAACCTCCATGTAATAAAAGCACCCTTCAGAAATGCAATAGTGCAAGCAATTGTGTCTTGTCATCAGGCAAACGATTGGCTGCGCTCAGTAGCTGTTAAGGATGCCTACCCCCACATCAAAATAACACAGTCCTCTAGAAAATTTATTTGGTTCTGTCTTGGAGCCACTCAGTTTTAGTTCACAACCCTTCCCTTTGGCCTCACCGTAGACCCCCCCCCATTGTTTTTTTTACCAAGTGAATGGCAGTAGTCACAGCCTATCTGTGCCTCAGTTGAATTTGCATGTTTTCATTTTTAAGTGATTGGCTCTTCACTGTTACAGCAAGAGAATCACTCATCATAGGCAGAGAGTATTTTCTTTGGCTCTAGCTATCCTTGTGAAGTGTCTGTAAACTATAAGAAATCAAAACTTCATCCTTCTCTTCCTGTGTCAGGTCCTACTTAGCCACAGTAAATTGCATATTCTATCCCATAGGAAAAGATACAATCACCTAGAATAGCAATGAACACCCTATTGGATCAGTACTTAACATCCACTGTTTACATTCTTTGGGTTCTAGGATTAATGACTTCAGACATTAATTCAGTTCACTCCCTTCCATATGTAGATTCTCCAGTGGCTCCTCAAAGTGCAGTGGTCCCAAACTTAAGGTCATCCATAACCCCCAAATGTCATTACTGAGTTGTACAGGGCTTATTTGTAGTGGTGGCTAGCCACTTTGAATATCTACACTGAAAGGCCCTTCCTCATGGATTCCCCTCCGCATTTGCTACCATGGATTCTGCATCTCGGTGGTGGTGGTGGGGAGGGGCATTTCGAGGGAGGATCATCCAAGGGACCTAGAATCAACAGGAGGCTCATCTTCACATACATTTCTGATAGACCAGAGCAGTTCTTGTCATGCAGGAATTTCAGGTTATCTTGCCCCAAGGAGCAATTTCTACACAAACAGACAACATGACTGTGTAGTGTGGTATTTGATAAGTAGGGAGAAAACAGATTTTATCCCACCATGCATAGAGGCCATGAGGATTTGGCAGTGGGCACTCACTTCCATTCACTTTTTTATAACAGCACACATTTCCAGAAAGGCCAACTGCATAATGGGCAGGCTCAACAGATGCACTCTGATGCATTGAGTGGTCTGTCAGTTCAGCAGTTGCTCAACAGATTTTCAGTCACTGTGGTCATCCATGCCATGGTTTGTTTGCCTCCCAAATAAATGACAAATGCAGCAGCTACTTCATCATCACACCCCCCCCCCCACCGAGGAATAATCCCTGAGGGATACTGTAGTCCAGCAGTGGCTTATCAGGCTTCTTTATGCATTTTCCTCCTACAGCCCCATGTCAGTGTTTCTGCAGAAAGTGGAAACATGTAAAGCCATAGTGATCCTCATTGCTCCAGGTCTGCCTCTGCAAGTTTGGTTTCTCCTGTTAAGGCATCATCTGAAGAAGCACTCATGGCTTCTAGAGCCACAAAGGGATTGCTTGTCTCAACCTTCCAGGCAGCCTCACCTGGACCTTCTCAATCACAAGTTAACCATGTGGTTTCTTCAGCTCGCCTAATGTCCAAGTACACTTCCTTATCTCAGAATGTTAATTTGCATTCTTACAGCTTCTCAGAAAGAATATACCCACAAGTTTTATTGAGTAAAGGGAAACATTTTGCTGTCTGGGCAGCCAGTTTATGTACTGATCCTTTCACCGCTTCTATGGCCTGACATTTTAGTTTCTTAGGCTGCAGTCAAGCCACAATTGAAGTCCAGCTGGCTGCCATTTCTAGTTACTGTAGTGAGTTAGAAAGAGTTGTTTTCTGCCAGCTTTGTCTGTGCAACTGAAATTTCTATCCTAGATAGCCTTGTTTTTGTTGCCAGTTACTTCAGCAGGGAGGGTTTCTGAATTGCAAGCTTTCTTTTAAAGTCATGCCTGCTTAAGTGGTCATAAGGATAGGGTATATCTCTGCACAAATCCTTCCTTCCTTCTTTCCCAGAGTTGCATCCTAATCTAACTTGAACCAACCTATTCGCTTGCCAGTTGTCTTCCATCCAAGCCATGCCAACAAAGGAGAATACACTCTGTACACTCTAAATTTCCCAGACAAATGGGATTTTATCTGCATAGAATTTAAATCCATGTGAAAGGATTCTCAGCTTTTTTCTCTCTCTCTCAAAAATGGGGAGGGTCTCCAAAGTGTTTGTCCAGATGGCTGTTTGATTGCATTTCCTTTGTATATACGTCACACAAGACTTTCCCATCCAGACTAAAAGCTTATTCAGCAAGGTCCATTTGCACTTCCATAGCCTTCTTAAAGAATTCCTCATTGAATGAACTTTGTGTTGTGACAGCTTGGCCTATATTGCACACCTTTACCAAACGTTGTAAGTTAGCTATCATATAGCCAGATGTCCTCCTATTCATATGCTGCTGTATCCATAACATCAGAGAGTTTGCCTCTGGTGAACTCTCGTACATCCGGCCATTATACAAAAGATAAATGCTACCGCTTCAGTGCGTGCAATGTCCCATGTCTCACTTTTGGACATTGTTCGTAAACAAACATCTAGTATAAAGCGGACGCACCTTCTTCAGAACTTCTCTCCCGCCTGTGTGACTGCTAGCTCCGGTCATTGTTTTTTGGAAATAGTGACTTTGCACCATCCGACTTTGCATAAGTACTCCATAGAGGTTTTTATTATTTACGTGCTACTGCTTTGGGTTCATGTCAGATAGGAAGGGCAAATGTAGGTGTAGAAGGCAAATTCCACATAAGGACTCTCATGACCAATGCCTGTTTTGCTTAGGCCAGGAACACAACCATACCACCTGTGGTATTTGTCAGGCCTTTGTCCCCAAAACCCTTAGAAGCCACTTAGCAGCATTGAAAATCTACCTAGAGAATCAGAGGCTTAAACTGTTAGCTTCTCCTATGGATCAGATGTCTGGTTCCTTGGACGAGCCTTCAGTCAAGAAGGCGAAAAAGTCTAGGCCTGAACCGACTGCTGCACCTTCCACTCCAGCCGTACCTCTCGAGGTCGGTGAAGGCCCAGAGTCCGAGCCAGTGTCCTCGGATCTTCCTTTTGCAGATAGTCTGGAGGAAGCTGGTACAACACCCAAAGTCACGTCCCAGAGGGATTTGCAGGTGTCCGATTTGGTCGCCAAGGGGGAACCTAGGCTCATAATTTCCAAGGGTCTGTGTGGGGTCTGTCACATTACTGTGTGAGAAGATATAGCCTCTGATCTTGTGGAGTGCTGTCTGGCATCCAGCCCTCCTACCCTTCATCATTATCTTAGAGCCTTCACCATCAGTCTCACATAAAAAGAGAAAAAATGTATTTCTCATCCTCTGTCTACCCTTTCCGTCGAGCAGCCCAAGGCCTTCTAAACGCCTTTCTAGCTTTGTCAGGCCCCGACTCTGACCCAGATGCCTTCGGCATCTACCCCTAAGGGACCTGCTCCTGATGTCTACTCTAGAGAAGAGGATTCATCTGATGAGGAGTCTCTCAGTTATTATTTTCAAATTGCGTCTCCTGTGGGATATGCCTCCCCAGGAGAGGACTTTACCTTTGGTGAGACCATTACACAAATGCAAAATTTCTTCAAGTGGGACAGCTATCAGGTCACCAAGACCCAAAAGAGATGATATGAACTCCTCCAATTAGAGTCTCTTAGCCCTTCCGCTATGTACCCCCTGTACACCCTGCTTTCCTGGATGCTTCAAAAATCCTGATTCACAGCTCCCTGCATCCAAACGCCAAGATAGATTCTATAAGGTCCCTGATGAAGCAAAATTCCCATACAAAGCCCCATCCACAGACCCTTCAGTTATTACTGTGGCTGCTGATAAAACTTCTAAATTACTTCTGTCCACCTCTCTACTGCCATCAGATAAAGAGAGCAGACTGATGGAGTGTCTAGGGGAAAAAAGTATACACCTCTGCCACCTTAGCAGTAAGAGCCATCAACTATCAAACACACATGGCCAAATACTCTTTGGCTCTGATGGCACATGTGATCAAACAGTTGGGGGAGCTCCCCTGCCAAGGCCAGAATATCCACTCTTTTGAATTCCTGCACCCGAGTAACCAAGCACTCCATTAAGTGCAGATACGATGCAGTAGAAACTTCATCCAGGGCTGCCACCTCTGGATCAGTCGTCAGGAGATGCTCTTGGGTAAGGTTACAGCTCCTCCTTGATGACATAAAGTCTAAACCCCTGGATGCTCCTCTAGACTATAAGGACTTATTTGGTACAGCTGCTGCTGACCTCTCCAAGGCCCTCCAAACTAAAGGCAAGGAAATGCAGGAACTGAGACATATTTTTGTCTCTCCAGTCCCACGTTTTCAAAGGAATTGCCCTGCCAAAACTTCCTTTGTGAGGACCTCAGCTAGGAAAATGCCAGCTAAGACCAGAAAGGACCACAGGAAGCAGCTCCCTTCTAGGTCTGTTCCCTCCACTCCTTCATCCAAACAGTCCTTTCAGGGGAAGCCTGGTAGCCTGTGGCTACCAGGCTCTTCACCTAGACATCCCTCTTTCCATGTGCCGCGCCCTCTCCCTCCCCACTTACCCGCAGGTTACCCTGGACTCTTAGGTCCTATCTGTCATACAGCAGGGGTACTTCATGACTTGGGAGGCCAGACCTACTCCCAAAGGTATTCCTCAACCCTCCCCCCCTCCCCACAAGACCAACTATCATTCTTCCCTCCAGTCCTGCAGGAACTTCTCACTCAGGAAGTCCCTTCACTTGCAAGAGGAAAGGGGTTTTATTCAAGAATTTTCCTGGTCCCCAGAAAGAAAGGTCTCTGGAGGCCTATCCTGGATCTATCGCACCTCAATACCTTCCTCTCGGTTCCCTCCTTTTGGATGCTTTCTCTCCCTACCCTTCTGCCCCTGATCCTTCCACAGGCCTTCTTAGTATCTTTGGATATAAAGGTTACCTACTTACACAATCCCAATACATCTACTCTTCAGAAAATGTCTACACTTCTCAGTGGATTCTGCACATTTTCAGTTCTGTGCTTTACCATTTGATCTATCTACGACCCCAAGAGTATTTACAAAATGTCTGGCTCCAGTCATGGCCTTTGCCAGGACAAAGGGCATACAACTTTTCCCCTACCTCAACAACATCCTCATTCAAACTGCATCAAATTCCATGGCCTTACAACACCTGGACTTCACCATCTCCCTCTTAACAGATTTGGGATGTACCATAAACCTCAAAAAATCATCCCTGATACCCTCATAGGATCTGGTGTTTCTGGAATGTCCTATTTTGACAAGGGAGATGATGGCCTGCCTTCCCCCAGAAAAAAAATGTGATGCTCACTTCTTACTTCAGGGAAATTCTTCCTCTCAAAGCCATCTCAGCCAGGGAATTCTTCAGAATCCTAGGATTCATGGCCTCGACCATCCCATGGTACCTCTGGCAAGGCTTCATATGAGGAAATTCCAGTGGTACTTGCAAGCTATCTGGAAGCAACACCTACATCCCCTAGAGTTCATGATCCCCATGCTTCCATGCCTAGTCAGGGAACTGAATTGGTGGATAACCCAGATTCAGTCAAATCCTGGGCTGCCCTTACAACCAGTGCCCCCCCAACCAGGATCTCTTTACAGATGCATCAAACACAGGTTGGGGTGCAACCTTAGGAGAATGGAGAGCGAGGAATATATGGACCCTCACTCAACAGAAAGACCACATCAATATCAAGGAAATGAGAGCCTTGATACTGGCCTTGATTATCTTCAAGGATCAGCTTTTACCAGGCACTCTGAGGTGGTGCACAGACAGTACCATGGTGCTGTGGTACATCATCAAGCAGAGGGGGGCAAGGTCCTAACTCCTGTGCAGGCTAGGGAAGTCACCCTAGAAAAACAAATCCTCCTCCAAGGTATACATCCCTTCTACAGACAGTGTGATTGCAGATTGATTAAGTAGAACCATGACCCTGGAACATGAATAGATGATGAACAGGGACTTGTTTCTGGACCTGGTCCATCGTTGGGGTATTCCAGATGTGGATCTCTTTGCCTCCCCCATGAACAGACAGCTCCCAACCTTCTGTTCCCTTGCACCATGGAAGGGGGGGTGGATGTATGCTTATGCATTCCCCCCTTCCCTCTCCTACAGAGTCCTACTGAAAATTCAGAAGTTACAGCCTCAAATCTTGCTGGTGACTCCCTATTGGCCAAGGTAGCATTGGTTCCCCCTATTGCTACATCTTGCCAAGGGCAATCACCACAAGCTAGCCCAATGAATGGACCTGCTCACACAAGAGAATGGAACACTCTTACACCCCCAACTGTCCACACTGAATCTTACACTGTGGATGATACAGCGCTGATTACATTCAGACACTTCTATACAGAGGACGTGCCTCAGGTTTTGCAGGAGGCCGGGAAACCAACTACCAGGAAATTTTACCTGTCTAAGCGGAAGAGATTTTTTATGTGGTGTCAGAAAAACAACTCTCAGCCACTGATGGCAGAGCTCCCAGTGGTCTTGTCTTACCTGTGTGACCTAATGAAGTCTGGACTATCCTACTCCATTAAAACCCATTTGTCTCCCATCTCGGCATGCCTCCCCCTGGTACCACCTTTGGCTTCAAGGTTGGAAGTCAAGCTCTTTTTGAAAAGGGCATTACATCTCAGGCCCCCTAGGAAGCCCATTCTGCCTCCTTGGGATCTAAATGTTTTAGAAAAATTGAAGCTCCCACCCTTTGAATCAGCCAAAGACTGCTCCCTCCAACACTGCACTTGTAAAACAATACTGTTGGTGGCCATCACTTCAGTTAGAAGGGTTTTATGGTCTCTCCCCTTTCACTGTCTTCCGCAAGGACAGAGCATGTTTAAGTACTAACCCAACCTTCATGCCTAAAGTTGTCAGTGAGCCAGGCTATCAACCTGCCAACCTTTTTCCCCTCTCTACAAATCTCAGCAGAGAGGATACTTTACTCCTTAGATGTACACAGCTCGGATATTATTTGGCCAAGACTAAACCCAAACGCAAGTCTGATAGGCTGTTCATCTCATACCACCCAAGAACCCTGGGGCACCTTGTTTCCAAGCAAACCATATCCTCTTGGATATCTAAAACCATCTCCTGCTGTTGCACAACCCATGCTAGGTCACACCCCTCTCCTGTAAAGGGAGACTCCACTAGGGCAGTGTCCTCCTCAGGGGCATTCTTTAAAAGTTTGGACACAGCTGCTTTTCTTGAAACAACTACATGGTCCTCTGTACCTACATTCACTAAGTACTTCAAATTGGACATTGTCTCTAGAGCCAGAGGAGGATTTGCCAGAGCCATCCTTTATGGGTTTGTGGAAAGTGCTTCTGGTCCTCCACCCTTTTCTTAGGACAGCAGCTGTTGCACTCTCCCTGATGTTGTGGATACAGCAGCATATGAATAGAAGGACATAGTATTGTGTATGCACTTAACATAACTTTAGATGTCCTTCTCTTCCATATACTGCTTAATAGTTTCCCACCCAGCCTTCCCCCCTCACACTTGGCTGTCTCCTGGAGTACCCACTCCATAGCTGCTGATTCCGGCGGCATTCAGTTCTGAAGAAGGTGCGTGCTGACATTCGCTTTATACCCAATGTTCATTTATGACGTCCAAAACAGACTTGGGACGTCGCGTGCACCCTAGCGGTAGCATTTAACTTTTGTATAATGGACAGATGTACGAGAGTTCACCAGAGGCAAAAACTCCCTGATGTTATACTTTCCTGGGCTTGTTTTGAGACCTTGATCGTTAAGTCTTCTACTTATCCTGGGTGGAATCATGACAGCTTGTGACTGTCTTTAGTCAGACTGGACAATTGGACAGAGTGGATGGTAGGAATATGGTAGTTATGTAGTTACCATAATGCATGATCCTCTCATCCAGGTAATTTAGAACAGCACTGATGAAGTCTTTCTAGAGATAAAAGCACTTAACTGAGTACAATTCAAATCATTATTGGTTTAAATTATTTTTCTTCAAATGGTAATTTTTTTAATGTTTGCTTGTTTCTGTATCACTGGCTGGACTTTAGTTTGTCTTACTTAGCATTGTAGTCTTCCATAGAAATTGCAGTGTGTGTGACAGTCTGATCAAAGTTAGGTTTGGTCCCATAAATCTGTTCGTTTTCCTGTCTCAAGATGCTAGCATCAAGTCTAGCTAATGATGCTGGACCTACCCTCATTGGTATTCAAATCATTGCCTGAAATTTTCAGTGCAGTATTTTTGTTCTGTATTAGTGGCTGTGAATGACACTGCATCTGCAAGGACTTGCTGTTGTTTTTTCAGCAAAGTAACGGTAAGTCCAAATCATAATCTCATTTTCCATCTTTCATAGGGCTACTTTTTATCAGACGCATTCTGTAGTTGGGGATTATCACCTGCTACCAATGAGAGAGCTAAAAAAAGAAGTTGGGTTTTCCAGACATATGGAATTTGTTTGAACATCCAAGCTACATAAGTAAATTAACTCAGAGGGAGAGAGAAAGAGAGAGTCTAAACTTTAACAGTACAATGGTTTCCATAGAGATGAATATTGCTGAAAAACTGCCGTAAAGTTGATGCTGTAGTAAATTGGATGCTACTACAAAAGTCTCAAACGAAGGTAACTGAAGACTTTTCTACTGCTGCCTGTCCTTCCCCTTTACCTCTGGGAAGCAGATGTCATCACCATGTAGCAGTATGGGAGTCATTTAGCTCAGAGAATTGTATATTATGAATTATATGCTAAGGCTGATTGATTTCATTAGATATTCCGTACATCTGTTTTGCTCACTCTCACATTGTATTCAGGTTGTTTTAATTTTGATATAGCAGTAACTATAAAAGACAGTACAGCAGATCCCAAGCTAGCAGAAAGAGCCAACCATTTTTTCTAGAATGTTTCTATTGTCCAAAGAAAGACATGATGTGCAGACCATTGTTGGTGGTTTCAGAGCTAAATTTGTCCAGCCATGAAATTTAGGGTGGTTTGCCTTGTATGTAAAGGAATTTCTTTAATAGCAACCCCAGGTATGAATGGTGCATATTCTGTATTTTCTTGCAAGACCCATTCACATGACTTGTTTGCAGTTTCAAATAGTTCATTCCTCTTCGGACTTTGAAACTCTGCATTTTGTCTGCTGTCATTCTTGGGAATATGTACCCGTTTAGCTCTGTTGTTTGCTTACTTCAGGAAACATTAAAAGTATTACTTTTTTCTTGTGTACATGATTTTGCTTCATACTCTGGAAGTGCTAGTAGAGCAGTGTCACCAAGATCATAACCCTGTTGCAGTTCTTGGGCATTGTCATAAATTTCAGGAATTTTTCTGTTACAGTAGCTTTGCTTGGAAGCACTTGGGACTCCTTTCTGGTGGAAGTCTTCATAATAAAAGAGCAGCATATGGAAATTAAAAATGTCTTGAGAAAGATTTTTGTCTAACCTGTAGTTGTAGAAAGACATTATCCCAAGGCTCTGGGTTACATGTAATCATGCTTTCTCACAATTCTTTATGCAAGATTCCGCTGTGGCTGACGTGCAAGATTCCACTGTGGCTGACGTGCGTATTGGAAACCATTTGGACTCCTGTGTGTGCACACTGAAAATGAATCTAGTCTTGGTATCAATAGTTTAGCAGAGAGGATGCTATTGATGCATTCTACTGTAACTGTTTAGGTTGTACTCCAGGGGCTTCCTTCAAGGATCTTTTAATGCAAGGTTTGATAGCAGTTTTGGTGGGAGCATCTTCAGTTTAAGCTTTCAGCTAACACAGCTCTGTACTCTGTTGTGCTATGCTGCTGAGCAAGCTATCCAGTACATCTTCCAAGAAAAGACTGCAACAAGTTCCAGTGATTCACACAACATCTGGGCCAAGACTTCTGATTGCTGGAGTGCCTGTGACCCACTTCCCAAGAACCAGCTTGGTATTAGTGCTGTTTTGCTCCTTGCGAGAGAATGAGCAGAAAGACATATATTCCAAACTAGAGAGGCCATCACTAGTAGTACCCAGTAGTAGTTGTCAGTGCTCCACTACTTACTAATCTTCATTCCTCCCTAAAAGCTAAACTTGATGCTTGCTGTAACAAAATTGCCAAATTCGCTACTAAAGCTAAACACTATACCTATCACTGTACAGCACTTCACTCTCTGAACTGGCTTGAACTTCTTCACTACTTGCAACTAACAACTGCACACATCTTTAAACCATTAGACTGCCCTACTCTTAGCCAGACTTTACTACCATCCAAGTAGACCACTCAGATCTGGAAATCGGCACCAGTAGTACAGCAACCAAACCTGCCAGCGGGTCAGCTTCTATTTTCTTGTTCATTTGGCAAAGTATGGAATGCCGTACCACTAACTAACAGGACTACTCAAAATCTGTCCACTTTCAAAACCTGTCTGAGATTACCTATCTTACTTAAAAAAATCTGCTACTGAGTATAGAGCAGTCTAAACACTTGACTGTCTGGATTATAATGACTTTCAGATTTGTACTTTGTGACTTTCCTGGCCTTGAAGAAGTTTGAGTTTAGCCCTTCTGTATTGCCAGTATGCATGCACATGAACTTTGAACTGATGTGTGACCTTGTAAGAACTCCTCATAAAGATTTCAGTATTCTTCCTTTTTAATTTTATGCTTTCTATCACTGTTGTTCACACTTTCCATGGCAGAATTGCCTGAGAGTACGATATTCCTTGCTTTGTTAAGGTGCTGTTGCAAGCAGTCCTTTCACTTCACGAGTTTTGAATTCTTCAGAAGCTTTTAAAGAACTTGTTTCAGATTGGTATTTTCTTTGTTTCTATAGCATTTTAACTATTTAGGTTAATTTTTCTCTGCAGAACTTCTGTCACAATCTATTAGACAATGCTATGTATATTTATTGTGCTGTTAGGAACAGGAGTGAAGGGAGATGGCTGACAGAATAAATTTTAGCTAGGACTTCACAAATGCGGTGTACCATATTTTTTCAACATATTCGTCAAGGTAGTCTGTAATATGGGATGTTTTTTAACTGTAATAAAACAACTGTATATTCACTTGCTCAGAATAACAGCTTGCAGTAATTTCAGTTTTTATTCTTTTCAGAATAGAGACAGGATCTTCTAGCACTTCATCTAATGATCGTTACGGTCGTACTAGCTCCTACAGCTACACAGATGGTAGGAAACCATTTTCTACTGGTCTAGAAAAGAAAGATTCTACCGACTATAAAAAGGTAAGCAAATTAAAGTTTTTGAATGTATTGACCTTTATTATTGCCTTTTGTATTATTATTGCCTTTTGTATGACAGTGTTAGGAAAGTGCATAGACAAAATAAAAAAGAAAGCAAGTAAATTCCATATACAGTGTACCAGTGTGCACACACATGGTACATAAAAGGTTTTATGAGTTGATGCAGATGGATTCTCCTAAACCTTCTGCTCTTCCTCCTGTTTGGCTGCCTTGTTGGATGCATTTTCCATTGCTTCTAAGGTTTCAGACTCTCAGCCCTCTGCTTCCAAGGCACCTGATAATTTCTGTAGGGTGCCTGAGGGCTGTAAATATTTGTACAAGTGTCCTTTTTGTTTATTCCTCTGTGTGGTGTCTTTAGCTTCTGATAAGCCCTCTAAGTTGCTTCCTTCTCCCAAGTTACTGCCCTCTGATAAAGACAGCAGGACCATGGAAGGGCTAGGCAAGAAGGTTTATACCTCTGCTACCTTGGCTTTCAGGGCTGTTATCAGACCCATATGTCCAATTTTTTATTGGCTCTTCTATCCCAGGCCTGTCAGGTTATTTCTGATCTTCTAGACTCTGAGGGTGAAATCTCTGCCCTTTCCATGTTAGGGACTTCCTCCCAGGTGGCTCGTCATTTCCATCAAGTGTAGTTTTGATGCAGCAGATGCTTCTTCTCAGGCTGCTGCTTTTGGGTCATTGATGAGAGGTGGTGTTTGCTTCGGCTTCAACCTTTGACTGATGATGATAAGGCTAAGTTGATGGATGCCCCTCTTGATAACAAACACTTATTGGTGAAGCTGATGCTGCTATGTTCAAGTTCCTTCAAGATAAGGGCAAGGCTTTACAGGAACTTAAACGTGTTTTTTTTTCTCCTGTGCCTAAATTTCAGAGAAACTATCCCAATAAGCCAGTCTTGGTTTGCAGGCAATCTTGCCCTCCTCCTAAGGGTAAAAAGGTTAACAAGCAGGTTTCTCCTGATAAGGCTACTCAGATTTCTGTGCCTCAGAAGTCTCCTTTTCCAAATAAACCAGGTGCTGTCTGACTATCCAGTTCTTCCCAGCCACTTTCTTCTTCCTCTCTGCCTCTTTCTTTTCCCATTTGGCTACAGATTACTCCAGATTCCTGGGTTCTGTCTGTTAGTCACCAGGGGTATTTCATGGTTTGGAAATTACTTCCCTTTTATGGGTATTCCACACCCCACTCAGGAGCAACTCTTCAAGAGGTGCCTGTGTCCCAAAGAGGGAAGGGGGTTTTATGCCAGGATGTTTCCAGTACTCAGAAAAGAAGGTACTTGGAGGACAGTTCTAGATCTCTCTCAACTACTTTTCTGAATGTGGCCTCCTTTCGAATGTTGTTTCTTCAGACTTTGTTCCCTCTTTTGCTTCCTCGGGCTTATATTGTGTCTCTGGATCCTCAAGGATGCTTATCTCCATATCCCAATCCATCCCCTTTTCAGGATGTTCTTACATTTCTCTGTAGCTTCCTGGCATTTTCAGTTTTCTGCTTTACCCTTTGACCTTTCTACTGCCCTAAGGGAATTCACCAAATACCTCACTTCTGTGATTGCTTTTTGCAGGCTTCAGATGATCCAAGTTTTTCTTTACTTGGACAACCTCCTGTTTCAGGCATCCTCTCCAGATGCCCTGTTGTGTAAAATCTTCATTTTGCCATTTCCTTTCTGCAAAGCCTGGGGTTCACTTTAAACTTCAAAAAGTCTTTTCTGACTCCCTGCCAAGATCATGTTTTTCTTGGCTAGGCTTACAAGGGCCTCAGGCCAGTAGCCTGATACCTTCCTATGATCCTGTGCATAGACAACTCAGATTTTATTTGGATAAGACTAAAGCTATTAGGAAAACTGATAAGCTTCTTGTTTCCCAGGTCCTTACGATTAGCTGTATCCAAGCAAACTATTTCTTCTTGGGTCTCAAAAGCTGTTCCTCCTTTTTGTTATTCCTTTCATGGTAAGAGCCTTTCTTATTCTGGTAGGGCTCATTCTACTAGAGCTGTGGCTTCTTCTGGTGCTTTTTTCAAGGGTTTGGATACTAACTCTATTCTTGAGGCAGTTACCTGGACTTCCATGCATATGTTTGCCAAGCAGTACAAGTTGGATGGAATCCCCAGAGCTAGAGGTGCTTTTGCTTGAACAATCCTTCATGGTTTCCTAGAGGGCTCTGCTGGTCTTTCCTCCTTCCAGGTTTCTTTCTGAGCTTTGGCACTCTCCCTAAATACTGCAACAGTGAAATGGAAGGACATAGTACAGTTGTGTAAAATCTTACAATAACTGTAGATATCGTTCTCTTGTGTGTTGCAGTATTCACTCCCTCATTCCTCTCCCTGGTTCAGTTGTCTTCTGGATGTGCTGGTTACCTTTTTTTTCCCCCTTGAACTGGCATTTCTGCTGGGGCTTTTAGTTCTGCGGATGGCATATCTGGATGTCACTTTTATGCCTTACATTATGTGATGATCGTACATGTGACGTACGGTATACTTTAAAGCAAAGTAAGGCTCTGGTATACTGACCGGACATTGGGCCGCCCTTGGCAAGGGATCCCTAATGTAATGAGTACTGAAACAGTGAAGAGAGGGACATATGTCGTTACTGTAAGATTTTGCACAACTGTACTTGTGCTGTCATGAAGTCTGAAACTCAAATGCCTGTCATTATTTAGTGAATTCAGTCCTCACTGATTTGCCACAGAAAGCCAGAAAACCACAAATTTTATGAGGAACAGACCAAAATAGGAGGCAAAAATCTGGGCATTCTAAGAAAATCTAGACAGTTGAGAGGCGAAGGAAATACTGAATTAAGTCAAGGGTTTAGGGGGTCACTCAGCCCCAAGAAGCAATGGGAGGTTCCAGATGTTCTAAGGTGCATTTTTGATTTTTTCCAACCTTTTGATTAAATAATGCCCTTTGCAAAAATAGACACAAAATAACAGTATCTGCTCTTCAACTTTGCTTTTTACTACATCCTTTCAGCAGACCCTAAGTGGTCAAGAGTGCACTTCAATAAATGTGAAAAAGTAACCAAATTAAGCCAGGGATCTGGAAGTTGCTAGACCCCAGAAACCATGGGTTTATAGAAGCTTTGGGTGCATTTTAGAGATGTCTTCTAACCTTTTGATCAATCCATGCACTAAAGAAAAACCACGAGTGACAAATTGTCTTTCTTTCTTTTAAGGAAATAAGTCATGTCTGATAAAATAGCAATTCACAATAAACTTAGTAGAAAAATGGTTGCAAGGATACATATATCTGGTCTGGGAATAGTGCCTACCTCCGTAGCTCCACCCAAAAAAGGATAATCACCTTCTGTGTATCCCTCTAGTGTTCAGTTGGGGTGAAGGGCCAAATAGCTATATTCATATATTTCCGATAGCTGCTGTCAAAACTTATATGCAACATGGCTCCTCATCCCTTCCCCCAAGACATACACCTTCTGTGTACTATTGTGATGTCAATCTGTGAAAAAGTGAAAGAACAGATAAAAAAAAGTAACTTATTTCAAGCTACTGCTGTCAAACGTAGGACAGTATGCTTCCACACCACTCCTCCCACCCCACCAAAAAAAAAAGCACCTGTGCATCTCATGTTTGTCACGAAAGTGAAAAAAAAATATTGTCACTGTAACTATTTAAAACAGTGATAGATATATACGGAACAGGAGTAAAAGTAAGGATGCAAATGACATAAAAATAGTTAGTCCCAGATGTAAAATCCACAAAGTTTATTTCAGGCAAATGGCAAACGGATAAGCACTTTCGCTATTTTAGCTTCTAACATAGCGAAAGCGCTTATCCGTTTGCTATTTGCCTGAAATAAACTTTGTGGATTTTACATCTGGGATTAACTATTTTTATGTCATTTGCATCCTTACTTTCACTCCTGTTCCGTATATATCTATCTTTATTTATTCTTGCTTTTTGGAGCAGGAGTGTTAACTGGTGAAGCGGCAGTCATTTGTTTTATTATATTTAAAACAATGAGTGAGAAGCTCACTGAAAAACCAATCAGTAAAAACAAAATGAAAACTCCAGCAAAGCTAGAAATTCAAATGAGTGACCTCCCAAACCTCTTGTATCAGAGGTACATGGGATATATGCAAATGAGCCTTATGAACATCAGGTGTTAATGCTAATTGGCGATTCTGAATGCCCATGACTTGTTTCGTTGTTTTACTGGAAAATTTCAGACCAGTAAAGCCAAACCCCACTAGCTATGGATATGCATATTTCAGCCTTGTTATGACCTCGTCAGCACAACACAAGCAGTGTGTTTGGCTAAGCATTAGAAACACAGGGCTTTTATACCCAACTGATCTCCATTATCATTAGGGTCACTGCAAAAATATCCCAAACAACAAACTAAAACAATGAGTGAGAAGGTCACTAAAAAAAACAAAAAGTTTGGGAGGTCACTCATTGGAAGTTGTAGCTTTGCTGCACCCCCCACACACCCCCCCACTTCAATATTCTAACTCGGAGATCGCACAAACACACACAAGGCAAACACACACCCACACAGTACAGTCCCTCACACACCACAGTCACAACACACACACACACACACACACACACACACACACACACACAGTTACCTATAGCAGAACACGAAAAGCGCCAATTCAAGCTCCCTTGACATACGGCTTTTGAATTTTGCGCTTTTCAGTGTTCTGCGCTTTCGTTGTTTTCGTCTCTGCGTTCTGGATTTCGATTTTCTGGTCTTTCGTCCAACTCAAGTAGACCTGTGTGTGTGGGGGTTTTTT